>NC_064645.1:565304086-565609481 GCF_023864345.2 Schistocerca serialis cubense
CAGCAGCCATTAACGGCAAGAGTGTGCCTTGATTTCCAATCCGGAGAGGGTGCGTGCAACGCACAGAACTCTGAACAATTCATCTCCTTACTATTACACTACTTACTAATTGAGGCATGAATAGTTCACCTGCTTACTATTATGTATTGCAAGTGTCTCATGTTCTTCGTTTTAAATCTTACAAGTATTTTCATGGCTATCAAAAATTCGCAATCATAAGTTTTCAGGATCATGTGTATGGGGTCAGAAACCTGTATGAGGCTAGGAGAAATTATTTTGTACACTGTAGTCCGCTTTAAAAAGTGGTGTAGTAAAAATTGTTTTTATGTAAATAATTATCAGAAATCAGAATTTCTGCCTACCATGCAAGAAAACTCGGGTTCGAGTGCCCACCACAGCACAAATTTTAACTAAGTTCTTCTTCTTCGATCATTATCGTTGATAGATTAACAGTACACCATGAAACTTCTTAATAAAATATTTGCTTAAACTGCTGAGTGAAATTGAATGCAAGTGTAACTTTGCCAGTCTTCATCCTTACAACACTGATCTACTGAATTTGCCCTTGCAAACAGAACTCAAACTTTTCGTATTCATTAATTACACTCAATATACAACGGTAACGCGATTCGACCGCTCCCAAATTAACTCAAAAAAATGGCTCTGACTGAAAAGAAATCCTAGCAATGATCTATACATTTCATTAATGAATAATATTCAATCTCCAAGTCGAACATGTACAGATCGTTAGCCTACACTAACACTTCAGACCTCTACCCTCCATCAATGCTAACTTCTCACATCTAACATTCATCACTGCTGGCTGTTCACCTCCAACTGCCCAAAAGTATTTCCATCACTGCTGGCGACTAACTTCCAGCTGGCCAACACTATTGTGGATTAACTTCCAACAACGAGTCCAGCCAGCCACAGAGTCTCTTACAAAGAAAGCACAGTCAGAGATCCAATGCAAAGCGCTACACAGCGCTGCCAACACAGAAGCAGCCCAGTTACAACCACTCACAGGGTAGGTCTTACACGTGTTATGACTGGCCGACTGCAGCCAACGAGGCAGTACAAGGAACAATCTATGATCACAGCAAACGTGAGCGGTATGCCGTCAATCCCTCCAGCCGTTACTGCCAGTAGGTGAATCCTGATGATGCCGCTGGTGCTTTATTCACGCAGCTCCTCATTTTGCCGCACGAGGCTGAGTCGACCATGGTACCCCAGAAAAAAACTAAGGAACAATCTGGATTGTTTCGCAAAGAAGGCAACCTTGCTGAACATTCAGCCACAGAGGCGGTCGGTTTATTGTAGTATTTTTATTTTATTTTATTTTGGTATTGTAAATATCTTATAAGCACACTCCGAAGGATTTTAATGAGATTGGAACCGGCCGCGGAACGCTACGTATTCTGAATTGATAAAGCGATGCACAGCCGTTACTTTGTAAAGTTTCAGGTTGGATTGGTCTGCAGCTGTTTGATCAAATGCTGTTGACACATGTCTGAAATGCTAAATGATACATTGACGTTCTCAGACTTCATTCCAAGGCCGCCCCTAGCTCTTCTAACTTAACCCCGGCCGCAACGGTATGTCGCTTGGCGCAGGGTCCGAGCAACGAGCCGGAGCTTCGTCCGGTGACCGGCGTCTGCCTCCTTGTATGGTACCCGGTGCCAAACAGATACACGAGACAGGCAACGTACTTGTGACGTCATACTACTCGGCTTCTCCGCCACACTCCACGAATGTTCGGCTCCGGGCAGTGTCCACGGAAAATCAGTTTGTAATTGAAACGGTACACACTAAAGATCTTAATTTTGTTGTGAGTTGTCGGGAGCATCAATGCATTAAACACGCAGTCAAAACTTATTAAACTCATTCGAAATACCAGGTGTACCGGTATGAAACGAGCGTTAAGATTCAAATGTGTCGATAGGGAACATTTGTTGTGAAAGAGCCTTAATTTTTTTTTATGGTTGGTGTGACATCTGGCAAAGATATTTAGTATACATCAAGTCATGGAACAAACAATATGATATGTTTTCATCGTGTTAACAACGTCGAATTTTGTACCAGAAAGTGATGATTTGCGGAAAGCATTAATTTTTTGTTTTCATTTGAAAAAAAATGCTGCAGAGTCGCATCGAATGCTTTTCGAGGCATATGGTGATCATGCTCTATCAGAAGCAACATGCAAAAGATGGTTTCAATGGTTCAGAAATAATGACTTTGATGTAAGAAATGAAGAACGTGGAAGACCACCAAAAAAGTTCGAAGACGCCGAATTGCAAGCAATATTGGATGAAGATGTTACTTTCAGTCAGAAGCAAATGGCAGCAATGCTAAATGTTGCACAACAAACAATTTCTGGCCGTTTGAAAGCTATGGGAAAGATCCAAAAGTGTGGAAAATGGGTGCCACATGAATTGAATGAAAGGCAGATGGAAAACTGAAAATCGATTTGTAAAATTTTGCTTCAAAGACATGAAATGAAATCAATTTTGCATCGAATTGTTACTGGCGATGAAAAATGGATTTATTTTAAGAATCCTAAACGGGAAAAATCATGGGTTAATCCGGGACAACCATGAACATCGACCGCAAAACCAGATCGATTCGGCAAGAAGACAATGTTCTGTGTTTGGTGGGATCAGAAAGGTGTGGTGTAACATGAGCATCTAAAACCTGGTGAAACTGTGAATAATAATCGCTACAGACAACAAATGATCAATTTGGACTATGCATTGATGGAAAGAAGACCAGAATGGGCCAGAATACATGGCAAAGTAATTTTTTTACACGACAATGCACCTGCAGACAAAGCAAAACTGGTTCAGGATACAATCAAAACACTTGGCTGGGAGCTGCTGCCCCACCCGCCGTATTCACCAGACTTGGCCCCTTCCGACTTCCATTTGTTTTCATCAATGGGACACGCATCGGCTGAGGAACACTTCGATTCCTATGAATGTAATGTGCTGCGAATACATAGAAAGATAGATCCCTTATCGTTTAGCTACAAAATAGCAGGTCAGCAACTGGAAGCAAATAATTCCTAAAATTATCTGGGAGTACGCATTAGGAGTGATTTAAAATGGAATGATCATATAAAGTTGATCGTCGGTAAAGCAGATGCCAGACTGAGATTCATTGGAAAAATCCTAAGGAAATGCAATCCGAAAACAAAGGAAGTAGGTTACAGTACGCTTGTTCGCCCACTGCTTGAATACTGCTCAGCGGTGTGGGATCCGTACCAGATAGGGTTGATAGACGAGATAGAGAAGATCCAACAGAGAGCAGCGCGCTTCGTTACAGGATCATTTAGTAATCACGAAATCGTTACGGAGATGATAGATAAACTCCAGTGGAAGACTCAGCAGGAGAGACGCTCAGTAGCTCGGTACGGGCTTTTATTAAAGTTTCGAGAACGTACCTTCACCGAAGAGTCAAGCGGTATATTGCTCCCTCCTACGTATCTCTCGCGAAGAGACCATGAGGATAAAATCAGAGAGATTAGAGTCCACACAGAAGCATACCGACAATCCTTCTTTCCACGAACAATACGAGACTGGAATAGAAGGGAGAACCGATAGAGGTAATCAGGGTACCATCCGCCACACACCGTCAGGTGGCTTGCGGAGTATAGATGTAGATGTAGATGTAGAAGAAGTCGAAAATTGGCTGTCTGATTGGTTTGCTTCAAAAGACGAACATTTCTATTGGCGTGGTGTCCACAAATTGCCAGAAAGGTGGTCAAAATGTATAGAAAGCAATGGTCAGTACTTTGAATAAAATGTTTTTACTATTCAATTCAAAATTAGTGTTTCATTTTCACAAAAAAACGCTCATTTCATACCGGTACTCGCTTCCCGCCAGAGACGTAAACCAGTAGCGTGCTGTGACGTATACACCACGGCCTGTCTTTCTCGTGAGTCTCGTACGGTACGCACCCGACGCCGCACACTGCACTTGCGTCGCACGTAAAGCAGCCTGTATAAATGTGGACGTCATGCTGTAGCAAACACAGAAGCTGAGACCAGACTGGCGCACACTGGTACTCAGGTACGCGCTGCAGCGGCTGCCCGTGTGGTAGATGCCTGGTGGACACCGCGGCGCCCAGTAATAAACAGAACAACCTTGATACCCGGGGCCGCCGCCCGCGTCACGTGAGCGCCGGGAATCCCCGGCGAGACGAGGGCACCGCAGTGACACAAGACGAATACCCGCCCTCGCGCCCGATACATCTCTCTCAGAGGAACAGCGCGCCGGAATCGGCTGCGGCGATAGAGATATAATCAGCAGGCCGCTAATGACAGCTCGCCGCCGCGATGAGAAATGGCCGCCGCCCCCAGCGGGCTGGGCCGAGGTGGAGGCCGTCACCGCCGTCCGCTCTGTGTCCGGGGGCGGCGCCGGACACCGGCCAGCGCAGCGCCGCAGCCGGACGTCCGCCCACACTACACTGCGGAGTCATGCTATTAGCAGGAGCATAGTAAAACTTCGGTGAACACTGCCAAAAGCCACAGAAAGTACATGCGTACAACAAATGATCAAAACTTTCCGGACACCACCATATAATGCTGAACTGACTACCACACAGTGTTTAACAAAGAGATATGACCAAACTTTCAGAAAAAATTCAGCACGGGGAGAGGAAGAACAATTGTTACATGAATTTGATTCTAGAAGCGCTTTATTTCCATGTTGGAGCTCAGCCTTTTCCAGAAGGCTTTCGACACCGTTCCTCACAAGCGTCTTCTAATCAAACTGCGTGCCTACGGAGTATCTCCTCAGTTGTGCGACTGGATTCGTGATTTCCTGTCGGAAAAGTCACAGTTTGTACTAATAGACGGAAAGTCATCGAGTAAAACAGAAGTAATATCCGGCGTTCCCCAAGGAAGTGTTTTAGGCCCTCTATTGTTCCTGGTCTATATTAACGACACAGGAGACAATCTCAGTAGCCGTCTTAGATTGTTTGCAGATGATGCTGTCATTTACCGTCTTGTAAAGTCATCAGATGATCAAAACGACTTGCAAAATGATTTAGATAAGATATATGTATGGTGCGAAAAGTGGCAATTGACCCTGAATATAGTGCGAAGTTATTCACATGAGTAATAAAAGAAATCAGCTAAATATCTATTACGTGACAAGTCACACAAATCTGAGGGCCGTAAATTCATCTAAATACTTGGGGATTACAATTACAAATAACCTAAATTGGAACGATCACATAGATAATATTGTGGGTAGAGCAAACCAAAGACTGCGATTCATTGGCAGAACACTTAGAAGGTGCAAAGAGACTGCTTACACTACGCTTGTCTGCCCTATTCTCGAGTACTGCTGTGCGATGGGGGATCCGAATCAGGTAGGACTGACGGATGACATCGAAAAAGTACAAAGAAGGGCAGCTCGTTTTTTATTATCGCGATATAGGGGAGATAGTGTCACAGACATGATACGTGAATTCGAGTGGCAATCATTAAAACAAAGGCATTTTTCGTTGCGACCGGATCTTCTCATGGAATTTCAATCGCCAGTTTTCTCCTCCGATTGCGAAAACATTCTGTTGGCACCCACCTACCATAGGGAGAAATGATCATCACGATAAAAATAAGAGAAATCAGGGCGCGCGCGGAAAAATTTAAGTGCTCGTTTTTGCCACGTGCCGTTCGAGAGTGGAACGGTAGAGAGACAGCATGAAGGTGGGTTCATTGGACCCTCTGCTAGGCACTTTATTGTGAATAGCAGAGTAATTACGTAGATGTAGATGGATACGGATACGGCAGCTTTTCACGAGTTCTTTTCAGACAATCACGTCGTCGACATCACTTGTTGTAGCTGTCTTTCGCTGACACCAAAGTTGTCGTCAACTGAACGAATTTCTTCCTGCAGTTCATGTGTCCTCGTCCTTCTAGATCCCCCTCGTCCCAGGTTCCCTAAGACGATGACCAGTTTTTTCGGAGGTCCTCCTGTCAAGATACAATCGTTTTGCGAAGCTCTCCCGATGCAAACGTTGAGCGCCACGGCCAATACCAACTGCTAACCCGTACAGCAAAAGGGCATCTGCCAGCTCCACATCTGAGTACATTTCCGTTCCACTGTACCGGAAACCAAGTCCGTGACGAACACAGTACAAGTGTTGCTACGAGCTTGATGCAGGTAGAGCAATGAAGTCAGTCGCATCTCAACACAAGCAATAAAGTGAGTAACCTATCAACCTTGCTTCAATTGGAACAACGGCCGAGAACCTGAGAATTACAGCTTACTGTGCATTTTGTAACAAATCATTTCATTTTAATCATCTACCCTGACTGAGTCTGATAGTCTTAGTTTCATTGTCAGATTCGCTGATGGCAACCACTATAATTGTATACATTTAGTCTGTGAAAGTCATTCTGATCTTTGTTGCTAATACAATAGAATACTGTAATTGTCTTCTTCCTTGCTGAGCCTCGCTGCTAGAAGGTTGTATTATTCCTGGATCTTGACTTCCGTTGTGAAATAATTCGAGGGGCGTTTGAAAAGTCCGTGAAAAAATACACTCCTGGAAATTGAAATAAGAACACCGTGAATTCATTGTCCCAGGAAGGGGAAACTTTATTGACACATTCCTGGGGTCAGATACATCACATGATCACACTGACAGAACCACAGGCACATAGACACAGGCAACAGAGCATGCACAATGTCGGCACTAGTACAGTGTATATCCACCTTTCGCAGCAATGCAGCCTGCTATTCTCCCATGGAGACGATCGTAGAGATGCTGGATGTAGTCCTGTGGAACGGCTTGCCATGCCATTTCCACCTGGCGCCTCAGTTGGACCAGCGTTCGTGCTGGACGTGCAGACCGCGTGAGACGACGCTTCATCCAGTCCCAAACATGCTTAATGGGGGACAGATCCGGAGATCTTGCTGGCCAGGGTAGTTGACTTACACCTTCTAGAGCACGTTGGGTGGCACGGGATACATGCGGACGTGCATTGTCCTGTTGGAACAGCAAGTTCCCTTGCCTGTCTAGGAATGGTAGAACGATGGGTTCGATGACGGTTTGGATGTACCGTGCACTATTCAGTGTCCCCTCGACGATCACCAGTGGTGTACGGCCAGTGTAGGAGATCGCTCCCCACACCATGATGCCGGGTGTTGGCCCTGTGTGCCTCGGTCGTATGCAGGCCTGATTGTGGCGCTCACCTGCACGGCGCCAAACACGCATACGACCATCATTGGCACCAAGGCAGAAGCGACTCTCATCGCTGAAGACGACACGTCTCCATTCGTCCCTCCATTCACGCCTGTCGCGACACCACTGGAGGCGGGCTGCACGATGTTGGGGCGTGAGCGGAAGACGGCCTAACGGTGTGCGGGACCGTAGTCCAGCTTCATGGAGACGGTTGCGAATGGTCCTCGCCGATACCCCAGGAGCAACAGTGTCCCTAATTTGCTGGGAAGTGGCGGTGCGGTCCCCTACGGCACTGCGTAGGATCCTACGGTCTTGGCGTGCATCCGTGCGTCGCAGCGGTCCGGTCCCAGGTCGACGGGCACGTGCACCTTCCGCCGACCACTGGCGACAACATCGATGTACTGTGGAGACCTTACGCCCCACGTGTTGAGCAATTCGGCGGTACGTCCACCCGGCCTCCCGCATGCCCACTATACGCCCTCGCTCAAAGTCCGTCAACTGCACATACGGTTCACGTCCACGCTGTCGCGGCATGCTACCAGTGTTAAAGACTGCGATGGAGCTCCGTATGCCACGGCAAACTGGCTGACACTGACGGCGGCGGTGCACAAATGCTGCGCAGCTAGCGCCATTTGACGGCCAACACCGCGGTTCCTGGTGTGTCCGCTGTGCCGTGCGTGTGATCATTGCTTGTACAGCCCTCTCGCAGTGTCCGGAGCAAGTATGGTGGGTCTGACACACCGGTGTCAATGTGTTCTTTTTTCCATTTCCAGGAGTGTAAAAACTACTTACGTATTTGGGGTAAACCTTTTTTATTTTTCGACATAGTCTCCTTTCAGACTTATACACTTTGTCCAACGCTGTTCTAATTTGTTGATCCCTTCCGAATAATAGGAATTGTCCAAGTCTGCAAAATGGCTATGAGTTGCTGGAATCACCTCCTCGTTTGAAAAAAATCTTTTTCCCGCCAGCCATATCTTCAAATTGGGGAACAAACAGTAGTCCGAGGGAGCCAAGTCTGAAGAATAGGGGGGATGTGAAACGAGTTGGAATCCAATTTACATTAATTTTGCGAGCACAACTGCTGAGGTGTGTGCTGGTGCACTGTCGTGGTGGAAAAGGCTTTTTTGCGGTCCAATCACTGGCGTTTTTCTTGCAGCTCGGTTTTCAAACGGTCCAGTAACGATAAATGATATCCACCTGTAATAGTTTTGCCCTTTTCCAGATAGTCTATGAGGATTTCCCTTGAGAATCCCAGAAGACAGTCACGATAACCTTTCCGGCCGAAGGACTGGTCTTCGCCTTTTTTGGTGCAGAATCTCCCTTGGTAACCCATCGTTTAGATTGTTGTTTGGTCTCAGGAGTATAGTAATGTATCCATGTTTCACCCATATGTACGAAACGACGCTTAAAGTCCTATGGATTCTTCCTGAACAGCTACATACCATCCTTGCGACACTTCACGTGATTCCATTTTTGGTCAAGCGTGAGCAATCGCGGAACCCATCTTGCGGATAGCTTTCTCATGTCCAAATGTTTATGCAAAATATTATGTACCTGTTCATTCGAGATGCCCACAGCACTAGCAATCTCACGCACCTTAACTCTTCTGTCCTCTATCAGCATATCATGAACTTTATCAATGATACTTGGAGTCGTAAACTCCACAGGGCGTCCAGAATGGGCGACTGCTATGGTCGCAGGTTCGAATCCTGCCTCGGGCTTGGCTGTGTGTGATGTCCTTAGGTTAGTTAGGTTTAAGTAGTTCTAAGTTCTAGGGGACTGATGACCACAGCTGTTAAGTCCCATAGTGCTCAGAGCCATTTGAACCATTTGAACCAGCGTCCAGAACGTTCAGCATCACTTGTGCTCATATGGCCACTCCGCAAATTCTGAAACCACTTACAAACTGTTGGTGCAAAGTCACCGTAATGTTTATCAAGCTGCTCTTTAGTCTCCTGAGGCGTTTTGTCTTTCATAAAGTAATGTTTAATCACCACCCGAAATTCTTTTTCGTCCATTTTCTGACACTCACTCGACTTCCTTGATTCACACGAATGCCAAACACAAAGAAATAGACCAATATGGCTAAAACTTGGTGTGCGTTCTTTCCAAAGATGCTACTAACTTAAAATGACCTCTACACGCACCGCTGGTGCCATCTCTCTGACTTTGCACGGACTTTTCAAGCGCCCCTTGTAATGCAATTTGAATTATTTAATCATTAATGAGTAGTATATGGCATAACCGTGGGTTCCCGTGATACCGTTTTTCTATATTTTTTGCCCTTTAACTTAGCTAGAAGCAGCCAGTTTGGTGACCGACGATCGCACCCCATAAGTCCCCTATCGTCTTCTCTCTTCAATCTTCGTAAGTCGAACCTGCAACCTATGTTTTTAAAAGAAGTACGATTATTATTGTGCAGACTATTTCTTTGTATTGACAATTAACAACAGCAGGGTTTCTAGTCATCAAGGTCAGTACATTCCAACGAGAACTTCTTGGCCTGGAGCTATCTGTTTCATGAGAATGAAATTAAACTCACATGAGTAAAAATATTTGAAAAGAACATCTTACAGAAACTCTTAGGAAGTAACAAAACAGTAAAAGGAACACTATTTTCCTTCTAATTTTATGATTAAATGTTTTGTTTTCTTGCTCGCATTCTAGTGGATCCTTCCTTTCCATGAAATTTTGTCATCACGAACAAATTTAAAATAACTACGCGTACTGGGGAAAGAAATGGTACACTACAATTATAAACAAAGGTAGCCAAGTCGGCATTTTAAACATAACATGTAAGGAAACGTTTCATGTAAAGCTGGTACGTTCTGTTTTGTGCGTTTTCTACGATTATTGTGATTATGAAGAGAAGTAGAAAATGAGCTGCAACATGGAAATAAAGCGTTTCCGTATCCATGTCCCTACAAAACATTTTATCCCCCTATGCCTAAGAAATATCACCTCAAAGTTCGTGTATACCTTGTTGTTCCAACCCGTATGTCACGTGAGACGCACAAGCTAGTATAAAAGCAGGTGGGTAATATTGTGTTGTCGCTAGAGAAGCAGTAACAACATAGTGGATCGGTCAGGAACGCTCAGCGACTTCAAACTTCGACTAGTCATTCGGTGCCACCTGAGAAGTAAATCCATCAAAGGAGGGGAGATTGTAAAAAATCGCATGAAATCAGTGGAAGGACTCACTCGTGAGTTCCTTAGCACTACCAGCACTCCACCTATCAAACTGACTGTGTCTAGGGAGTTAATAAGAATGGGACACAATGTTCGAGCAGTTCCTCATAAGCCACACATTTTTGTAGTCAATTATAAGCTGCTCCTGAGGTGATGTAATGGGCGATACCACTGGATGACTGGAAACGAGTGATTCGGACTGATAAATTACGCTATGTCCTGTGACAACCTGATGGAAGGGTTTGGGCTTGGCGAATGCCTGGAGAACATTACCTGCCGTCATGTGTAACGCCGATAGTGAAGTATGGAGGATGCGGCGTGGTCCCCTTATTGCGATTAAGCAAACGCTAAATGCGAAAGGATATGAAGACATTTTACAGCACTGTATCATGGGTACAGTAGTAGACTAGTTCGAAGATGATTGTTTGTATCAGCATGACAATACACCCTGACACAAAGCGGGATTTGTGGGGCAATGGTTTGTGGACAATCACATTTCTGTAATGAACTGGCCTACCCAAAGTCCCTACTTGAACCCAACGGAAGTCCCTTGCGATGAATTACAATATCGACTTCGCTGCAGACCCCAGCTTCCGGCATCATTATCTTATCTGGTTTCAGCTGTTGAGGAAGAACGGGCTCCCATTCCTGAACGGACATTCAGCCATGTCACTGGAAGAGTCCCCAACAGATTTCAGGCCGTCCACTGGCAAAAGATTCCGGACTAGTAGCCAACACGGATCTCCGGAAGGGGACTGCCAAGGAGGTAGTGACCATGAGAAAAAGACTGAATAACCAACGAAAGAATAACGTTCTACACGTCGAAGCATGAAATGTGAGGAGTTTGAAGGTGCTAGAGAAGGCAGAAAGTCTGAAAAGGGAAATTCTAAGGCTCAATCTAGATATAGTCGGCCTCAGCGAAGTGAAATGGAAAGCAGATAAGGATTTCTGGTCAGGTAAGTATAGGATAGTATCAACAGCAGCAGAAAGGTAGGGCAGACAGTGAGTTGCTGAGAACAGTACAGTAATAGGGCTGTTCTCATCAGAGTCGACAGCAAACAAACAACGTCAACAAAAGGTAGACGTGCCGAAGTCGCAAGCAGTGAATGAAGAGTTAGAGAAATTACTTGAAGATATTGAAGGGGTAGTTTAATACCTAAGTGGAGATGAAAATCTGGTAGTCACGGGGGACTGGAGTGCTCTTGTAGAGGAAGGAATTGGAGAAAAGGTTAAGGGAGACTTTGGGCTTCGGAGTAGGAATGAGAGAGGAGAAAGACTAATTGAACTCTATAATAAATTTCAGCAAGTAAAAGTGAATATCCTGTTCGAAAATCACAAGAGGTCAGGCAGAGATTCCGAAATCAGATATAGGATTGCAAGGCGTACCTCTAAGCAGATATAGGCTCGGAACATAATTTAGTAATGATGAAGAGTAGCTGAAGTTTAAGAATTAATACACAAATAAGCGAGATAAGGAAATACTAAGGATTAAAGATAGACACTTGAAGTTCTCTTAAGCTATAGATTATGCGGTAGTGAATAGCCCAGTAGGCAGTTGATTTTAAGAAAAATCGATATCTCTAAAGAGAGCAACCACAGAAGCTGGGAATAAAAACATAGGTACAAGGATGGTAACTGCGAATAACCGTAACAGAAGAAATACTTCAAATTTCGTTTACTTTACGTCTATAGAACAAAGATAAAAAATACAAACAAGATAATGAACCAAAAGGGATCAAAGAAGAATGGACTAAGACATGGCTTAAATCACTTTGGTGCATGTTGAGAAGCTGCCAGCAGCACTCCACATTTCCGCCCCTGAGCTTTATAATAATACAACGGGGTGGTCGAACTACATTTAAGTAATGTAAATGACCCTGTAATCAAATGCTCAGCTAATTCGGTTATTTTACAACGAAGAAATTAAAGTGTGTGAGTTACCACGATTAATACCACGTGTGAGAATGTGAGGTGAAAAGAATGAAATTTACTGTGCAGCTCATTGGCAATAAAGCTGTATCCATATACTCGCCCTGTGCGTTTATTCAATCATGCGAAGACCACGCTCAAGAAAATTGAATAAACATCATTGTCTGGCATTAAACACAATCAGAAATGCACCCAGTCACTCTGAACAAACTGACGGCCCCAACCCATGCAGTTCGCGTAATATTGTTAACAGACCATTCCGAAACACATGCACACCAGCTGTCAAACACAAATATTGTGCGGGCTCCGGTCCTCAACCAATCAGGACAGAGCAAATTTATTACAGGTTCACGTGCACGCCGAAAATGGCGGTTTGCAAATTTTGTTACTTTAGAAAGTTATTATTATATATTGCGGAAGAAATTAGATTCTATGCAACATGACAGTTGCGGCGAATGAACGTGAGCAAAGGTTACTATTATTTTAGTAAAAACTAGTACAATTGTATGGGGGAGATGCCGACCAAACATTACATTTATAAAACTTCCTGGCAGATTAAAACTGTGCGCCCGACCGAGACCCGAACTCGGGACCTTTGCCTTGCGCGGGCAAGTGCTCTAACCATCTGAGCTACCGAAGCACGACTCACGCACGCTCCTCACAGCTTTACTTCTGCCAGTACCTCGTCTCCTACCTTCCAAACTTTACAGAAGCTCTCCTGCGAACCTTGCAGAACTAGCACTCCCGAAAGAAAGGATACTGCGGAGACCTGGCTTAGCCACAGCCTGGGGGAGGTTTCCAGAATGAGATTTTCACTCTGCAGCGGAGTGTGCGCTGATATGAAACTTCCTGGAAGATTAAAACTGTGTGCCCGACCGAGACTCGAACTCGAGACCTTTGCCTTCCGCGGGCAAGTGCTCTACCACCCTTTTTTTTTTTTGTAATCTAATGAACCGCTGCAGGAGCAGGACGACGGGTAGGGCAGGGGTCGACACCCGAAGCCTGGCCATCCCGCCGCCACGTCCAAGCAACGTGTTCGAGTTCGAGGATCGAAGGATCAGGAAGAGGATGTAGTGGGTTTGTCGATGTTGTTTTAGTTATTTATTTCTTTAATTTTTATAACATTTTTTTGTATTATAGATTTATTTTTGTTTCATTACAAAGAAAGATCCTACAACTGCCGTAGCCGAGCGTCCGAGTCGTCTTCTCGTCTCTTTGGGAGGGGTTCCCCCCTATTCCGCCCGTAGAGGATCAATATGCTCCAGGATTCTTCTTCATTTTCAGCGTCTCATACCCGGAACGCCCCAGTGAGCAGGAGGATCCGCAAATAATGAACCTAAATAATTTGCGAAACGAGTTCTGTACTTCGGGTGGCGGCTGAAAGCTGCATGTGTCGTCATCAATAGGGACCAAAGTCGAGTGTGCCTTTGGGAGCATCGCAAAATATGTAGTAAACGGCCATGCCTTTTAGCCAGTTAACGGCGGTCGTTCTGGTTGATGGAAAGTATACGCCGTCGGGGCGCAATGCGTCATCAGGGGAGATAGACTCCGGCAATCGCCGCAAGAGTAATGCCAGCATGCGCTGCGTCAGTAGCCAGCACTCGCTGGTCGTGGCACACGTCAGACGGTGTGCATCCGAGTCAGCGACTGAGCATGTCGGACACAAGGGGTCGTCCGTCAGATGTATGGAATGTAACCTCTGACGAGTAGCGAACTTCCCATTCACAACCACGTACCACAATGAACGCACCGTCGTAGGTAGAAAAGGCGTGTGTACCGCTCGCCACACCGTGTTCCAGGCAACTTCAGGATGTCTGTGGGTGACCGTATTTACAGGTTGCCGCTGTTGATAGAGGCGATAATAGTCTTTTGTGCTGGGCTTCCGTGTCGTCGGAAGTTCTGACCGTAAGTAGCTGAAGTCAATAAAGAACTCTCTGATGTGGGTGAGTGCCGGTGAAATGTGTCCTACAGAAACCGGGGGATGCAGAGAGTGTGGTGCCACTTCCGCTATCAGGGTCCCCGTCAGAGTGGCGTGGGCAGAGGTCCATGTGCGACGCATAGTGTTGAGATAAAGCGATCGCGCACGGTTATATACGTGAATTAAACCGATACCGCCCGCCCGCTGCGGCAGTGTCAGGGTGGCGTATCGGACTTTAAAAACCAGACCGGTGCTTACGAAATGTCCATATGCTGCTTGAAATCTGTCGGCCATCGTAGCTGTCAAGGGAAGGATATGCGCAAAATAGTTCAGTTTCGAGACAAGATAGGTGTTGACATAACGTATTCTGAGGAGCATATCCAAGCGACGCAGTTTGTTGTCCTGCAGCAGAGCACGTGTCTGGTGTAGGAGCCGGCGGTACGTAGCCGCCGCCGTGCGGCGGACATTGCTATAGAATTGCACTCCTAAACACTTGAGTACGGGCACCTTGTCAAAGGGCACCGCCGTTGTGTGGGAAATCCCCCCTCCGACATCCATGTATTTTGTCTTCTTCACGTTGATGACGCTCCCAGCGACCGCCCCGTACTGGCGTAGCCACTGTAGCGCCATATGCATTTCATCCTCTGATCTGGCCAGGAACACCACGTCATCGGCGAATGCACCACAACAAAAGGTCACGTCCCGCAAGGAGATACCAGTTAATCGCTGCCGTAGACCATGTAAAGCTGGTTCAAGCGCTGCAGCAAATAATATGCCCGACAGGGGGCACCCTTGTCGCACTGACCGTCCAACAACAATGTGTCCAGACTGATAACCGTTGACCATCATGCGGGAGTGCGCTCCGTGGACCAGTCGAAGGACCACCTGTGCAGACTCCGGAGAGAGGCCCATGTGTTGCAAAACTGCGCGCAAGAAGCCGTGGTCGACGCGGTCGAATGCGTGGTCAAAATCTACGGCGACAAGGGCGCCTCGTATTTTGCAGGCCGCCGTCAAAGAAATTACGTCGCGGTATGCTCCTAACGCCGTATGAATGTTGCTGACACCACCTAAACATGTCTGATCGGTGTGGATGGCTTTCCCGATAGCGGTGTGGAGACGCGCGCGGAGGATACGGGCGAAGATCTTGTAGTCGTTGTTGAGGAGTGTGAGTGGGCGAAAATCCTGCCACCTACAACCACCATTCGGTTTCGGAACTGGGATCAAGATGCCTTCTGTGAATTCTGTGGGGACAGTGAAAACAGGGCGGATCAGGTCTTGAAACATTTGGAGCCACTTGTCACCCATAAGGTGGTAAAAAGTGCTGTAGAATTTCCGGGGTAAACCGTCCGGTCCAGGCGACTTGTTCGGTGCTCCACGTGCCAAGGCCGATGTCAGCTCGTCGGGTGTAGTGGGCAACAGCCGACTATCATCGGGTGCCACGTCCCGAGGGGCGGGAAAATCGTGCAATAGCTCGTCATAATCACGTACATTTCGCGTATCTTCCATGTACAAGGTCCCATAGTGTCTGGCAAACGTGTGCGCGATGTCCGTTTGTGTCACTGCGCGCCCGCCGTCCTCCGTGTTTACCGCCGTAATGAGCTGACGTTTGTGGTGGCGCCTCTCGCGCACAATGTGATACACTGACGCTGTTTCGTTGGGGATACAGTCTTGCACTCGCGCACGGATGCGGACACCGTCTAGCTGCTCTGTCCTAATGCGAAGTAGACGAGCTTTGATGCGTTGTACGGACATCTGACGTTCGGGAGACGGCGGTTGCGTCGCCAGCTCACGTAACGCTGTATAGTAAAATTCCGATGTTGCCCTTTGCCAGTTCGATCTGTCACGCCCGTAGGCCATCAAGGTCTTTCGGAGTGCAGGTTTGACACATCCCAGCCACCACAGCAACGTGGAAGCATACATAGGCAGGCGCCTGATACATCGACGCCACGTGTCAGTGACTGCTCGCCGACACGCTTCCTCGCGAAGGAGGGAGACGTTCAGCGTCCACGGGCGCCTGCTGCATCTTGTGAGTTGTCGGGGCAAGGTGACAGTGCAGATGTACGCGAGATGGTCCGTGAAGGCCGTCGGCCAGAGTTCTGCATCACGGGTTGCTGTGCGGAGGGCACGCGAGACGTATATCCGGTCCAGACGACTGGCAGAATGGCTGGTAAAATGCGTATATCTACTCTGGGTCCCATGATGTAAGAGCCATGTGTCGTGGAGCGCGAGGTCACGTATCAATGCTTGTAGAGCCGGGCATGGGACGTAATGCGGTATCTGGTCCTAGGGCCGCAGAACACTGTTAAAATCGCCGCCCACTATGTAATGGTCCATTTTTCCTTGCAAGAGTGGGGCTACCTCCTCCGAATAGAAGACATGCCTGTCACCACGGTGCGAATTACCGGAGGGAGCGTAGACGTTAATGAGGCGGACTGCGCCAAGTGTGAGTGCGATGCCTCACCCGTTCGGCAAGTACGTCGCGTCCGTCGCGTCTATGCCATCTCGGAGAAGGATGGCCGTTCCTCCTGCGCCATCACCTACGGGTAGGCTGTACGTGGTGTAGCCATATAGGTCTAAACACAGCTCGGGACGGACCTCCTGGAGAAGGGCAATGTCCAAGTCTGCCGCTCTGATCATGTCGTGTAACATGCAGGTCTTGACAGTGGAGTGGACACCATTTACATTGACTGTTCCAACACGGTATGACTGAGACTTATCAAGTGGCGGAGGCAGTGTGCCGGTGCAATCCCACAGTGATCTCACACACCACACGCCACACAGCCATCCATCTGCATGCTGTGCATTACTGTGCCGTAGGAGTCCCTGACTGGCAGAGCCCTCCGGGCTCAATGTCAGCCATGGGCTCTGGTGGAGATATCGATGTTTGCTGTGCATCATCTGCCTCCATATCGTTTGCCCAATCACCAAAAGACGATTGTGATGTCATTGGGGGCTGGTCGCTTTCACAGGAGCCCACATTTTGAGAGTCGACGCAGTGCGCCTCGTTTTCTGGGCCACCAGATTTAGGAGAGTGTTCCTTGTCTTCAGGCACCTTCTGGTGAATGATGTCACTGGAGTCCGTTGCAATTGTGGGCGAGTCAACGAAGTCGATGTCTTCCGCCGGCTTCACATCCCTGTTCTGTTCTTCAGCTGACAATCACCCCTTCTTTTGTCGCTTGGGTGATTTTTGCTTTCGGGTCCGAGATTCGACATCCACTGGAGGGCGGGGCTCGACACAGTCTCGGTCGCTAGGAACCCCTGTGTCTGATCCCGACAGTGACGATGGCTGGGTGCCCACGACGCTGCGGTGGGCAGAGGCTGTAGGAACCTCTGCACCGTTGGGCTGCGGCGTCGTCGACGGCGCTGACTCTCCAACGGAGCTGGCAGCAGCTTGAGGAGGTAGCAGGTTTTGATTATCCATCACATCATGTCGTGCCGCCTCCACATATGTTAGCGGGAGAGAGGTCATAGTGCATCGTTGGGGAAGTTCATTGCGGGGCACCTGAACGAGGCGGCGCTGCAGACACTCAGTTCTAACATGGCCCTCCTGGCCGCAGCCCGAGCAGGTCCTCGGTTGTCCATCATATATAACAATTGTGTGGCAGCCACCAACGAAAACATATGATGTAACGTGCTTCTTAAGTTCTATGCGCACTTGTCGTACCCCGTTACGGACAGGGTACGTTTCGAATGTGTTCCATTTCTCCTCTGTGTGGCTCAGAACTGTGCCGTATGGCCGCAGCGCATCAACGACTGGGTTGGCAGGAACTTCGAACGGTAGTTCAAAGATGCGTACGGTACGCACCCCCAGACCAGCATGGTCAACTCCTACCACGCTCACGTTACCGTCTGCGTGACAGAAGCGAAAGCCGTTTGCAGATCGTTGGAGTAATCTGTCGCAGGCCGCTTCGTCAATCAGTTTGAGGTACACTGTGCTGGTTACAATAGACAGATGAATTCCTATCTGTTCTTGTGGTTCGATGTGTATGATGTCTCGTAGAAACCGTTCAATTTCATGGGCCTTCGGTCTCGTGTACGATGCGTTGAACGTTAGTTTGATTGTAGCTTTTCGATATGAGAACGCCATGTCGGGTCGGTACAGGTACTATACGGCAATACAACGACGCGACCGCGCGCTATCGGGCAAACAACAACACCTGCGGAGCACTGCCCGGCGCGCCGAGCCCGTCCGCACGGTAACACGGCTGAAAGCCGACTGTACCATCTGAGCTACCGAAGCACGACTCACGTCCGGTCCTCACAGCTTTACTTCTGCCAGTATCTCGTCTCCTACCTACCAAACTTTACAGAAGCTCTCCTGCGAACCTTGCAGGCAAAGGTCCCGAGTTCGAGTCTCGGTCGGGCACACAGTTTTAATCTGCCAGGAAGTTTCATATCAGCGCACACTCCGCTTCAGAGTGAAAATCTCATTCTGATTAAATTTGTACGTTGATACTGTCACAATGAGAAGGTTGTGGCGGATCGATAAATAATAGTATTACGCATGGAACCATATTTGATTTTAATGAGAAAACTGGTACTACAATACTTTTGCAACGTAGCGCATGAAGTGTCTTTCCAACATCTCTGCATTGACTGCACCTCACCACTTTGCAGGTTTGCGAGACAGTGTATGAAAGATCTAGAGACATTAATTTCAACGGAGAATCTTCAGATAGCAGCAACATGCGTCATCATCGCCACACTATCTCATCAAAAGTATCCGGACACTTAGTGGTGGCTCTATCGGTCTCCTGACTAGCTTGATGTGGCTTGCTACGAGATTGTCTCCTGTGCCAACGTTTTCATCTCATAGTAGCAGTTGCATCCTAAGTCCTCATTTTGCTGGATGTATTCCAATCTCTGTCTACTCCTACACTTTTCACCCTGTACAGTTCCATTTAGTACCAAGGAAGTTATTCCCTGAAGTCTTAACAGATGTTCTATCATCCCACCCCTTCTTCTTGCCATTGTTTACCACATATTCACTTCCTTACCGATTCGCCGGAGAGCCTACTCATTCCTTACGTTATCAGTCCAACCAATTTTCAACATTATCCTGTAACACCACGTCTCAAATGCTTCAATTCTCTTCTTTTCTGGTTTTTCTACAGCCGATATTTCACTGCCACACAATACTGCGCTTCAGACGCACATTCTCAGAAATTTCTTCCTCAAATTAACAACGGATGCCCCCAATTCTCTTCAGATATGTGGTAATTTCAGGTTATGGTACCGTCGTTCATGCGTGAAGCCATACTAACTTCCTATATTTGGCCACATCAGACTACTGCAAACCTTTTGGATCAAAACAACGCGAACGTTAGAAGAATCTAGACTGTCTACTTTTGCATTAGGCTCCAGTTTTCAGAATGAATATTTAGTTTTTTTATTGATAGCAACTATTTACACATTGTAGCAAGACTTCGGGCCCAGTGGAACTGTATAAAGCGGCGAGCGACAGTTGTAATGGATGGGAACCTCGTCGTGTTTACTGCCGGATCCTAAAAAGATTAAGGCCTATTAGAATTAAGGCCTATGTTGGGTACTATTAGACTTCTCTAGTCCAGGAGTGCCCTTTTTTCCAGGGCCAGACTGCATTTTATGTCCTCCTTCTTTCGACAGTCATGGGTTATTTTGCTGCCTAGGTAGCAGAATTCCTTAATTTCATGTACCTCGTGATCACCATTTCTGTTGCAAGTTTCTCGCTGTTCACATTTCTGATACTTCTCATTACTTTCGTCTTTCTTCGATTTATTCTCAGTCCACATTCCCTACTCATTAGGCTGTTCATCTCATTCAACAGGTCCTATAATTCTTCTTCACTTCACCGGGGATAGCAATGACATCAGCGAATCTTATCATTGATATACTTGCACCGTGAATTTTTATTTCTCCTATTGCTTCTTCCATGTACAGACTGAACAGTAGCGGGAAAAACTACATCTGTGTCTTACACCCGTTTTCATAAGAGCACTTCGCACTTGGTCACCCACACTTATTATTCCCTCTTGATTCTTGTACATATTGTATTTTACCCGTCTTTCCCAATAGCTTATCCCTATTTTTCTCAGAATTCCGATCGTTGCTCTATTTTACATTGCCGACCGCTTTTTCCAAATCGACAAATCCTATGAACGTGTCTTGATTGCTCTTCAATGTGGCTTCCATTAACAGTCGCAATGTCATAACCGCCTCTCTGGTGCCTTTATCTTCCCTAAAGCCAAAATGATCGTCGTCTAACAGTTCCTCAACTTTATTTTCCATTCTTTTGTATATTATTCCTATTAGCAACTTAGATGCATGAGCTATTAAGCTGATTGTGCGATAATTCTCGCACTTGTCGGCTCTTGCAGTCTTCGGAATTGTGTGGATGCTGTTTTCCCGAAAGTCTGATGGTATACCGTCAGTCTCACACATTCTACACAATAACGTGAATAGTCGTTTTGTTGCCACTTCTCCCAGTGATTTTAGAAATTCTGATGGAATTTTATCTATCCCGTCTACCTTATTTGATCTTAAGTCTTCCAAACCTCTTTTATATTCTGGTTTAATACTTGATCTCCTATCTCTTCCCAGCTGACTCCCGTTTCTTCTTCTATTACATCATCAGACAAGTCTTTCCCCTCACAGAGGCCTTCAATGTACTTTTTCTATCTATCTGCTCTCTCCTCTGCATTTATAGTAGAGTTCCCATTGCACTCTTACTGTTACCGCCGTTGCTTCTAATTCCACTGAAGGACATTTTGACTTTTCTGTAGCTGAGGCAGTACTTCCAACAATCATTTCACTTTCTATTACATCACAGTTATTCCGCCTTAGATTCCCTGTAGGTCGTGGTTTTTTTCGTTCCTAAGTGACATGTATTTCTGTATTACTGAACTGACCTGAACATTTTTGTACTTTCTCTTTTCGTGGATCAGCTGAAGTATTTCTCAAGCTGCAACATGGTCGCGAATTGAACAGAGGCCCGAAAATGGAATAAATTTCTTTTCCTTCACATCTGTGGTCACAAATTTTTATGTTATCAGACTATCGGTTTCGGTCCATAATGACTATCTTCAGATCTGCAGCAAAATGTGGGAAAAACACTAATACAACTAGCAGATTTTCTACAGCTTAAAGAAATATAATAGACCATGATGAAAAGTATTGCTGACATTATATGGTTTGTGCGCTTGGAATATGGCGAGGCATACCTGTTTTATAAAAACATGTCCTAATATACTGGAGCCATAGTGACATTGTCAAATGCTAAACACAAAATCAGCCCCAGCTTCGTCAAATGTATATAAATAATCTATATGCAAGAGTCATCTTGTCAGCAACACTACTGTTCACAACAAAATACCGTACAGCAGTCACAAAATGTTTATATTGCAAGCTCGCTAAATGTCGCTATTGTAGGCGTACAGAGATTTCTCAATGATAATTGCACGATGAAAATGTGTGGAAGGGAAATATTGGAAAGCAATTGGAACGTAAAGTCATGTGCTACAGTGTCGCCGTATCAGAATTTCAGACAAAAAGGCATTAGTGACAAAATCTAACTATCTTTAAGGACGCTATCGCTCTTTAATTTCAATAAACCTAATAACTAACATCTAATACCATAAAAGACCAAGGCTACAGTCGAGCAAGCGAAGGAATGGCACAACATTGGTGGACATGTCATGTTCATTAAATTTCATCTACATGCAGTATTATCCAGAAGAGTGTTGTGTACGCACAAAATAGTTTCCTGAGCTAGTATATTTGTTTACCTGTGTGATAATGAATTGTTATTCTATACTGCCCTGTTGTTCTCTGTAATGTGAAGCCCGTAAATAAAAAGAAGTGACGCGAATGGGCAAGGAAACTTGGTAAGTGGACACGTCTAGAGTGGAATGAAGTGTTATTCACCGATGAACGGAAATTCGACATTTTTGATAACAGGAGGATGGCGTTTGTTCGTAGACCTGAAGGAGAAATGGTGCATTCTACTTACATTTAAACGCGGTGGAGGTTCTATTACGGTTTGGGATGTTTTGGAGGAGCCAGAATTGGCGAAATTGTGAAAATATAAGTGAGTATGGGCCACAAGCAGTACCATCGCATACTTCAATATCGAACGATACCATGTGAATTGTCATTAATAGAGCAAGATTTCAAATTACAAAAGGATAATGACCCAAAACATCAGTCGGCGTCCCGTAATAAGTACATTGGATCAAAGGAAAAACAGAAGGTACTGAAATAGTGTAGTCGTCCCCAAAGCCCCGACTGTTATGCTATTGAAATGGTGTGGGATGAAGTGGATAGTCGTATCCGGAAAGTTCTCATAACAAGCAAGAAACATCTCCGGAACGCCGTTAAGGTTATATGGAACCATATAGACTCGCAATACGTACAAAAAAGGTATTGACTGCGTGCCTAGAGTCGGCGAGGAATTCATTAAATCGAAGAGAGGATACTTCGATATAAGTAAAATATAATTTTTATATTTCCATTGTGTATGTTTACGTGCACATAGTTATATTTTTGGAGAAATAAAGATTTGGTTGCGTTCATATTTGATATATGAGGTAACAGTCTCGATTTATTGAAATTGATAAGCGGTACTGTATGACCTTAAATTATGTTCAAAAAATCGAAGAAAAGCAATCACTGAAATAAATCATAGAGAATGACAATCAGATTTGATCTAAGAATTTTCCGTATAAAGAAATCATATCACACATAAAATGTGCAGAAAAATATGACAATAGAAACAAAATAATGATGGAAGTTTGAATATTTTGGAGACGTAATTCAAGGTACAGAATATAAAAATCGAAAATAGAAGGAAAAATGAGTATAATAAAAGGAGATTGAAATTTAGCTAAGAATGTATGGGAAAAGACATTTATCTGAAGAAATTAAAAACTTCAGTGGGTAAACAATAATGTTTAAATGTGTGTCATGTTTCCCAGTAAAGTTTCACAAGGGATAGACTTGGCTAGAATGAACAATTACAAGACAAAAAATTAGTCGGAAGCAGATAGAACATGAGTTTAAAATGAAGTAGTGAAACAAAACCTATCAAAGTATTCAAAAACACCATATGTAACGTCAAGAGTGAGGTTTGTCTTTCTTGTGAACCCACACAAAAATTGTGAAGGCAGATAATTTTCTCTTATTTATGAACAATTAATCTACAGTGACATGGACCGCAAAAATTAAAAAAAAAGTTTCGAAAGAAACCAGAATACTCACAAAACTCAGTTAATAGATATAGTTTTTTTTCTCTTTTTTTTTTAAGTAGAATTTAGAATTCATGGAGGTATATTCCATCTTTGCAAGTAAATGAAAATCAGTTTGTGTTTTGCCGTATGCATTTCGCTTCTTTTATTTGTGAAACATCTTCAGTACCCTGTACTACATGTTTATATTATGTGTATAATAAATGCGTTATGTAGTAGTAACAGGTATCTAGCTATATTATGTTTTCTCTTGTTGTTTAACATAACATGGAATTACGTTATTTATTTTGTAAGTCTGACCGAATCTGATGTGTTGGATGATTCTGAGGAGTCTAAGATGGATATTCTTCAAATAGTTGTGTAACATGACGGTAAGTGGGTGGCATGGCTGTAGTATTGTCACAGTTTTTCGCCGATCCATTTAGTTGCAAAGGCCGGCTGCTGTGACCGAGCGGTTCTAGGAAATTCAGTCCGGAACTGTGCTGCTGCTACGGTCGCAGGTTCGAATCCTGCCTCGGGCGTGGATGTGTGTGATGTTCTTAGGTTAGTTAGGTTTAGGTTGTTCTAAGTCTAGGGGACTGATGACCTCAGATGTTAAGTCCCATAGTGCTTAGAGGCATTTGTACCATTTTAGTTGCAAAGACGGAACATATTTTCATGAATTTTGAAGCAAGTAAGGATCGACGCAAAACGGAAAAAATTACGAAAATTTAGAAGGGTACAGATGAAGTACAAATAAGAAATCAGTTTCCACAGAAAAATTAAACGCAGTTGTGATGAAGAAGATGAAATAATAGTGGCCATACCGGAAATAACGCGTAAAAAAAGGGATTTGAAGTGGTTTTCGATGATCGGTTCTAAATGAAAACGCGGTCAATGTCGACATCCGTGAACGGTTGTAACCAAATCTGAGTTTCTGAGCACGTGGTGTATGGTTCTGCGGTGTTGCTTTCCAACGGCATCTAGGACAACCGGATGAAAATTCGAGTATCCACATGTGGCTCACTTGTTCCAAACACGAGTCGCAACAACGGGGAACACAGGGGGAGCCACAGAGCGATCGAGGGCCTGCGGCACTCCACGCACTTCCCCACCGCTGTTTGAGGACTGGAGTGGAGCAGAGTGCTCCAGCGGATTACGCCAGAGGGAACGGAACCGGAGAGCGGTCTCTCCGCGGAGACTCGAGGGTACAGCTGGAGCTGGAGGCGACGTCGCTGGAAGTGGAGAGCGGAGTGCGCCGCGGGTTCTCACGGGGTCCGTCGGCTGGATGGAGTCTGGAGGGTGCGGCGGCGGCGACGGCGGCGACGGCGTGCTCGAGGGCTGCGGCGGGGCCTCTCCAACTCTGTTCACCGATCGCTAGGGGGTGGCGCTGGGACCGAGGAACGGACAGGACCTCACTACTTCTCAGGGGGCGGCGGCCGCGTCTCACTGCCCCTTCTCACTGGCTCCACATGCCGGCTGCCGGTCTCACCGTCAGACGCTCGTACGTCTCTGCTGACACAAGCTTAAACGACCACTTTCCCTTCCACTATGGTGTTCAAAAGTCATGGGATACCTCCTAATATCGTGTCGGACCACCTTTATCCCCACGTAGTGCAGAACCTCGACGTGGCATGGACTCAACAATTCGTTGGAAGCACCCTGCAGAAATAGTGAGTCACGCTGCCTCCATAGCCATCCATTATTACGAAAGTGTTGCCGGTGCAGGATTTAGTCCACGAACTGACCTCTAGATTATGTCCCTTAAATGTTCGACGAGATTCACGTCGGACGATCTGGGTTGCGAAATCATTCGCTCGAACTGTCCAGAATGCTCTTCAAACCAATCGCGAGCAACTGTGCCCAGTGACATGGTGCACTGTCATCCATAAAAATTCCACCGTTGTTAGGAAATATGAAGTCCACGAATGGTTGCAATTGGTCTGCAAAGCTTTCTCCAGCTTTGGAAAAGGCTTTACCAAAAGTTTTATTAGGCCCAAAACAAAGAGTTGGTAACACATATTTTTCTGATCCAGAGAGTCTAAGAGCTTCTACATCTACATCTACATTTCTACTCCGCAAGCCACCCAACGGTGTGTGGCGGAGGGCACTTTACGTGCCACTGTCATTACCTCCCGTTCCTGTTCCAGTCGCGTATGGTTCGCGGGAAGAACGACTGTCTGAAAGCCTCCGTGCGCGCTCTAATCTCTCTAATTTTACATTCGTGATCTCCTCGGGAGGTATAAGTAGGGGGAAGCAATATATTCGATACCTCATCCAGAAACGCACCCTCTCGAAACCTGGCGAGCAATCTACACCGCGATGCAGAGCGCCTCTCTTGCAGAGTCTGCCACTTGAGTTTATTAAACATCTCCGTAACGCTATCACGGTTACCAAATAACCCTGTGACGAAACGCGCCGCTCTTCTTTGGATCTTCTCTATCTCCTCCGTCAAACCGATCTGGTACGGATCCCACACTGATGAGCAATGCTCAAGTATAGGTCGAACGAGTGTTTTGTAAGCCACCTCCTTTGTTGATGGACTACATTTTCTAAGCACTCTTCCAATGAATCTCAACCTGGTACCCGCCTTACCAACAATTAATTTTATATGATCATTCCACTTCAAATCGTTCCGCACGCATACTCCCAGATATTTTACAGAAGTAACTGCTACCAGTGTTTGTTCCGCTATCATATAATCATACAATAAAGGATCCTTCTTGTCATAGCAGTGAGCTAGGCAAAGCAACTAATTCATACTATCCCAAATATATCTGATGCAAATAAAAAATCAGAGGTGGAATTTTCGCTAAGTTAATAACGTGGGAATCTTCAGATGTATGCAAGCAGTTTTTCACGTTTATAGTTGCAGAATTATGACACCATCTCCTGTATTTTTAATGCGATTACGTATTTTTCTGTGTCATTGGAAGGAGCCTCCAAAGACGACTTTTCAGCTATAAAATATGCAGAACTTGCTCAAACAATAACGAGGTAACTGCGGTGAAAACGACTGTTCATCCATCAGGACAGGTCCCGCAAACTTGTGCCTCCGTGGACCAAATGTAAACCAACGGTCAGCGTATTGATTATTGTGGTTGTAATACAGTGTGCTCAAACTGTTCATCTTGAGCTCTGATACGTGGTATAAAGGCATACTTGGCACACAGTAGTGCACGCTGAGTTTCATCTAGACTTATCGAACCACAAGCCGTTTAATAACGCATATCATGTCCTTGGGAAACTACGGTGCTATTTTCTAAGACACCTTATTTTAATTTTCTCCAAGTGAAAGTTCAGAGATTTTCGGTGTAGTGGGTATTCTGACCACTTTGCGTTTCCTGAACGACCGATCCAGTGCCTTACATATGTTCTGGTAGGAAAGTCTCAATTATCTATGCAGAGGCTCAAAAAATGGTTCAAATGGCTCTGATCGGTTCAGCTGGACCAGAGGTCCCACTCTCTTCCAAGTACGCACTGCCTGCACTGTTATGGAGCCACCACCAGTTTTGCACATTGCCTTGGAGTCTGCGCCACACTCGAATCCTACCGTCAGCTCTAACCAACTGAAATCGTGACAAATATGACCTGGCCACGGTTCTTCAGTCGTGTAGGCTTCCACCGGTATTGTCACGAGCTAGGGAGCCTCTCCCTAGCTCGTGTAGACGCGTCGGCCGTCTGCTGCCATAGCCCATAAAAAGCCAGATTTCGCCGTATTGTCCTAACGGCTATATTCGTCATTTCTGCAGTTATTTTAGGCAGTGTTGCTCGCTTGTCAGCACTGACAACTCTGCGCTAACGCCGCTGTCTTGGTCGGTAGGTGTAGGTCGTCGGCCACTGCGTTGTCCGTGGTGGGAGGTAATGCCTGAAACTTGGTATTCTTGGCACGCTCTTGGCACTGTGGATCTCGGAATATTGAATTCCCAAACGATGGCCGAAATGGAAAGTCCCAGGTGTCCACCAACTACCCTTCCGCGTTCAGAGTCGTGCGGCGATAATCACGTCAGAAACTTTTCACGTGAATCACCTGAGTACAAATGACAGATCCGCCTTTGCACTTCCCTTCTTTATCTTTTGTATGCGGTGTTACCGTCATAAGTATATATCCTAATCGCTACCTCATGACTTGTGTCACCTCAGTGTGTTCCTTATGGTCTATTACTTACTTCTTCTATTATTCGTGTGTGCGACGTCTGATCTGTTACTTTTTTCCTCACACATGACTGGAAATGAACCAGTTATTTAAAAAAGAGACGAGAAATGCTCCTATCGGAGCACAAAAAATGCGAATATGTTCCCGTTTCTTTAAAAGACTGATTGAAAAGTGGGGTGCGTGCTTGCTCAGTACCTTTAAAAATTTTCCGAACAATTTTGTCATGCAAACATTTTGACGCCCCCAACTGTAACTCACTCACTCCCACTAGTTCATCGCTGTAAGTCGCTCATACCCACTTGCCCATTCTTACTCACTCATTCAGCCCAACTCATTGTCATTATCTCTTTGTGTCCCTCTGTCACTGGCTCCTGTATAACTGTCACAGACTCCTTCGTTCTGTTGTACTGCCTCCTCTCACTGTCACTATCTCTGTCTTGGTCTGTCACTGCTACAGTCTCATTCCTTCCTTCCCACTGCTGCTGTCTCTTCCCACTGTCATTATCGCTCTCTTCCTTGTTGTCATTTGACAACTCTGTCTCTCATTACCACGGTCTCTCACCCACTTCCATTTCCTCCTTCTCTTTATTCCTCTCTCCCACTGGCACTATCTCCTTCACTTTTTTCCTACCACTGTTCTATCATTGTCAGCTATATTCCACTGTCACTGCGTCCGTCTCTGTCTCTCACACTGCCGTTGTCTCCGTCGCTCTTTCTATACCACAACCACTGTCTTCTAACTTACAGTATTTACTACTTTCCCGTTTAAATGGTTCAAATGGCTCTGAGCACTATGGGACTTAACTTCTGACGTCATCAGACCCCTAGAACTTAGAACTACTTAAACCTAACTAACCTAAGGACATCACACACATCCTTGCCCGAGGCAGCAGTCGCACCTGCGACCATAGCAGTCGCGCGGTTCCAGACTGTAGCGCCTAGAACCGCTCGGCCATCTCGGCCGGCTTACTTTCCCGCCTCTTTCCCACTGCCTCTGCGTCCTCCTTTCTCAGGAAAAAAAGAGCGCGTTTACATTCGTATGATAAAATTTTTGGGAAAATTTTTAAAGCTGCTGGAGCTGGTAACCCACTTTTCAGTGACTGTGTTTCACATAAACAGGAACATAATCGTATTAGTTGCGCTCCGATAGGAGCATTTTTCCGCTGCAGCAGGGCATGTTGCTGATATGAAAGGAAATGTATTGGTCAGTAAAGTTTTGATAGTTTACGTATGTGAAGCTGAAATAACGCGAAACTAATTTTACACCTCATACCGGATTTTACGTGTAAAAAAGTTTTGCATATACTTCAGCACTGTAACGTGGGGCTCCCAGAACACTTACAGTGATCGGAGACACTTCGCACCATATTTATCCGTGCTGCGTGACTTTATTAACAACGTTTTCGCCTCACACCGAATTTCAAATGTGTATTTAACGCGCTACGGTCGCAGGTTCAAATCCTGCCTCGGGCATGGATGTGTGTGATGTCCTTAGGTTAGTTAGGTTTCATTAGTTCTGAGTTCTAGGCGACTGATGACCTCAGAAGTTAAGTCGCATAGTGCTCAGAGCCATTTGTATTTAACGGGTACAAATCGGATAACTTTGAAACACTGTTCTGGAATGCGGATACACAAATCGAGGAAATTTCCAAGGTTTATCGAGTTCTGGGTCTTAGAAACAAGTAAAAATTTCGTTTGCTGTGCACAGCCATCTTGGAAACTGCGACTCGCTTTTGCTACGCCAAAGTTGATAAAATCGGGCTTTTATCAGGTTTTCTAAGGACCGCCCGTGAACTAATGGTGACTCCATAAGCCCCTTAAGGCCCACCATGCACCACGCCAAATGCATAAAGAACCAAGCGATTTTCTCCATTTTAATAAGCTGGAGGAAGTGTGTAATATTCATACTTGGTACTGTAGGACAGTGCTACAAAGGCAACCTTACGTTGAATATAAAAATGGTCCCTAGCGCAAGGGCTATCGAAAATACATGGACGGCCGGAGTGGCCGAGCGGTTCTGGGCGTTTCAGTCTGGAACCGCACGACCGCTACGGTCGCAGGTTCTAATCCTGCCTGCGGCATGGATGTGTGAGATGTACTTAGGTTAGTTAGGTTTAAGTAGTTCTGAGTTCTAGGGGACTGATGACCTCAGATGTTAAGTCCCATAGTGCGCAGAGCCATTTGAAAATACGTGGCCCTACATTTCTGTCACCATAGAACCCAAGTTATGAGCGCGGAAAAAATACCGTTTTTATGCGCGGCATTTCGGAACATACTGGCAATCATGCTGTTGCATGCGTACCGATAAACTTTAACGGCACGCATTCTGTAAGCAGTTTCGCCATTCATTTGTGTAATCAACCATTTCTTTTACTTCTTAACAGATCAATATTTCGTTAACAGATATACTGTGCAGCAACCGCGAGTCGTAAGGCAGTCCGTGTACCACCAACATGACGGATGCCTCTGCGTAGATGATTGCAGACTTTCTTAACAGAACATTTGAAGGGCATTGGATCGATCCTTCAGGAAACGCAAAGTCGTCTGCACACCCACCATATCGAAAATCTCTGAAATTTCACTTGGAGAAAATTAAAATAACGTGTCTAGAAGATAACACCGAAGATTTCCAAGGACATGAAATACAGCATTACACGGCTCTTGCTTCGACAAGTCTAGACGTAACTCAGCGTGCGCTACTGTGAGACAAGAATGCCTTTATACCACGTATCAGAGCTCAAGATGAACAGTCTGAGCACATTGTATGACAATCACAATAATGAATGCGCTGACCGTTGGTTTACATTTGGTCCATGGATGCACAAGTTTGAGGGACCGGCCCTGATGGATGAACAGTCATTTTCGCCACAGTTATCTCGTTACTGTTTGACCAAATTCTGAATATTCTATAGCTTAAAAATCCTCTTTCTAGGTTCTTTTCAATGACACAGGAAAAATAAGTAATCGCATTAAAAATACAGGAGGTGGTGTCATAATTCTGCAACTATAACCGTCAAAAGCTGCCTGCATATATCAGAAGATTCACCACGTTATTAACTTAGTGAAAATCGCACCTCTGATTTTTTATTCGCTTCAGATGTATTTGGGATGTTATGTATTAGGTGCCTTACCCTGCTGACAGTTATGACAAGCTCTTAGGCTTCCTGGATCAGAAAAATATCTGTTACCAACTACACACTTTATTTCGGGCCTAATAAAACATTTTGGTAAAGCCTTTTCAAAAGCTGGAGAAAGCTTCACGTATCTCCGCGACATGTTTCTTCGTCCATCACAGACGAAAGTGAAAGAAGACGAGTTTTTTGGATCTGACGTTCCAAAATTTAGACTCTCTGATTTAGCATTAATCGCTGAACAAGTTTCTTCGACCGTTAAATACGTCCTTAACGTTTAGAAATAATGGGATAAACCTGTACTAGTACTGCATGGCATTCTATGCATTGTTATGGAATTTTATGCGAGAGGATAAATAATAAGTAGGTAACGTGTTGTAACAATAAGATGGAATTTGGTATCAAAAGGATCACACATTTAAATCAGTGAATATGAAGTAGTGAAAAATAGATCGTGTCGTTCTATCAGTTTACTACTCCATTATCGGTTCAGAAAAGCGTCTACATCCACATGACTGGTCTGTAAACAATGGAACGTCTAGCTTGGAACACAAACAACATTATGAAAAGGATAGATTCCTGCTCACTGTAAAGATGATACACTGAGTTGCAGGCAGGTACACTCTGCCTGTCTGCAACTCAACGTATCTGTTGTATGGTGAGCAGCAATCTATCCTTTTCATAACATTGTTGACTGTTCACAATTTGCAGTTACTGTAAACGCTTGGTAGAGAGTTCATCGAATCACTTTGAGGTCGTTCCACCAACTTTCGACTCTGCAATGGGAAATTGGAAATTTGTGGTAAGGTCTTATGGGACCAAACTGCTGAGGTTGTAGGTGTCCTAAGCCTACACACTACTTAATCTAACTTAAACTAACTTACGCTATGGACAACAGACTCCCATGCTCCGACGGGGGGAGCCGCACGGACCGTGACAAGGTGCCTTAGATCGAACTGCACTCTGCAGTAGCACGTGCGAAAAACAAACACTTAATGCTTTCCGTTCGAGCTCCTACTACTCTTATTTCACACTGAGTACGGCAGACGTATACGTTAGGACAATGTGGCGAAATTAACATTTAGTAAAACACTTATCAGAAGCAAAATACATTAATATAGGGGTTCCACAAGGTAGCATGTTAGGACCAATACTATTTCTCATACACATCAATGACTTTCCCAGTAGTGTTACTCATGGTGAAAAAATTCTCTTCGCTGATGACAACAATATTATAGCCACTGAGAAAACAAGAGACGTCCTTGCAGAGAAAGCAAATGAAGCTGTGAAGGAAGTTTACGTTTGGTCAATAAGCAATGAAGTGATGTAGAACATAAAGAAAACTAATGCCATGAATTTCAGTTTGAAGAGGGAAAATGACAATGTTAAATTAAATGTAGATGACATCTGTTTTGACTGTGTAAAAAATGCAAAATTTCTAGGAATGAATATTGATTCTTAGTTGAAGTGGTGTGAGTGTACAAAGGCAGTTGAAAACAGAATGTCATCAGCATGTTATGCCCTTAGAATCCTATCATCAGTGTGTAATATGCAGTGTCTTTTAGTTACATACTGTTCAAATGTACATTTAGTTCTTATCTATGGCATTCTTTTTTGGAGAACAAATGCTCAAAATATGAACACAGTTTTCAAACTCCAAAAAGGGCCATAAGAATCATAGCCAAAATTGGTAGGCAAGCACATTGTATAGATCTGTTAAAACACTGGGGATTTAACTGCTCCATGTGAATACATTTATCAGTCAGTTGTACACATCAAAAATAACATTGGTAATTACTGCACAAACAGTTCTGTCCATGACCATGGAGCAAGAGCTGGACTCAACTTACATTTGCCAAGAAAAAAAAATATAAAACTGAAAACAGCATTTTCTATCAAGGAATAAAACTGTACAATAATTACCAAAAAAGATAAAAAAATTGCAAAAATTCACTTATTTAAAAAGGCAGCTAAAAAGTACCTGTTATGCAATACATTTTATACATTGAAGAATTACTTAGATATAATAGAGTAGGGGTTTCGTAAATAAAGTTATACAAAATAAATAATAATAATGATTACAAAACATCCAACATTCCACATAACACCTTCACACTACTTTTTTTTACTTTTTTTTCCTTTTCTAGAAAACCTTACCCCAAGCTACGCATTGCACTATACTAACACCTCTCCCCCTTTCTGAGCTCAACATATCACTAATTATAGAGCGATAATGACTCAGTTTTTCAGGATAGCAAATGGGAAGTTGTGGTACAGAAAATGGCCCAAAGATCACCAGTGTGTATGTTTGTAGCGAGTGAACTGTTGTGAAACAATGTGTGTATAGTGTGTGTAGTGGCTGATAGTGAGATATGAGTGAACAGTGTGGCATGACATTTTTTAATAAGTTAGTTACAAAAAAGTATTGTATACCAGGATTAAATCTAACGATTGTCTCTAACTAGAAGATTGTAAACGTATATGTATACAAATTAGCTTATTTAAAATTGGTATAAACTTGTAAATAGTTTGACATGTACTATATCCTTGTGAAAACAGACTACAGATGAATAAAGCTACTACTACTACTACTACTACGAGACAATTCACTGAGCAAATATTGCTCATCCATTCTTAAGTAATTTACGTATGACTTGACGTCCTCCACTATAAGCTCACGCAAGAAGTTTTGTTGAATGCTTTTATCGTTTTGCCGCAAAACCCACAGCTTCGTCCATGTACGTTTCTTTTTCTTCCTCCACGCTTCTCTTAGAAATGCACACACAGTGCAATTGTGGTACATGCGACTGCTGCGCATAGTAAGCCATCTTGAACTTAGACGAAAAATATGATGACAGTGTAATACTCCTTTATAGCGCCACATCAAATATCTTTTTCAAACAAATTTAACGAATATTTGGTCATACCTTCAATCAAATCTTTGTCACAGAAACATGGTAGTGTAATACCGGCCTAAAATTAAGGTTTTCCGAAATAAAAAAAGAATGCTTCAACGTACGTCACGGTCACATACCTAGGACTAAATGTTCTGTTACAAATAAAAAGTGAACAGAGATAATGTTTTCAATACTATACTTAAAAGGCTTTCTGTTACACTACTAATACATTACAGAAACTCAGTTCATTTCCAAATATCACGTGCTTCATGGCAGAAGACGTGTCATTTCACGGTACAAGATGGCGGACTACCATTGAAAAATGGGTTAACCGTCCACATTTTATATAAGTAATTTTAAAAATATATAGAATTCTGTAACGAAAGAAAGAACGGTATCTTCGAGATAGCGTAATTATAAAGCTCCAAAACTTATAAATTCTGTACAAAAGACAAACTCATGTCCCACAACGACAAAAGCAGTAGAAAATGGCGGAGAGTAATAACGATGGTCTCTAGTGCGCATACCAAACTCCGAAATTGGTCACTAGATTTAAACACTGGCCATGAACCATCATCTACTCCTGCGTATGCTATCCCCAACGTAGAGCACTTGTCTCTACTTGGGGAGCCGGCCGAAGTGGCCGTGCGGTTAACGGCGCTGCAGTCTGGAACCGCAAGACCGGTACGGTCGCAGGTCCGAATCCTGCCTCGGGCATGGATGTTTGTGATGTCCTTAGGTTAGTTAGGTTTAACTAGTTCTAAGTTCTAGGGGACTAATGACCTCAGCAGTTGAGTCCCATAGTGCTCAGAGCCATTTTTTTTCTACTTGGGGGATCCGTAGACTAGGAATGTAATGGAATACAAATATTGAAATATTTCCAAGAAACAATCGAGGCCGTTGGGCGCAACTGCTACGCCTCAGACCTCACTACTCAGTTCGCCACTGGTTCGTTAACGTCACAGAGATGCTCATTGTTGTTGTTGTTGTTGTGGTCTTCAGTCCAGAGACTGGTTTTATGTAGCTCTCCATGCTACTATATCCTGTCCAAGCTTCGTCATCTCCCAGTACCTACTGCAACCTACATCCTTCTGAATCTGCTTAGCGTATTCATCTCTTGCTTTCCCTCAACGATTTTTACCCTCCACGCTGCCCTCCAAAACTAAACTGGTGATCACTTGATGCCCCAGAAGATGTCCTACCAACCGATCCCTTTTTCTAGTCAAGGTGTGCCACAAATTTCTCTTCTCCCCAATTCTATTCAATACCTCCTCATTAGTTATGTGATCTACCCATCTAATCTTCAGCATTCTTTTGTAGTACCACATTTCGAAAGCTTCTATTCTCTTCTTGTCCAAACTATTTATCGTCCTTGTTTGACTTTCACACATGGCTACGCTCCATACAAACACTTTCAAAACAGATTTCCTAACACTTAAATCTATACTCGATGTTAAAAAATTTCTCTTCTTCAGAAACGCTTTCCTAGCCATTGCCAGTCTACATTTTATATTCTCTCTACTTCGACCATCATCAGTTATTTTGCTCCCCAAATAGCAAAACCCGTTTATTACTTTAAGCATCTCATTTCCTAATCTAATACCGTCAGCATCATCCGATTTAATTCAACTACATCCCATTATCCTCGTTTTGCTTTTGTTGATGTTCATCTTACATCTTCCTTTCAAGACACTGTCCATTCCATTCAGCTGCTCTTCCAGGACCTTTGCTTTCTCTGACGGAATTACAATGTCATCGGCAAACCTCAAAGTTTTTATTTCTTCTCCATGGATTTTAGTTCCTACTCCGAACTTTTCTTTTCTTTCCTTTACTACTTGCCATAAAACTCCACTATTAGCTGTTACAGGAGCGGCTTTGTGCATGTCGGAGAGGGTCCGGTAGAAATTCCAAAAGCCTATGTTCCAGGAACAGATAAGCAACACACAAGTCGCGAAATGACTGCGACGGAAAAACTGGGGAAATTGTTGGGCACAGTGAGCGCACCTGAAACTCTTGTCCTGCGAAACACCACTCGCGAACGGAACAAGAGGGGGATGAAAAAGTCCCTAGTGCTTCTCCAAGTATTCTCCACCACGTACCACAAAACAGGTTTTGTGGGAATGTAGAAGTAGTTACAAAGCATAAGAAGTGACTTACCTTACAAAAGTGATGGCTGTATTGTTAACCTGACTCAGATAACAATTTGTAGGACGATTGATATATAAACTCTGAATTATTTTCAACTATTTATGCATGAGTTTTTCAGTTAGCTTCAAGTCTGCCGGTAGTATTAATTATATTCCAAATTCACTACGTTTTCCAAGGTACATATCTAACATTCAGTCAACATATGACAGGTGATGCATAAATATACATAAAAAAAGAAAAAGCGGGAAAGCACGAAGCAGTTATGCAAATTTTTCACACATCCATACTCGTACAGGTATCGACGGAAAACGCGAAACAGTAAACTTTGGCGACCGCTGGAGGAATTTGTGTCACTGCATCGCAGTTTCACCACACAGCTGGCCGGCCGCTGCCGCCGAGCGGTTCTGGGCGCTTCAGTCCGGAATCGCGCAACTGCTACAGTCGCAGGTTCGAATCCTGCCTCGGGCATGGATGTGTGTGATGCCCTTAGGTTAGTTAGGTTTAAGTAGTTCTAAGTTCTAGGGGACTGATGACCTCAGATGTTAAATCCCATAGTGCTCAGAGCCATTTGAACCATTTCGTCGCGCAGCTGCCAATGATAGTGAACAGGAGACATGTCGATTACAGGACGGAAAGTCTTTGGGAACCATTCCGTGCATTGAGTTGGACAGTAACTATGCCTCTCATATAGGTGCTTAAACAATATACGCAGATGTGCACATTTGAGAGAGGACTATAGTTGGGCTCAAAGAAGCTAATTGGAGTAATCGGCGAATCGCTCGACATCTGAATAGAAGTGATGCCACTATTCGACGATGTTGGCAGGAATGGGTGAACCATGGGCGAAAACAGTGTCAAGAAGGAAGTGGTAGACCTGGAGAGACGACAGAACATGAGGACCGAGCAATAGTCATTACCATCAATCCGACGTGCAACTGGTGCTTCAGTGACCACGGGGACCATCAACAGGCGGCTCACAGAATTGGGTCTGGATGACTACCATCGATCTCTATATGTCAACGAGCCCGTTTGCTGTGGTGTCGGGCACATTCGCACTGGAATCTCATTGCCTGGAGTAGAATTGTCTTCAGTGATAAGCGCCACTTTGAAATGAGCCTTGATGGCCAGTGATGACGTGTCTAGAGACACCTCAGACAGCGATGGAATACCAGACTGATTGTCACCCGCCATATATCCCGACAACCAGGAATGATGATATGGGGTACCATTTCACTTCATAGCAGGACCATTTGGTAGCCAGTGTCGACACTCTACAGCACACCTGTACGTCGGCGATGTTCTACCCCCTGTTTTGTTGCCCTTCATAGCAAGTCATCCCGGGCTTACGTTTCAGCAGGATATTGCCTGCGCGCATACTGCGAGCTTGCCAGACGCTAGGTTGGCCAAGCAAGGTAGCCAGATCTCTCCACAAATGAGAACGGTTGGAGCGTTATGGGCAGGACCCTCCAACCAGCTCGGGTTTTTTACGATCTAACTCCCTATTTGGACATAATTCGGCATGATATCACCCTAAAGCAGAGTTTGTACAGAGTTTCAGGGAGAGCATAAGGGAACAATTGACAAGGAGGGGGGAAAGAAATTCAGTAGAAGAAGAAAGGGTAGCTTTGAGGGATGAAGTAGTGAAGGCAGCAGAGGATCAAGTAGGTAAACAGACGAGGGCTAGTAGAAATCCTTGGGTAACAGAAGAAATATTAAATTTAATTGATGAAAGGAGAAAAAATAAAAATGCAGTAAATGAAGCAGGCAAAAACGAATACAAACATCTCAAAAATGAGATCAACAGGAAGTGCAAAATGGTAAGCAGGGATGGCTAGAGGACAAATGTAAGGATGTAGAGGCTTATCTCACTAGGGGTAAGATAGGTACAGCCTACAGGACAATTAAAGAGACCTTTGGAGAAAAGAGAGCCACCTGTATGAATATCAAGAGCTGAGATGGAAACCCAGTTCTAAACAAAGAAGGGAAAGCAGAAAGGTGGAAAGAGTGTAGAGAGGGTCTATACAAGGGCGATGTACTTGAGGACAATATTATGGAAATGGAAGAGGATGTAGATGAAGATGAATTGGGAGATACGATACTGCGTGAAGAGTTTGACAGAGCACTGAAAGACCTGAGTCGAAACAAGGCCCCGGGAGTAGACAACATTCCATTAGAACTACTGATGGCCTCGGGAGAGCCAGTCATGACAAAACTCTACCATCTGGTGAGCACGATGTATGAGACAGGCGAAATAACGTCAGAATTCAAGAAGAACATAATAATTCCAATCCCAAAGAAAGCAGGTGTTGACAGATGTGAAAATTACCGAACTATCAGTTTAATACGTCACGGCTGCAAAATACTAACGCGAATTCTTTACAGACGAATGGAAAAACTAGTAGAAGCCGACCTCGGGGAAGATCAGTCTGGATTCCGTAGAAATGTTGGAAGACGTGAGGCAATACTGACCCTACGACGTATCTTAGAAAATAGATTAAGGAAAGGCAAACCTACGTTTCTAGCATTTGTAGACTTAGAGAAAGCTTTTGACAATGTTGACTGGAATACTCTCTTTCAAATTCTGAAGGTGGCAGGGGTAAAAGACAGGGAGCGAATAGCTATTTACAGAAACCAAATGGCAGTTATAAGAGTCGAGGGACATGAAAGGGAAGCAGTGGTTGGGAAGGGAGTGAGACACGGTTGTAGCCTCTCCCCGATGTTATTCAATCTCTATATTGAGCTAGCAGTGAAGTAAACAAAAGAAAAATTCGGAGTAGGTATTAAAATCCATGGAGAAGAAATAAAAACTCTGAGGTTCGCCGATGACATTGTAATTCTGTCAGAGACAGCAAAGGACTTGGAAGAGCAGTTGAACGGAATGGACAGTGTCATGAAAGGAGGGTATAAGATGAACATCAACAAAAGCAAAACGAGGATAATGGAATGTAGTCGAATTAAGTCGGTGATGCTGAAGGAATTAGATTAGGAAATGAGATACTTAAAGTAATAAAGGAGTTTTCCTATTTGGGGAGCAAAATAACTGATGATGGTCGAAGTAGAGAGGACATAAAATGTAGACTGGCAATGGCAAGGAAAGCATTTCTGAAGAAGAGAACTTTGTTAACATCGAGTATGGATTTAAGTGTTAGGAAGTCGTTTCTGAAAGTATTTGTATGGAGTGTAGCTATGTATGGAAGTGAAACATGGACAATAAATAGTTTGGACAAGAAGAGAATAGAAGCTTTCGAAATGTGGTGCTACAGAAGAATGCTTAAGATTAGATGGGTAGATCACATAACTAATGAGGAGGTATTGATTAGGATTCGGCAGAAGAGAAGTTTGTGACACAACTTGACTAGAAGAAGGGATTGGTTGGTAGGACATGTTCTGAGGCATCAATTGATCATCAATTTAGTATTGGAGGGCAGCGTGGAGGGTAAAAATCGTAGAGGGAGACCAAGAGATGAATACGCTAAGCAGATTCAGAAGGATGTAGGCTGCAGTAGGTACTGGGAAATGAAGAAGCTTGCTCAGGATAGAGCAGCACATGGAGAGCTGCATAAAACCAGTCTCAGGACTGAAGACGACAACAACTACAGCATTACCCAGAAGGACATCCAACAACTCCATCAGTCAATGTCAAGCGGAGTAGCAGTTTGCATAAGGGCTAGAGGTGGATGAACGCATTATTGACATGCACAGTTTGTGAAGGTCTTTTTCTTGAGTAAATCATCCATCATTTCTGAAATTTTATTCATTTCTATATCTGTACATGTACGACACAACTACCGACTTCCGTCTCATTCTGATAATCCCTTAGTGCTGCGTCTTAGAGTGTACATACAACCATTTTTTTTTATATGTTTGCATGTCGTTTCAGTTACTGTTATTAGCTCGAAACCTAGAAATGGAAGTATTGATAAAACATATGCCTGATCGGCGCGGCATTCGTTGAACACCAACGAGGAGGCTTGGTAGAGAGAGCACGTGACTTCCTCCAGGGTCTACCTGCAGTGGGGCGCTCGTGAGTCTCCCCCTCTCTCTTCTAGTTAGCGTCTCCTACAGGGCGGACGGCTTTAGGCTGTCTGCCTCCGTCTCACTCTTGTAAACTGCGTTTGCCTCTGTTATCTCTTGTAAACTGCGTCTGCCTCTGTCTCTTTTACAACCTACGTTTGCCTCTGGCTTCCGCTATTAATTCGCCCTCAGATATCATTGCCCATTTCCGACATGTTTTAACTTTTACGCCGGCTGCTGTGGCCGAGCGGTTCTAGGCGCTTCAGTCCGGAATCGCGTGTTGCTACGGTCGCAGGTTCGAATCATGCCTCGGGCATGGATGTGTGTGATGTCTTAGGTTAGTTAGGTTTAAGTAGTTCTAAGTCAATGGGACTGATGATCTCAGATGTCACATAATGCTTAGAGCCATTTGAACCATTTTAACTCTTGCCACCCATCTCCCCCACCCAAGAGAGTGGCATCGGTATAACTACATCTTTTCTGAAACGCCCCTTGTAAGCCGAATCACTGCAAAAATAAAAAAAAAATAGTGGCAGATATTTTCAGTGTATTTGTGATTGTCAGTGTCGCCCCTAAGACAACATCTTCTTCCGTTCCGGCCACATCGCAGTAGGCGTCCAGTACAGAACCAACCGCTGGCCCTACATAAAGCTCAGCGACAGCGGCCGGCGTTGGAAGACGGAGGTAGCGCCCAGGTCCCTGCTGCCCCCGGTGACTGGCGCGGCTCTGCAGGCAGCGCGCGTCCCGCAGCCCCCCTGCCCCCCAGCCCCCTCAGTGCCCCCCTCCCCTCTTTGCCTTGGACGCGCCCACGCCGCTTCCGATGCGGGCCGCGCGGCGCGTGGCTGCCGACGCCAGCCGGCGTTCTGATGACACACATGGGGCCTGCAGGCGGAGACACTACTGACACTATATTCGTAGCACTGGCAGGCGGCATTAAGAGGCGCGGCGACGCGGAACGATTCCTCACTGGCAGACTGGCCAAGACCGTGTCAGCCTGTCCGTACACACTGAGCGGAACGTAGCACGGGTCGCTGAACGTACCAATGAGCAACGTCAGGCTGCACAAGTAACGTAGAAGATTTAGACGCCAAATGAACACGGACAGAGAAGAGATGCAATGGAAAGCTGAAGGATCCTCAAAGTAGAACACAAAGAAAATAAAAAAAACCAAATTAAGGGTAAAGCAGATGTTTCTTGTAACAATACTCACACAAATTGTAAAAATTAGAGAAAAGGACTGTAGAAATAAATAACGCAATTTAGATATTTAGCTTAGCAGTATCGCGTTTCGTATGACACCAATATATCACTCTTCATTACATTTTAATTGTGCTGGTAGATACACAGTTCAACAGCACTTGACTGTATTCCCTGTAGAACAGTGTGATTTCCAGAGATCGCCACGAGTGCCTCTACATACGCCTATTAGTAGTCAATTTCAATGGGAACTGCTAAATCTTAGTTTAGCTAGGAATAGTCTCATCACGTTATCTTTTCTATTTTCGAATGCACGACGGCTTGGTGACAGGTAGTTCGGTATCAAGTAGTTCGTCATGTATCGCCAGAAACTGCTGTCCACCATACAGCCTGTTTCACAATTCCTTTTATAGGCTCATGGGAGTTGTTGACCTATAGTCCGATCCATTAACGACGGCTGTTTGCGCAGTTCGACACATGCATTGTTGCCGGTTCCAAGCGACGGTTGCGGTAAGCGCATACATGTTCTCTGTACTTGAAGAAATACAACAATTTACACTACTGGCCATTAAAATTGCTACACCAAGAAGAAATGCAGATGAAAAACGGGTATTCATTGGACAAATATATTACTCTAGAACTGACATGTGATTACATTTTCACGCAATTTGGGTGCATACATCCTGAGAAATCAGTACCCAGAATAACCACCTCTGGCTTTAATAACGGCCTTGATACGCCTGGGCATTGAGTCAAACAGAGCTTGGATGGCCTGTACGGGTACAGCTATCCATGCAGCTTAAACACGATACCATAGTTCATCAAGAGTAGTGACTGGCGTATTGTGACGAGCTAGTTGCTCGGCCACCATTGACCAGACGTCTTCAGTTGGTGAGAGATCTGGAGAATGTGCTGGCCAGGGCAGCAGTCGAACATTTTCTGTATCCAGAAAGGCCCGTACAGGACCTGCAACATGAGGTCCTGCATTAGCCTGCTGAAATGTAGGGTTTCACAGGGATCGAATGAAGGGTAGAGCCACGGGTCGTAACACATCTGTAATGCAACGTTCACTGTTCAAAGTGCCGTCAATTCGAACAAGAGGTGACCGAGACGTGTAACAAATGGCACCCCATACCATCACGCCGGGCGAAATGTGGTGATGACGAATACACGCTTCCAATGTGCGTTCACCGCGATGTCGCCAAGCACGGATGCGACCATCACGATGCTGTTAACAGAACCTGGATTCATCCGAGAAAATGAGGTTTTGCCATTCGTGCACCCAGGTTCGCCGTTGAGTACACCATCGCAGGCGCTCCTGTCTGTGGTGAAGCGTCAAGGGTAACCGCAGTAATGGTCTCTGAGCTGATAGTCCATGCTGCTGCAAACGTCGTCGAACTGCTCGCGCAGATGGTTGTTGTCTTGAAAACGTCCCCATCTCTTGACTCAGGGACTGAGACGTGGCTGCACGATTCGTTACAGCCATGCGGATAAGATGCCTGTCATCTCGACTGCTAGTGATATGAAGCCGCTGCGCTCGAGCTCGGCGTTCCGTATTACCCTCCTGAAGCCACCGATTTCATATTCTGATAACAGGCATTGGATCTCGACCAACGCGCGCAGCAATGTCGCGGTACGAAAAGCCGCAATCGCGATAGGCTACAATCCGACCTTTATCAAAGTCGGAAACGTGATGGTACGCATTCTTCCTCCTTACACGAGGAATCACAACAACGTTTCACCAGCCAAAGCCGATCAACTGCTGTTTGTGTATGAGAAATCGGTTGGAAAGTTTCCTTATGTCAGCACGTTGTAGGTGTCGTCACCGGCGCCAATCTTGTGTGAATGCTCTGAAAAGCTAATCATTAGCATATCACAGCACCTTCTTCCTGTCAGTTAAATTTCGAGTCTGTAGCACGTCATCTTCGTGGTGTAGCAATTATAATGACCAATAGTGTGTATCTCTTGGTTGCTTGTGGAGAATTTGTCGCTTATGAACACAATCAGTCGCGACAAATCGTAACAAATGAAATAGAAATTCAGTAAATAACTCGCTAGGATCACGTTAAATGTTCGCAGTGGCTACGACATTCAGAGCAGAACGTTGAGAACACTGCTGAACGGTCATTGGGTGTCGGGGAATGCGTGACGTAGATGCGCAGAACAAGTTTGAATTCTACCGCCATCTCTCGTGGCTCCAGCTATTGTAGACATGCACGTAACTGAACACGTTGGTGACCAGTCGAAAGATGCAGCCCGTCGCCTCAGCGACATTCCCGTACATTGGATCACCTATGAAGGATCCAAGGCTGGGTCAGTCGAGTAGCGTCGTTTCGATCACGCCATGGGCAGCAAGACAAGTCGTGCGATAGTTTGTTACAGTGCGCGGGTTGGAGTAACTAGTTATTCAGTGTTATCCAGCAGCGTACTTTGGTTTCGCAGCTGTGTAAGGATTTACACTTTCCAACACACAGCCTTTATTTCGAATGTTTCGGTTTTGTTTCAGAAATGTTTTTAGAGGAACCTCAAGGCATGTTAGCACCAAAAGACGGAAATTTGAAACGTCAATTTTGCCGAAGAACCAGGAATTTAAAGGACTGTATAATGATTCGGAACTGTTTGGATTGCAATGAATGACGACGTATGTAGTGAAGCACTTACTATTGACAGTTGTAAGTGGGCTGCTTCTGTGTTGGTAGTCCTGTGTAGCCCTTTGCATTGTATCTCTGATTGCGCTTTCTTTGTAAGAGACTCTGTGGCTGGTTGGACTCGTTGTTGGAAGTTAATCGTCAGTAGTATTGGGCAATTGGAAGTTTGTCGCCAGCAGTGATGGAAGTACTGTTTGGCAGTTGGAGGTGAACGGCCAGCAGTGATGGATGTTAAATGTGAGAAGTTAGCATTGGTGGAGAATAGAGGTCTGAAGTGTTAGCGTAGACTAACGATCTGGAAGTATCCGACTTGGAGATTGAAAATTATTCACGATTGTATATCTTTGTGTTGGATATCAGTGACGATTTAGATTCGTGTCTGAACTGGATGTCACATTATTAAGGTATAAAATACATTATTTGGTTTGAAACAAAATCTTTCCTTTGATAACCACATGCCTATTAGTAGTTAGTGGCTTTAGTAGTTAGAATATTTTATTTAGTTGGCAGTACTGACGCTCGCTGTATTGCAGTAGTTTCCGTAGTAAAGATTTTTGTTTGGTAAGTGCCTAATGAAATGTATAGGTTATTGTTAAGATTTCTTTTCGTCAGGGCCATTCTTTTGAATTAATTATTTGAAGTAAGCTTGCAACTTTTTTGAGCAGTCAGATTGCGTTGCGCTAGAATATTGTGGGTCAGTGTTGACATGATAAGAAAAAGTAAAGAGAAAGTAGGCTCAGTACGTTCAATTTTACTCAGCTCTTTCAGAATAAAATAACGTAGAAGCTTCATCTTCTGTCATTCAGCAATTTAAGTACAGAGACACACATTTAAATAAAGAAGTTTCACAGTTCACACACAAAAAACAAAATATACATATTCGCCCTTTAGTGTAGAAAGTGCACAGACCCTGACCTATGACAGCCGCTCGCTCTTTCACAACTATTCTCGCCATGGCGAGTGTCCGGTTAGCCGGTCTTCGAGGGTTGATGTCCTGCGCTTTGGCCCTCAGCTATAAATAACTCGAAAGAGGGCGCACTCTCTAGTGACTCGGCCGAGTGTTGTGACCGAACAAGGCACATTGTTTCCTTGCTTCACTTGAATCGAAGCCTACAGATGACCGCAGATGTATAAGCGCTGCAAAACTGTTTTGGAGCAGTTTATTTTCAGTGCTGCCCAGCGAAGCATATATACGAGATGTGTGAGAAAAGTACGACGCTAACAACATTGCGAGCGATCTGGCTTGTTTAGAGCGGTATGTTCACCCCTTCCATCAGCTCAGTCCGCTTCTTGCAGGCACCATGTCACTTTTGAGAGCGCCATCAGAGAAGTTGTGTTTTCGTTGTGTTACGAAAGTAGAACAACAAGATTTAGAGCAATGTTATGCCGTCAAGTTTTGGATTAAACTTGGGGAATTCGTGAGTGTGACGTTTGAAAAGTTGAAACAGGATTATGGGGAACATTAGTTATCAAGATCACAAGCTTTTCGCTAGCGCAAATCATTTGCATTATGTTGAAGATGAACCTCGATCAGGGAGATCTTCAACTTCAAAAAATGACGAAAACGTCGAACGTGACAGGTCAGACCGACGTTTAATAATAAGGATGATGGATGACCTGTTATACTTAAGCACTTCTACCATACATCAAATTTTGACGTTGCAGACAAGTGCATGCTGCATCATATCAACCCCACGTCACACAGCCACTTCCATCACGGAATTTTTGACCTCAATAGGTATTCCTACTGTTCCGCAGCTCCCTATTCACCTCACATGAGTCCCTGTAACCTTTTTCTTTTACCGAAAGTGAAAAATGTCTTAAAAGGGTGTCGTCTTGGGTCTCTGGAGAACATTCAGAAGAATGTGACCAGCATGTTAGATACCCTACCAGCTGAAGCGTTTCAGCGCTGCCACCAAGACTTGGAACAACGCCTCCGCCTGTGTACAGCTGCCGAAGGGAACTAATTTGAAGGGAACAATACAGTTGTGTGAAAAAAAGATATATTATCAATCTCATTACTTTTCTCACACACCTTGTAAATGTATTCCAGTGGGGAGGCGGGATCTTGTTACCTATTTACCGATGAGGTTACTTAGTTACCAGTAGTCAGCGGATTGGACATGACTGTTGAAGCCGTTAAGTCCCGTAAGATTTCACACACATTTGAACATTTTTTGTTGAAGCCGTCTGTGCTCGCCTATGTTAGTCGGATAGTATCGATAGAGATGATTGTTTTGACATAACACTTTAATAAGGTATTAGACATTTTCGACAGTCCTTTCCAAACGACTAACCACGGCCCATTCCCGACTTAAGTGTTACATTTTGTGTGTGTTACTTGCAGTTGCCTCAACATCAGACAACCCGCAGGGCTGATGCCGTGTCTGAGGCAAACTCAAGGTTAACCGACTGACTGACCCATATTGAGACCGCTTCCTCTATCGTCGAATGGAGTACAGCACAAAATTTGTCTCCTCAGCTCTCAAGTCGACAGAAAGTTAGGGCAGAGTCTTTTTAGTTTTCGACACAAGGAGAAATAATGTGGTGAGTAAGCCAAGTTCACACGAAGACGTCGTGATGTTTTTTCACCAACCAAAAAAAAAAACGGCTAATCGCAAACTTGTAGGGCCTTGTCAAATAATTTTCCTTGTCACCGAGGAAAAACTCTCAACCACCGGTGGTCACCTGAGGCAGTTTTACTAGGCGACTAGTTGAAGTTGACAGCGTCAGCTCACAGTCAAGAATTTCTGTCTAATAGTGGAGGAATTCGTAAGAGGCTAGGCATAGATGAGAAATGTGTGAGTTAACGAGTATTTTGCTCTCATTTAAGTATATGGCCGAAAGAATCAGCCCTCAAGAGTTGTGAAACGAACCCTGTCGTCCACGACCGTGTGCCACAAAGAGCGCAGATTCGCCACGAGATGGGGAAACTCACAGACGTCTATTGTGATGAATGAGGCCTACGCGCTGTAGTGTGCGAGTGAGACAGACGAGAACCTACTTCATAGGGAAACCACGTAGAAGCTGTTTGTGACCAAGGAGGCACAGTAGTGTTAAATATGGCGGACCTAAGATCGGCCATAAAGATAAACATTTATGAAAACTATTTAATTCTGTAGTAATTCAGGGAATGAAGCCACAGTAATTTTAATCTACCATCCTTCATAAATTTTCATGGTGATCCCAATAAAACTTGAACATTGATCATGTCTATAATAGTTTAGGATTTACTGTTAAAAAGAAAGTAACAAGTTTTGTAACAAAACCTGAATGCTAAAATCTGAACGCTTTGGTCGATCTTAACGATTGACATTTTGTATAGTAGCGCGTTATTAAAATGACAAATGTTGTAAATATCAATTCTGTAAATTTATTTGTTTAAAAGATATAGTAAATTTAAATTATCAGTATTTTCAGTTAAGCATCAGACCATCATTTCCTCCACTCAAATCACATTGAACGATGACAGTATGACATCTTATTGAAACATTAGGTAATAGAATATTTGTTGTAAAGTTTAGTGCATAATAGTTATTTTGTTCTTCATTTATTTATCAGAAAGCATCGGTGCAAGGCTACTGGCCGTTACATTCAAAGTTAAGAAGGAAATTGTATTGGTTTTATGTAAAAGAATTTAACGTTTATTATGCAATGGATATTATTGTTACTTTATTTAGAACGTGAAAGTGGTCAGGCGTTGATTATTTAAATATTTTAAAATGTAAAATAATGTAGAATAAGCTGTAGCCAATCAGACGGACGGCTTCAAGAAAGGGAACTGCACTAGTCAGTTGAGCGAAGATGTTCGGCGCGGGGGAAACGCGGCCGATTACGGGCAGGGGGACAGTGCAGATGGAGATGCGAAAGCGAACGGTCTCGTCTTTAGGTAACTAGAAAGTAAAACGACTTAGAAAATTTCGCGTTGTGTGCTATCGCGGGACTTAGTCTCTGAGCGGTGAGCAGCCGTGCGCAAATGACGAGGTGGAGTATTGGACTCGTTTTCGCGATGAGATTGTGAATAATCGAACTGTGTCAAATGGATATGCGGTCGAGCGTTACAGTAACTGTAAATACGACCACTTTCGCTATTAGTTTCCTTTCTGAATAAACATTTTTCTTACCAAATCGCAACTATGAGGCCTACATCATTTATGGGTCGTTAATTTAGCTCCCGCTATTATTATTACTGTTGTTATATGTTATATTAACTTTGAATGGTTCACACAATTTCACAAACTTGCAATCAGCCAGATGATTTAACCAAAGGGTCACAAGTGTCTAATTTAGGTGTGTAATACGACACGTGCGGTTCAACCCTAGACGAGTTCGAGCCAAGACATTTCGACGAAGAGGAACAGCATGTGAGCCCGAACATATTTGGCTATTCTGCATTCTACGCACTTTCTGTACACATGATGTGTCAGGACCTTCGTCGCCAATTTTGAGAAACCACACGTCAAGCCGACGCGATCATGTTTTATATTGATCGAACCTACCGTTAACACATATAGCAGACCTTTAATCCGACTTGGCGGGGATGCCAAACACTCGAGTACTTCTCAACAATGGGTCACACAAATGTTCTGTACAGTGCCTCCTTTATAGATGACTTAGCTTTCCCAGAATTCTGCCAATAAATAGAAGTACAACATTCGCCTTCCCTACAACTGACCTTATGTGCTCGTTCCATTTCATACCGCTTTGCAACATTATGCCTAGATATTTAAACGGCGTGGCTGACAAGCAGCATACCAATAATATTGTATTCTAGCATTAAGGAATGTTTTTCCTTCTCATCATCATTAATTTACAGTTTTCCACATTTAAAGCAATCTACCATTCATCGCAGGAATTACAAATTGCGTCCAACTCAACTCGTATACTCCTACTGTCGATCAACGACGACAACTTCCCATACAACGCAGCATAATCAGCCAACAGCCGCAGGTTGCCGCGTATCCTATCCGTCAGATCATTTATGTATGTAGAAAATCACAGCGGTCCCATTACACTTCACTAGTGAACTACTGACAATACTCTTGCCTCTAATGAACACTCGTCGTCCAGGACAACGTACTGGATTCTTTTACTTAAGAAGTCTTCGAGACCCTCACATATCTGGGAACCTATTCAGTATGCTCGTACCTTTCCTAACAGGTTGCAATGAAGCACAGTGACAAATGGTTTCCGGATATGTGGGACTATGGAATTTGTCTATCGCCTCTTCATTCACTATTCGCAGAATACCGTGCGAGGAAAGGACAAGCTGATTTCTGCATGGGGGATGCTTTCTAAATTAGTTCTGATTTGCGGATAGAAACTTTTCTCTCAAGACTAATAAATATAGCTGGAGGGTGGAGCTGAAATGCACGTATGAGATGCGATGATGATTAACTAATACTCTTGTAAGATGGCAAGAACTATGCCCCTTACATGAAGTCATTAAAGATGCCCTAACTCACGTTGAGCAAACAGTAGGGCTGAACAAAAAATGCCTGACAAGGCACAATGCATCTTGTAGAGGGTATAGTATGGATGTAGTGGAATAATTAATGTCGGGTGATGGTTTTAAAGTAATTCACATGACATGAAAACTTTGTGGAAATGAGTCGCTTTACTGGACACTAGTTTGCCCCAGGGAAGTATTTGACCATGGCCAGCCGGGGGAGCGGCAAAGGGAAGCGACAATAGGCAGCGTAGGGCGGCTCAAGCTCTGAGAAAGCAGTAACGCGGCGCGGCCTCCAGCCGCCTTAAGATGAGTGACAGTGAGTGGGTTGTTTACCCCGACTGCATGCTGGTGTACCAGGAAACAGACGGAGAACTCGTACACCTGTTGATAAATGTCCGTCGTCCCGTTTTCTGTGAAATATGCGACAAAGCCACGCAAGCTACGGTGGAGCGGTTAACAGAGGTCAAAATATGCGTGTTCGTGACTACAGCAACTTCACGCTGAATTCACGGTCCGCAGAGCCTGAAGTAAATCAGATGAAGAGCGACAGCATGAAATACGCCAGCCTCCGATGGGAATGTAGGACCAAGGAATTTGAAGTACTCCTGGGATTCAGAATTCCGGAAAACTTGGCCGGCCGAAGTGGCCTTGCGGTTCTAGGCGCTACAGTCTGGAACCGGGCGACCGCTACGGTTGCAGGTTCGAATCCTGCCTCGGGCATGGATGTGTGTGATGTCCTTAGGTTAGTTAGGTTTAATTAGTTCTAAGTTCTAGGCGACTGATGACCTCAGAAGTTAAGTCGCATAGTGCTCAGAGCCATTTGAACCATTTTTTTGAACCGGAAAACTTGGTGTTTGTGCAGACGCTAACCTTGATGGGATGCCTGGGGGGAGCTAAATAGAAGAAGTTGAGAGGAAGGAAAATTTTGTGGGAATTTGTTCACTTCCCAGAGCAGGCATTGGTCGGCACTGGGAAGCGATGCATAATTAATGCGACTTGCACTACAATTGGCGTAAGTGATTTTACTGGAGGGGAAACGAGGCGATGAGCGGACTGGCAGAAGTCTCAGTAGAGGTCTTCCATTCCCATCTTGCCTAGATTGCGGACGTGGCGTTCTTTACTCAGCTTACCTGAGAAAGAGTGAGCATCTCTGCAGTTTAGGACTTAGCAAATGGAACGGTTGAGCTTGGAGATAGGAAGTTTTGGTTCAGCTATGTACTGAGCAAGATAGCTAGGAGTGAATAGACGAGCGCAGCCTTGCAGCACCACGAGGTCGGCCGACGTCCACACAACGACGCCGCTCCGCCACGCTGTATTCGGTGATATTGCGCCCGCTCCGGCCACTGATTAATTTGTAGGATCACGTCGGCAAAGTTTCCACGAGGGTTTCATGGGCCGTGTACTGTAGAATTCTTCTCGCACTTCGCATTACGCCTGGGTCAGTCGACAGGAATTACTTTTGAGTTATCGAGCTTTACTCCACCCAAACGCAATTTATTACCACTGCCTGGTAGAAGAGTCATGTAATGTGATGATTGAAGGTCGTCAGTTAAAATAAATTTGAGATAATCGACTCCATCTGTTTTCAATCAAGTAGTTGAAATCCCAAGTCACTTTCTTAATTAATTTTATGTCCAACATTTGCAACTGGTGTTCAATAGCTGCATATAACATCAATGTCCACCCCTTTTTAATTAAAAGTGATCAATTCTGAATCAATTAATGTCAACACTGCCACCGCAGTTCAATCAGGAGTCACAGGGCCTTATTACTTTCTTTGCGTTATGCGATATTGCGGCAGATTTGCACTCTCTGTTGATCTGTTAGTCAATTAGCTGGGGTGAACACACGCCAAAACCAGATAAGTGACGGGTGGGGTGTTGCACTCTGCTGTAGATCTGTACTACATGCGGTATCACACGAATTCATCCTTTCTTCTTTGTGTGTTGCGGCCACATGTATCGCAGGTTAAACTTACAGACAGTAAGTATGCTTCCACAACAGTGAGTAATAAGACTTTCCATCATTTAGCAAGCCTCACATAGTCTCTCACTACATACGGTTTACATATTTATACCATTATTCAGTCCCAGTTCATCAAAGAGGTTAGACTGGAACTGTACCGGCAAGTACAATATGTAACTTGTGACATCAAGCCGTGCAGTAGGCCTGTCATCCATACATGAATACCGAGCACATTCTTATCACTGCGTTTTGGCCGCTAATAACAAGGCTCTAAATAGTTAAAACCTTTTCATGAAAGCGTTTCGAGCATGGTCGAATCAGCAGAGAGCACCAATGTTACGATGGATGTCACCTGACACAATACCTTGTATTAAGATTTTCTCAGATATTCTGATGACCATGACTGAAAACCACAAAAAAAGATATTAAAAAACAAGTGGACGCTTGCTACTAGCGGCCAAAAATGTTGTGAAAAGACCATGCTGAGTGAAATACCTGGCATAGGGTATTAAACCGCACTATCCAGTAAATCATGATGTTTAAAATACCTGCCGAAAGATCCAAATGGTTGCTTTCAACATCTTGAGGAACGTTTATTACCGAACTGTCAGTTGGCATACTCAGCATTACATCGGGACCTGGGGAAGAGGAAAGCTCGTCTTTGTGCGGTGGTGTGGCCCCATCCATAATATTCGCCAGCCTCTGGCGCTAGGATCTTGTTACTGGAACACACACCCGGGCGGATATGGAAGTGTTACAGCATGAAACACCAGTCCGATATGTAGCAAACTTTGTGGAGACGTTTGTGATTTAATGAATGATGAAACTCTTATTTCATCCTCAGTATCAGTATTAAGTGTGCACGCCATACATGAACCGTGGATGACGAATCAGGCGGCTGGACAGAACAGTAAAGAATCCGTAAATTTCTCGAGGCTTTTGTGGCGTGAAGTGCAGTATGGGGTCTTGTATTATCCCGCTGGAATTTGCCATTTCATACTCTAGTCTTGATGAGTATGGCAACTGTCAAGCATTCTACCTCACTCCAACAATTATGAAGCCAATTCTAGGTCTCGAGAAACACTGCTTCCTGTGACCTTTCATCAGTTCACGCCGACGTGGCTACCGTAAGTGAAAGTAAGATTCACCGCTAGCCAACACAGAATGCCACTCAGTGTTCCAGTTGACTATGTCTCTAAGCCATGCTGGACTCTATTGGTTATAATTAGCGTCAGACGTAAACGACGCATAACAACTTGGGATTCAACCTAGTGTCCAGTAATCTGCTGCTGGCGATTCGTGGTGACACTCTTCCTGTAACTTGTTGCCGCGTATCAGCTTTTGTCATCAGTCTGTTGGTTAGAACCAGACACCATTTTCTCGTGGTTTGGTCCTGCTGGAAGGACCCGCGTCTACCCTCCTAGTCCACTTCGTCTCCACTTGATCTTCAGTCATTCCCCAACAGCCGCAGTCTACTCACGCCATTCTTCATCTGTAGGACTGCCTTTTTTTCTATACTGCAAAGTAGAATAACGTGAAATTTTAATTAACACATCTCTCAGGCATGGAAATTTTGAAGTATCAATTTGGAAGTGTTCGGTCAAGGTGTTCGTGATGTATCATCATCTAAATCCATCGGTCTACCCAAGTAGAAGATACTGCTTGCCAGTCTTATCCAGTGACCTCTTTCAAATCTAACAGCAGACAAGCTGTGACGGGCTGCAGATAAGAGAAAACAGTTGTCTTGCCTGTACTGATCGAGCGATAACATTGTTTCTTCTTCGTCGAGTTCCTTGTGTGATGAAAGCACACCAACAGTTCCATCACACCAATGGAATCGAACACCTCACAGTGCGGCAAACGCCACAGCAGCACTGTCCCAGACACTGATTACTGCAGGCAGAACGGCAGTTACTCAGGACAGTAGCAGGTAGCAGACATTTGCTCAATAGTCTCCTATAGCATAATACTGCTCCCACTGCTCCCAACAGCCTGTGTTCGTGGCGTACTGCACGTTTCGAGTCGCTGTTCACCTCAATGACGGCGTTTGTGAAGACGGCCATGGACATAGTGTAGCAAAAAGGGATTCATCCTAAAATCCGACATGTTTCCATTAATCGATAGTCCTGTGGCCACTGCAGTCGTAGGTGATGATGTCGTTGGGTCGACGTGTGAACACGTTGGGCTACCTCCATGTTCAACTGAGTACGATGAACGGTGTGCTCCGCAACACCTGTACGTGTACAAACATCGTGCTCTTTCGGCAGAGATGCTACCCTACCTTACAGAGCAGACAACCCTCCGAATCCCACGTTCTGTGAGGAGTCGTGCACGTCCAACCATTTATCGCCCAGTGATAGTTTCACTGTAGTTCTACCTCTTTCTGTAGACGCTCACGACAGTTGGACGCGTACACTCGTCCAGCTTCGCACGCTCTGCGTTATAATAATCTACCCCATTGTCAAAGTCGCTTATGTCATTGGAATTCCACATCTGCGACACATTTCTTCGATAGGGTGATCACTCGTCCGTGTGTGCTCCGCTTACATACTTACGTTACCACGTCACGTGTCCGCAACGCCGCCAGGCGGCATCCAACGTCGCAGTGGCCAGTGGTTATAATATTTTGGCTGATTAGTGTACTTACACTACTTTAAGAAGATTCAAGTTGAAATGTTGTCGAGATAAACAAATGGCTCTAAGCACTATGGGCCCGAGGCAGGATTCGAACCTGCGGCCGTAGTAGTAGCGCGATTCCGGACACTTGCATCTAGAACTGCTCGGCCACAGCGGCCGGCTTGCCGAGATAAATGTCATTAATGATATGATTATATCTGCATTACTAGAATGAATTTTTTACAGATGAAGATATAGAGGCATATCTCTTGCTGTCTTGATATTGGAGGCGAGTTTTAGATAGTTCAACACACATTCATGGGATTTTTTGACCTAGAAATGGCACTCGACAATAGTAAATGTTGCAACCTGTTCGAAATTCTCAGAAAAGTAGGTGAGAGCCATAGGAAAAGACGTGTAATATACAGTACTGCAGAACTTGTTGAATGGAATGGACAATTTAACGAGCATAGAAAATGGTCTGAGACTAAACCAAAGAAAGACGAAAGTAATTGGGAGAAGCAGAAGAGAGATTACTGATAAATGTAACGTCAAAATCCTAATAGGTGAGAATGAATTCTACTACCCATATAGCGCATGACGGAAGAAGTGAGAAGGAGATAAGAAGCACACTAGCAAAGCCAAAGATGACACTTCTCGCCGAAGTAGACAACTAGTGTCAAACATAGGCTTTAGTTTGAGGAAGGCATTTCTGATAACGTACGCCAACAGCATATCATTCAATGAAACTGAACGCTGGACTGTGGAAAAATCGAGAAATAAGGAAATGGAAACATGTAAAATGAGAATACTGAAAATTAAGTTGAGTAATACGATAAGAAGTGAGGAGATTCTCCACAGAAATAAATATCTGATGAGCGTTCTTGATAACATGTTGGTCCACCTGTGGGGCGCAATACAACAGCGATCCTACATCCTATGGATTCGACACGTCCTTGATAGGTTTCCGAGGGACGTGGTACCAGATGTCTACTCACAGGTCACACAATTCCCGTAAATTATAGGCCTGTGACTTGTGGGCTTGGAGCTGGCGACCGATAGCGTCCCAGATGTGATCCTACATGTTCAGATCAGACGAATCCGTTGGCAAAGACATCAAAGTGAGTTCACCGTCATATTCCTCAAACCACTGTAGCACGATTCTGGCTTCGTGGCACAGACAGTTACCCTGCTGAAAGGCGCCGTCACCATCGGTGAACACATCAAGCACGAAGGTATGCAAGCCAGACGTAATAATATCCACGAAGCCTACGGGTGTCAGGGTGCCTTCGATTACTAAAGCAGGTCCCGTGGAAATGCAGGAACATAATACTGCACCCACCCATCTGTGTCAATAGTGCATGTTGCGAGCATCCAGTTATCTGGATGACAGCGTATCCGGACACGATCACCTGTCTGGTGTAAAAAGAAACGTGATTGATCCCACCAGGCTACAGGTTTCTACTGCTGCCCGGACCAGTGTCGATGATCCCTCAGCGTGGGAAGACGTAATGGAACAAGCTGCGGAGCCCAAAGTTCAACAGTGTGCACTGGACTTTGTGCTACGAAGCACTTGAGACTGCACTAGCATTGTACCGTGTCGCCAGATTGGTCATCTACTGCCGCCCGTTCTGCTTCAGAGAGCGGACGAGCCTCCGACCTCGATGTTCGGTGATGAGGCGCGGACGTCCAATATTTTGTCGTCTATTCATGGTTCGACCGTCCTTTAATCACTTTCCGTAGATGCTCCCGACAGTAGCCATGCGAATAGCTGACCAGCTTCGCAATTCCCGAGGTAGTCGATCTCAGTCGTGGGACCATACCTTTCTGCCCTTTATCAAAGTTGCTTTTATTTATTTACTTCCTGTTTCTTTTTCAGCCAGACCAGATTCTCTTAAAACTGACCAGCCTTTGTCATACAAAAAATACTACAGAACCATCACAATAATAATAATTTGCACTGTTAATAAAATATTAATAAATAAATTAATACAAGGAAAATAAATAATTTTATAAATGTTGGAATTTTAATATACAGCAAGAAATAATCGAGGATTTTGGGTGTAGGGGCTGCAATAATTTAATAAATAAAAATAAATAAATAAATAAGTAAAGAATAAATAAATAAATAATATTAACAAAAATAATAATCATTGTTAATAGTAATGGTAATGAAAATAATGGTGATAATAGCAACATTAATAATTAAAATTACATAATGGATGATTTAATTAGTTAGTCCATGAGAAAGACAATAATTTGCATTATTAATAAAAAGTAAAAATTCGCAATAATAATAGTAATAGTACCACTAATAATAACAATAAAATAATCGAGGCATTAAGAATGATATTGATTAGCTCAGCAAGTTAGAAGCATAATTCGGTATTAGAAGAAGAGGATGGGACAGTGAAAGAGGAGAGCATTGACATTAAAGTGTTATGGCTGCTAGGAAAGAAGAGAATTTTAGTGGAAAACACTGTAGACAAGAGGAGCAAAATGTGGAGGGGAGAGAATGCTGACAAGAGTAATCTGAAAGAAGAGATGGCTATTGCAATAGCTGTCTTTTGAAGTTTGAAACTAATTCAGTTTCTGTAAGCTTTTAAGAAAGATTGTTCCAAAGTCGGGTTCTCGATACAGAAAGTGATATGGAGGACGTGACAGTGTTTTGAGTGGTACTGAGAGAATTTTGCTTTGTTGAGAAAGCGTGTGAACCGTCTGGCAAGGTCAACACCTCGTATCCGGCGAACTTGAGCACGCACCACAGTATTTCTACCGTGTTGTTCAGACAGTAGAGTAAGGGTTGAAGATAAATAGGAAGAAGTGCAATGGTTGGGATGACGATACGACAAGCACAGGATATGATATTCTCTACGCTTATAGCATATAGTCGTGACAAGTAATCATACGCAGGGCAGACATCGTCGAAAGAGCTTATAACATAAATGTATTGCACATAAGCATTCATCGCCAGTCCCAGCCCACGTGAGCTCCTTCGACAATAGGATCACCGTAATCAAGGGTCGCGAGTATTAGTGATTCTACTGCACTCTTCTTAAGCTTGAGAGAAAATACTTTTTTATGTTACTGTAATGAATGGTTTTGATTCTGACACCTTCTGACAGACTGCAGTTGTATGTTCAGTCCAGTCCAGGTGACGGTCCAGAACTGTCTCCAAATTCTTTGCTGAAGAAGGAAAGGCGATTTCTATGATGTTTAGGATTAAATGTCGAAGAGATTCCCTAAAGTGAGAAGTAATAAGTCTCGTGAGGGACTAAGACTGCTTGTGTTTTAAACGGGTTAAGATCGAAACCTACGTTCTGCGCTCGTTCTGAGAAAGCGCTTAGGTTAGCATTTGCATTAGGAATGGATGTGCGCAGAGTTGTTGGGCTTGCCCTTAGGTATAACTGAAGGTCGTCAGCGTGTAAATGATATATGCAATTGGAGATAATAATCGACTCATGCTTACCATATCGTGGGAAACGTAATGGGTCCAATACTGAACCTTCTGGGACCCCTGATACGTCAATCTTCCACTGTGACCTCTTCGTTTCAATCATTACCTTTTGTCAGTTGATTTAGGAAATTATGGCCCCTAACGCCGCTAGAATAATTCCACCAGTGCCTCGACTCCTACTTTCCAAAGCTCTCGTACGGAAGTAGCAGAACTAGCACTCATCGAAGAAAAGGTATTGCGGAAACGTAGCTTAGCCACAGCCTGGTGGATGTTTCCAGAATGAAATTTTCACTCTGCAACGGAGTGTGAGCTGATGTGAAACTTTCTGGCGGATTAAAACTGTGTGCCGTGATAGTGAATTTGCCCACGAAAGGCAAATGTCCCGAGTTCGATTCTCAGTCTGGCACACATTTTTAATCGGCCACGAAGTTTCATATCAGCGTACACTCCGCTGTACAGTGAAAATTTCATTCTGGCCGCTAGAATAATTCCCCGTTTGTCTCGGCTCCATTTCTACATTTTCCTTGCTGTGTCTGGTGTACGGAACGCCACCAGCGGCATTCTGTCTTGCTGTTGGCAGCAACCAAAATGTTTCGGCTAACGATTGTACGTGGAAGACGCTATTTAAGAAACAGGATGATACAATGTGAGGGAGTATCGTCCGTGGTACTAGAGAGAGCTGCAGAAGAGTGGGACTGGAATATACAACAAGAAATAATCGAAGAGTTTGGGTGTAACTGCTGCTAATCTGAGATAAAGAGATTAATAATGCAGGGGAAGTCTTGGCGCGTCATGTCGGATCATTAAGAACAAAATTTAGAAAGTCCGCCAAGGTTGATGCATCCTTGCATTTACCTACAGTGACCGAGGTATTGCTGAAACCGAGGCGGCAGGACGTCCTGCCGGCCAATATACGAGGTGTGGCTAGAGAAAAAACCGGACTAGTACTGGTGAAACAATAAAACGAATGCAATAAGGCTGAAAGCCGCGTGGCCTGTCACGTGACTCTCGCTCCGCCTACTGCTCGAGTTTCATCTGCCTCCTGCACTCAGTCTGCCCGTGGCGTCTGTTTTAAGTAGTTGACGTTTTGTCTGTGCGTCGGAAAATGTTGAGTGTACAGAAAGAACAGCGTGTTAACATCAAATTTTGTTTCAAACTAGGAAAATCTGCAAGTGAAACGTTTGTAATGTTACAACAAGTGTACGGCGATGATTGTTTATCACGAACACAAGTGTTTGAGTGGTTTAAACGATTTAAAGATGGCCGCGAAGACACCAGTGATGACACTCGCACTGGCAGACCATTGTCAGCAAAAGCTGATGCAAACATTGAAAAAATCGGTAAACTTGTCCGACAAGATCGCCGTTTAACAATCAGAGCAGTGTCTGAGTTAACAGGAGTTGACAAGGAAAGTGTTAGGCAGATTCTTCATGAAAGTTTCAACATGAACAAAGTGTGTTCAAAAATGGTTCCAAAATGTCTCACAATTGAACAGAAGGAACGCCGAAGAATGATTTGTTCTGACATCCTGGAAAACATTGAAAGTGATCCCACCTTCTTACAAAATCGATGCATTGGAAAACTCCTGGTTCTCCACGACAAAAAAAAGCACGAAAGTCAAAATCGAAATTCAAGGCAATGATGATCGTTTTTTTTTTTGACATCAAAGGGATTGTGCACATTGATTGGGTACCAGAGGGACAAACAGTGAATCAGCATTACTACATTAGCGTCCTGGCTACCCTACGTGAGCGAGTACGGAGAAAACGGAACGATTTGTGGAGAAAAAAGTCATGGGTCCTTCACCAAGACAATGCCCCAGCTCACAGTGCGTTGTCAGTGAAGACGTTTTTGGCAAAACACAACATTCCCATCTTAGATCATCCACGCTACTCACCTGATTTGGCCCCCTGTGACTTTTTTCGTTTCCCGAAAGTCAAGTCAGCTTTGAAAGGAACTAGATTTGAGACTGTTGAAGCAGTAAAAGAAAAAGCGACGGAAGTAATGTATGGACTTACCGAAAATGATCTGCAGCATTGCTATGAACAGTGGAAAATTCGTATGGAGCGGTGTAGAGACCGAGGAGGAGAGTACATTGAAGGAGATAACATGAAATTGTAAATAATTGTAAATAAATGTTTTTTCCAGCATCAGTCCGGTTTTTTTATAGCCGCACCTCGTAGACCAGTGCCTCAGACGCTGAGGCAGGCCGCGCCTTCACCTGCCGCTGCGGCCGTTACGCCAGCCCGCAGCAGGCAGCAGGCAGCCACCTGGAGGGACAGCGCGTCGCCGGTGGGCGCGACAGCGGACGCCAGCCAGCCGCGGTGATGGTGATGCTGGTGACGGCGCTGGCGCGCTGGCGGGACGCAGCCGCCGCCTCTTGGCGCTCGCGTCACGCCCGCACGCGAGCCGCATCCAGCATTCTCCCCCCTGGCCGGACGGCTGGCGACGGGCGGCTAACGGTCCTCCGGGTTCACGGCCTGTCACCCGCGGCTCGCAGCCTTTGTCAGCCGCCTATGACCAGCCGATACCTCACCTCACTCTCGGCCGGCACCTCACCCACTCTCCCTCGCTGGCGTCTCAACATCTGCAGCAGCGGCAGCTTGATCGCCCACAAGCGTGACGCCCAGAGCGCTGAGCGTTGATCCTAAACCACCTAAACACTCGTTGTCAGCACCGCCTCCCTAGCGTCAATCGCCAAACATCGCATCTTCTATGAATTATCGAAGACATTTGGTAATTTGGTTACGTTAGTAATACAGGGTGATTCAAAAAGAATACCACAACTTTAAAAATGTGTATTTAATGAAACTGTTTATACCAACGTTTAATACACCACCTGTCAGGAGGTTTAACAACATACTTCGTTCGAAATGCACGCTGAACAACTGTCGTCGATTCACTTCTGCCGTACTCAATAACACAAAAAGCTTTCTGTTGAGCGGTCGCCATCTTAGCATCAACTGACGCTGACGCCTAGTCAACAGCGCCTCAAGCGAACAAATGTACAACTAAATGAAACTTTATAGCTCCCTTAATTCGCCGACAGATAGTGCTTAGCTCTGCCTTTTGTCGTTGCAGAGTTTTAAATTCCTAAAGTTGTGGTATTCTTTTTGAATCACCCTGTATTACTGTCTTAGTTTTTGTGAGACACGTATTTCAGCCCATTTCTAGGACGAACCAGGAAGGAATTGTCCGAATGAGGCGGAAATCGGTAGACGTACATGTACGGGCAAAGAAATGGTTACAATTGTACAAAAATTGGGTAATTTATTCAAGAGAAAGAGCGTCACAAATTGAGCATGTCAGTAACGCGTTGGTCCACCTCTGGCGCATATGCAAGAAGCTGTTCGGCTCGGCACTGCTTGATAGAGTTGTTGGATGTTAGCCTGACGGATATCGTATCAAATTCTGTCCAATTGACCCGTTAGATCGTCACCATCCAGAGCTGCCCATAATGTTCCAAACGTTCTCAGCCGGGGAGAGGCCAGCGATGTTAATGGTCAAGGTAGGTTTTGGTAAGCACGAACGGTAGAAGCTCTTGCCGTGTCCTGGCGGTCATTATCTTGCTGAAATGCAAGCCCAGAATGGCTTTCCATGAAGGGCAACAACGGGGCATAGAAATCGTCGGCGCACACCTGCGCTGTAAGAGTGTCGCGAATGACAACCAAAGGCGTCCTGCTATGAAAAGAAATGGCAACCCAGGCCATCGCTCCTGGTTGTCCCTCTGTATGTCGGGCGATAGTCAGGTTGGTATCCCACCAGTGTCTGGGGCGTCTTCATACGTCTCTTCTCTGATCATCGGCGCTCAGTTTGAAACGGGACGGTTCACTGAAGACAGTTCTACTCCAGTGAACGAGATTCCAGGCCGAACACGTGTCAGGAGTTGCGGCGGGCAGCAGTTGGATACCAACCTGTCTGTCGCTCGCCATACGGCCTGGCAACCGGGAGTCATGGTGTGGGTTGCCAACTTCACATTTCTATGTTGTGGGTATTCTACGCCTTATTTTGTTGCCCTTCGTCGTAAGGCATTCTGAGCAAGGTAATGCTTATCGACACATTGTGAGATTTTCTACTCCTTGTCTTCGTGGTCGCCAAACATACTTTGGCCAGCAAGGTCGGCGGATCTCTACCTCTTATTGGCAAGGCGCTCTAACATGCTCGGGATTTTGGCGCGCCTATTGGACAGAAATTGGCACGTTACCCCCTAGGAAAGCATCCAGCGACTCTATCAATCAATGACAAGCCGAATAACTGGCTGCACAAGGCGAGAGGTAGACCGACGCGTTATTGACTTGCTCAATTTGTGAAGTTCTTTCTCTTGAATAAATCATCCAGTTTTTCTGAAATTATTATCATTTGTTTGTTTTTGCAAGTACATCAGATCTACAGATTTTAATCCCATTCGTATGATTCCTTCGTGGTTTGTATTGTTTTTGTTGTCTGTGAGTGTATTTAAGGAACAGGATGCAGAATGTTAGCCTAGACTGTTCATGTAATACAAAGAAGTTCACTACATCATTTGCATGGGGAGAAATTACAATGACAATCCGAAGGGATTCGATCTTTCGCCAACTACTCTTCTTGCTTTGCGTTAATGATATGCTATTTTACAAAGAGGGATCAAAAAGTTTCTATTTTAAGGTGTTTCAAGGTATATGCAACCCAGTGCGACTCCAATGAAGGTATCTAAGATATACAAGGACGGGGTTGGCTTGGCCTTCGAACGGAAACTTTTTGTCACCCCTTGTCGGAAGGCAGAATCAGTCCTTTAAGCTGATGGTACAAGCATTTAGTGAGCCAAGCAAATACGAATCACCAGCAAAATAATAAATCATATTTCTTAAAAGTTCCTGAATTTGTACAAATCGTTTAGCTTCAAATTTTGAAAAAAAAAAACTCATCTAGTTTTGTGCTGTCTAAAATATCCCGACACATGTTAATCCAGTATACCGACAAGGAATAATAAACAGGGTCCAAAGTTCTAACTTCTTTGGTGTGGAAATTAACGAAAATTAGTACCCAGAACAACCACCTCTGGCCGTAATAAAGGCCTTGATACGCCTGGGAATTGAGTCAAACAGAGCTTGGATGACGTGTACAGGTACAGCTGCCCATGCAGCTTCAACACGACACCGCAGTTCATCAAGAGCAGTGACTGGCGTATTGTGACGAGCCAGTTGCTCGGCCACCATTGACCAGATGTTTTCAAGTGGTGGGAGATCTGGAGAATGTGCTGGCCAGGGCAGCAGTCCAGCATTTTCTGTATCCAGAAAGGCCCCTACAGGACGTGCAACATGTGGTCGTGCGTTATCTTGCTGTAATGGAGGGTTTCGCAGGGATAGAATGAAGGATAGAGCCACGGGTCGTAACACATCTGAAATGTAACGTCCACTGTTCAAAGTGCCGTCAATGCGAACAAGAGGTGACCGAGACTTGTATCCAATGGCACCCCATACCATCACGCCGGGTGATACGCCAGTATGGCGGTAACGAATACACGCTTCCAATGTGCGTTCACCGCAATGTCGCCAAACACGGATGCGACCATCATGAAGCTGTAAACAGAATCTGTATTCATCCGAAAAAATGACTTTTTGCCATTCGTGCACCAAGGTTCGTCGTTGAGTACACCATCGCAGGCGCTCCTGTCTGTGATGCAGCGTCAAGTGTAACTGCAGCCATGGTCTCCGAGCTGATAGTCCATGCTGCTGCAAACGTCGTCGAACTGTTCGTGCAGATGGTTGTTGTCTTGGAAACGTCCCCATCTGTTGACACAGGAATAGAGACGTGGCTGCACGATCCGTTACAGCCATGCGAATAAGATGCTTGTCATCTCGACTGCTAGAGATACTGGGCCGTTGGGATCCACCCTCCTGAACCCACCGATTCCATATTCTGCTAACAGTCATTGGATCTCGACCAACGCGAGCACCAATGTCGCGATACGATAAACCGCAATCGCGATAGGCTACAATCCGACCTTTATCAAAGTCGGAAACGTGGTGGTACGCATTTCTCCTCCTTACACGAGGCATCACAACAACGTTTCACCAGGTAACGCCGGTCAACTGCTGTTTGTGTATGAGAAATCGGTTGGAAATTTTCTTCATGTCAGCACGTTATAGGTGTCGCAACCGGCGTCAACCTTGTGTGAATGCTCTGAAAAGTTAATCATTTGCATATCACAGCATCTTCTTCCTGTCGGTTAAATTTCGCGTCTGTAGCATGTCATTTTCGTGGTGTAGCAATTTTAATGGCCAGTACTGTACATTCATCATGCAGGTGTCTCTCTCAGTAAGTAGTAGTACTAACCACAGCATCACAGAATGTTTATTCGCTTACACAATTTGTTATCAACAATCCATCTGGGTTCGAGAATGACAGAGATATGCACAAGCACAACTTTAGAAGGATAAATGATCTGCGTTACTCTTTCTATGCAGCTATAAAACGCTTTGGTAATCTCCCTATTGAAATAATTCCTATGCCATAGAGGAAGTATTGAATAGAAATAATACGTTGTTTATACAAGAGAAAACCGTATCGAATACGCCCATGAAGTAACGACGAGGGCCGATGTGCGGATGAACCTGTGTGTGGCTTTTAGTTTGTTTTCCACATCCGACCACGTGAATATCGGACTGGAACACACGTCCCGCCTCATTTACATGATTCGCAAACATTTGGAAAACAGTCTCAAATTTTCACCTGAATAACATTAGAGGCAAGCAGATGGGTACGCAAATTCCGTCCAGGCGTGGTGGGGGTAGGGAGGGGGAGGGGGGGGGGTGCGAGGAGGGCGAAGTTCTAGTTCTGTGTTTGCTAAGTTAACACGGTCCACATTCCACATCATAACATTTATCCTGAATGTGATCAGTGGAATACGGAACTAACACACCTGACTGTGATGGCGCGAGACTCAGGTTTTCTGTTCTGGAAGTAGAAGGAATCTTCTTCAGTATTACTTTACCAGAAGAAGGGGGATGCAAAAAAAAGGAAACACATGATCATTGAGATCACTGTCTATATCATCAACCAATTCGTTACTTGCGACGGGACATCGACGGTGGCCTTTTTGAAGAAACTACTATACCATTTCCGTAAAGTTGTTTAGGGAAGCCCAACTTTTGACAGTGTGTCCGGGTTCAAACCCCTCTGCTCTCGAACAGGATTCCACTCTTTCGGTGGGGCTGAGAGGCAGGTGGAGGGTGTGAAAGGAATCGACGTCACACAGCTGCAAATCCCTATACAGTATACAGTGCGCCGGTATGCTGCGCTAAACACAGCTCTCCTCCACAACGAGTCATGGAGGGAGGCCACGTGAGACTGATGCTGATACGTTTGTTGGGTGGGAATGATGAACGGTGTTGGCACTAAATGTTATCGTATTCCTTCTGTCTCACTGTCATCAGCAATATAAATAGGGCAGTACACAGTAAATGCAGCGGCAATATCTCAACAGTTACCTATGAAAGACTCGAGACAAAAACAGTCGAACTGACGTTTGCTCGATGGACTTGTACCTAACCGTGAAGGATAGGACATTGATACTTTTGTATCAGTGTTATCATAATCATTATTATTATAATAAATCGTTTGTCGTAGGGCAAGTGGCCATCTTGTAATAACTTTTTTTCGTAATGTGGGGCCAAGGTCATAATACAGGGTGATTCAAAAAGAATACCACTACTTTAAAAATGTGTATTTAATGAAAGAAACATAATATAACCTTCTGTTATACATCATTACAAAGAGTATTTAAAAAGGTTTTTTTTTCACTCAAAAACAAGTTCAGAGATGTTCAATATGGCCCCCTCCAGACACTCGAGCAATTTCAACCCGATACTCCAACTCGTTCCACACTCTCTGGAGATGTTAGAGAATTGGTTGTTCCCTCAGCTCGAACAAGGAGCACAACAATTCATATTTCAGCAGGATGGAGCGCCACCACATTGGCACTTATCTGTCCGTAACTACCTGAACGTCAACTACCCGAGGCGATGGATCGGCCGCCAGGCAGCCCGTGACAGAGCACTTCATCACTGGCCTCCAAGAAGCCCTGATCTTACCCCCTGCGATTTTTTCTTATGGGGGTATGTTAAGGATATGGTGTTTCGGCCACCTCTCCCAGCCACCATTGATGGTTTGAAACGAGAAATAACAGCAGCTATCCAAACTGTTACGCCTGATATGATACAGAGTGTGGAACGAGTTGGAGTATCGGGTTGATATAGCTCGAGTGTCTGGAGGGGGCCATATTGAACATCTCTGAACTTGTTTTTGAGTGAAAAAAAAACCTTTTTAAATACTCTTTGTAATGATGTATAACAGAAGGTTATATTATGTTTCTTTCATTAAATACACATTTTTAAAGTAGTGGTATTCTTTTTGAATCACCCGTATATTTCTTTAAAGTCAGTACCGCCGTTAGACTGTTTTTTATTTGCAGTGTTACATTTCCTCGATCATGAATTCGGCTTCAATTTGCCATTATCAAGCGTTTTAATGTTATACAGTTCCTAAGATGGCATACTGTCGTATTTAAAATACACTATTAGACACATTGTCTAAGGGTCAATATTTCTGGTAAAAGCCTACTGCTTTGTTTTATCACCGAGTACACCATCTTGACTTGAGTCAAGATGGTATACTCGGTGATTAGTTATATGAAAAGGTGGTTTTGAAAAAGTGATCAGTTTGGACAGTTTTATTTGTGGCACTGCTCTGCACGATGCCAGTACTTTGGAGAGTGGACTCGCAATGACAGAACTGAAACCATAAGCGTGAGAAACATTTTGTAAAGCAGTATTGGAGAGAAAGGATGGGAATAGCGGCAATCTTAATGAAGAAAGTTCAGTAACAGTTCAAGAAAAAGTCTGGAACAATGTACAGAGGGTTCACCTAGGTCATACCCAATAGTTACCTTCATTCATTCATTCCTCCCTGTGCCACAAAGTATTGTTTTGTGTGTGTGTGTTGGGAGGGGGTGGGGAGGTGGGAAGAGAGATTAGCGGCAAAACTGTAGTTCTTGAGCTATCTAAACTGAATTCCCATGGCTATAAGCAATTTGGGTTGCAGTTTTAAGAAAATAACAGCCACAAAACATATTGAAGTTTACTTTAGGGAATCTGGGGTCGGAGAAACCAGCTTAAATAGATAATAGGAATAAAATCACATTACTGTGTACTTTTTTATTTACGTTAGTTACAGTTAACTGCAAATGACATCACTGACACAATGAACGTTCCATTTGTACTTTACCTTACAAAATGTGCTGAAACTGACGGCCATCAACCTCAATGCAAGCATGACATCGTGGAACTAGATTCTGACGCAACCTGACAAATATTCCTGGTGTGTTTCGAATCACATCACAGGCAGCTACAAATCTGGCAACTAATTCCATCTCCGCATGCACTGGGCTCTCATACACAAGCGACCTTAGATATCCCCATAGGAATAATAAAAAGGGATTCAGGTGAGATACCTCGCAGGCCATGGGATAGGATCTCCCCTTCCAATCCAGCGACTAGGTATTACAGCGCTGAGATGTCTGTGGACATCCACACCGAAGTAAGGTGGCGCGCCGTCATGTCGTATCCACATACTCTCAGGAACAGCCAAGGGTACGTTCTCCAACAACCCAGACGAACCGCAAGTGCAGGTGGCCATTCAGACGCCCAGGTTGAACATACGGCTCAATGAGATTGTCGCCCACAATGACGGCCCAGATATTCACAGCGGAACGTACTTGATGGTGTGACTCTACTACAGCGTGAGGGTTTTCCACAGCCCATACAGGACTATTCTTGCTGATCGAAATACCACCACGATCAAACGAGGCCTCGACAGTAAACAGCACGATTTGGAGGAAATATGGTCAGTCAATCCATTGTTGGAGCAACCACTGACACAATACGACCCTAGGTGCAAAGTCACTCACAAAGTCATAGACTCGTTGTGGTTCGTATGGGTGTAATTGTTATTCGTGGAGTACTCGTCACACTCTGGTATGGGCACCGCCCAATTCACGTGCAGGACGACAAGTACTTGTAGCGTGGTCCGCTGCAACACATTCCAGCACCTCATCTTCAAAATCGAGTGTGTAAGTGGTCCTCATGTTGCCAGTTCCCTTGTTTCTTCTTTCCAATGAACCAGTCTCCTGCATTCATCAATTGGCTCTGAGCACTATGGGACTTAACTTCTAAGGTCATCAGTCCCCTAGAACTTAGAACTACTTAAACCTAACTAACCTAAGGACGTCACACACATCCATGCCCGAGGCAGGATTCGAACCTGCGACCGTAGCGGTCGCGCGGTTCCAGACTGTAGCGCCTAGAACCGCTCGGCCACCCCGGCCGGCCTGCATTCATCCATCGAGAGAAATATACACTCGTCGTGACCGACGATGCCTGTTCGGCAGTCGTTCCCTGTACAGCCTTTCAGCAGCTACAGCACTACAACGTACTTCCCCATACACAAGGTGCATGCCAATCAATTCTGCGAAACTGTACCGGTACTGTTCGATCGTATTGTACTGTACGTCTCTGAATAGCATTGAGTAATGGATGGGTCTGTCATTGATTCAGAGCACGTTCTGTCATGGGACAGCGTAAATACGATACAACATAGCCATCTTATGGACAAGTAAAGTAAACCAAATATGCATCATGACTTCCGTCGTTCTTGTTTCCTTGCAGGAAATGCAGAATGGTCAGGTAAATAAACAGCACAGCACGTGTAAACGTTTACGTATGTTAGTTGTAATTAAGCTGGAAAACAGTAATGGTACACAAAGCGGTAGACAAGTTTACTTCCATATCTCCTTAAGCTGACTTCTCCGACCCCAGGTCCCCTTCCTCGAATTGTTCAGTAGAGACTTCTCTTTGTCCAATATTTTTTTGCACGCTCTTATTGAAAAGCCCTGTATACAATATCAAACTTCTCTGACTAGGCCAAAATGGTTCAAATGGCTCTGAGCGCTATGGGATTTAACAACTGTGGTCATCAGTCCTCTAGAAGTTAGAACTACTTAAACCTAAGGACATCACACACATCCATGCCCGAGGCAGGATTCGAACCTGCGACCGTAGCAGTCACGCGGTTCCAGACTGAAGCGCCTAGAAGCGCACGGCCACACCGGCCGGCTTGACTAGGCCAGCGTATGTATTACATAATAATTACAATATTCCTACGTAATTAGTTAGTTTGATTTAATTCTTTGACATTTAATTATAAACCGAAGAGCCAAAGAAACTGGTAGACCTGCCTAATATCGTGTAGGGCACTCGCGAGCAAGCAGAAGTGCCGCAACACGACTGTCTGAAGTAGTGCTGGAGTTAGTTGACACCATGAACCCTGGAGGGCTGTCCATAAATCTGCAGGGGTACGAGGAGGTGTAGTTCTCTTCTGAACAGCATGTAGCAAGGCATACCTGATATACTCAATAATCTTCATGTCTGGGGAGTTTGGTGTCCAGCGGAAGTATATAAACTCAGAGAAGTGTTCCTGGAGCCACTCTGTAGCAGTTCTGGACGTGTGGCGTGTCACATTGTCCTGCTGGAGTTGCCCAACTCCGTCGGAATGCACATTGACATGAATGGATTTAGGTGATCAGGCAGGATGCTTACGCACGTATCACCTGCCAGAGTCGTGTCCAGATGTATGAGGGGTCCCATATCACTCAAACTGCACACACACCACATCATTACAGATCCTTCACCAGCTTGAACAGTGCCCTGCTGAAATGCAGGGTCCATAGATTCTTGAGGTTGTCTCCATAGCCGTATACGTCAATCTTCTCGATAAAATTTGAAACGAGACTCGTCTGACCAGGCAACATGTTTCCAGTCATCGACAGTCCAATGTCGGTGTTGACAGGCCCAGGCGAGGCGTAAAACTTTGTGTCGTGCTGTCATCAAGGGTACACGAGAGGGTCTTCGGCTCCGAAAGCCCATATCGATGATGTTTCGTTGAATGGTTCGTACGCTGACACTTGTTGATGGCCCAGCATTGAAATCTGCACCAGTTTGCGGAAGGGTTGCACTTCTGTCACGTTGAACGATTCTCTTCAGCTGTCGTTGGACTCGTTCTTGCAGGATCTTTTTCCCGTCGCAGCGATGTCGGAGATTTGCTGTTTTATTGAATTCCTGATATTCACGGTACACTCGTGAAATGCTCGTATGGGAAAATCCTCACTTCATTGCTACCTCGAAGACGCCGAGTCCAATCGCTCGTGCGCCGACTATAAGACCACGTTCAAACTCACTTAAATCTTAATAACCTACCATTCTAGTAGCAGTAATCGAGCTAATAACTGCGCCAGACAATTGTTGCCTTATGTAGGGGTTGCCGACCGCAGCGCCGTATTCTGCCTATTTCCATATCTCTGTATTTGAATACGCATGCCTATACTAATTTCTTTGGCGCTTCAGTGTATGAAAATGTTAATAAAGTAACGAAATGTACTTATGACAGAAATTATATCGTATTTACATTACGGTTACAGAATTAATTTTATGAAAAATTTATTTGGCACTGTGGTGTTGTGTTTGAGTGTACCAAGTGGGTTTTAGGAAACAGCGGTCATGCGAAACACAGCTGGCCCTCTTTGTGCATGATATACAACAGGCTCTAGATACCGGCTCCCAGGTTGATGCCACATTTCTCGACTTTCGAAAGGCGTTCGACTCAGTTCCGCATTGTCGCTTTCTCCAAAAAGTGCGCGCTTACGGGCTATCCAGTGACATACGCGGTTGGATAGAAAGTTTTCTAACAGACAGGGAGCAGTATGTTGTCCTGAACTTCAACATAAACAAGAGTAGCTTCAGGTGCGCCCCAGGACAGCGTAATAGGTCCTCTGCTTTTTACGATGTACATAAACGATCTTGTTGATAGTATTGACAGCGACCTTAGACTGTTTGCCGATGATGCTGTAGTCTGCAGGAAAGTAGTATCACACGAAAGTTGTGAACAAATCAATGAGGATTTGCAGAAAATATATGCATGGTGTAATGACTGGCAGCTATCTCTCAATATTAGTAACCTACTGCGTATAACAAGGCGAAAATCCCCATTAATGTATGAGTACAAAATAAATGATCAGTCTTTGGAAACGATAACATCGTTCAAGTATCTGGGTGTGACTATTCGAAATGATCTCCAAAGGAATGATCAGATTACACAAGTAACGGGTAAGGCGAACTCTAGATTGCGGTTTATTGGAAGAATCCTGAAGCGATGCAGTCCGTCAACAAAGGAAATAGCTTACAATACGTTAGTTCGTCCAGTCTTAGAGTATTGTTCGTCTGTATGGGACCCTTACCAGTTGGGTCTTGTTGTGACTTGGCCAGACAGCCAAGCCACTACGAGGTAGCCGAAAGGCACGCGTTTAAGCTCACGCAGGCTGGCTTGAGGTCTGGAACAGTTAAAGGAGTTGAGTCTAGTAAAAAAGGTACATAGCTGCTGGAATACTTAACTTTAATTCATAATTGGTGAACATCGATCGGACGGTACATGCATCACAAGATATATAGCAAATGATAATGGCGCCTTGCTAGGTCGTAGCAAATGACGTAGCTGAAGGCTATGCTAACTATCGTCTCGGCAAACGAGAGAGTAATTTGTCAGTGAACCATCGCTAGCAAAGTCGGCTGTACAACTGGGGCGAGTGCTAGGAAGTCTCTCTAGACCTGCCGTGTGGCGGCGCTCGGTCTGCAATCACTGACAGTGGCGACACGCGGGTCCGACGTATACTACCGGACCGCGGCCGATTTAAAGGCTACCACCTAGCAAGTGTGGTGTCCGGTGGTGACACCACAGGTCTGATTCAAGAGATTGAGAAGGTCCAAAGAAGAGCGGCAAGATTCGTGACTGGTACATTTAGCCATCGCGAGAGCGTTACAAATCTTATCGCAAGTTTGAAGTGGGACACACTTGCAGATAGACAGTAGGGGCTGCTCACTAAATAGAGGATGTATAGCATGTATTATTACCACCAACTTTCAAATCGCGCAATGGTCATCATTCAAAGATAAGGGAAATAAGGGCTCGTACTGAGGCGTTCAGACAGTCGTTTTTCCCTCGTGCGATCCGCGAGTGGAACAGAGGGGGGGAAATATGACTTTGGCGCGAATTGTGCCCTCTGCCACACACCGCTTGGTGGATAGCGGAGTATATATGTAGATGTAGAAGTGTCAGCTGTCGTAGCGTGGATTCGCCTCGGGCTAAGTCGACCACCGGAGGCTCGCGTGTCTTCGCGTACCGGCGGTCCCGCAAGCTTAGCGCCGAGGAGACGGCCGAGAGCAGATGCAGGCAGGATATCTCGATTAGTAAATCAAGAGACGCGCCCAGAGGATGGTACGTGGCGGAAGCGACGCGTGCCAGCCCCGGCGCAGCGCCGCGTAGCGTGGCGGTCGCCTTACGGGAAAAGCTAATTACCATCCCGTGCCCGCTGCATCTCAATACGAGCGTCCAGTCGCTAGCACAGTTTCCCTGCTCCCAGTAACCGCTTCACCTACATCTCTTTCCGCTCTCTGCCGCCAGTGATCTTCGTCAGTACAACACCTAGGGCGGAGCTCGCGAAATTCGTGATTCTCTTACTGGTGACCAGAAAGAGCCAAAAGCCGGTTAGAAATATTACCTGAAAATATGCGAGCGTATGCGATTATGGCTCTTTAGATATTCTTTTCGTTCCATATATCTACGCTGAGGACCCCCTCGGCGATCTAAAAAAGTCACAAAGCTAGGTTACTGCATTATCATTGGCTATAACGAATGATATTCATCACTACAACTGATAAAGTGAAGCCCACGACACATGTAATTCACTTGTTCGGGACCACAACCACTGGCTACAAAACTGGTTTCAGATACCATTATTTGAAAATATGCGTTTACCTTTGACAACAAAAAAGAGCACACTTTCATTGTTTTTGTTTAAAATGGTCTCATTGCTCGTGAATGCATTGTCAAGTATGTTTTTCCAGATTAACGAATGTTGACTTCGACGTATCGGAAAGAATGATCTTAACTTTCGGAATTATGTCGTGAACATTTAAATTTAACGCATTTTTAAACTTCCTGGTAGATTAAAACTGAGCGCCGGAGCGAAGCTCGAACTCGGAAGCTTAGCGTTTCGCGGACAAGTTCTCTATCACCTCAGCGACCCAGTCACGTCGCAAGATTCGCCCCACAGCTTTATTTCCGTCGGTATCTCGTCTCCTGTCTTCCAAACGTCACAAAAATTCGCCCGCGAAACTTGCGGGAGTACTACTTCTCGAAGAAAGGATAGTTCGGGGACATGGCTTAGCCAGAGCCTAGGGAATGTTTCCAGAATGGAATATTCACTCTGCAGCAGACTGTGAAACTCCCTGACACATTAAAACTCGAGTATCTCGGGTGGCAGAGCACTTTCTCTCGAAAGACAAAGGTCCCGATTTCAAGTTTCGGTCTGGTACATAGTTTTAATCTGCCAGGAATCTTCGTATCAGTGCTTCTATTAGCACATACTGCACTGCAGAGTGAAAATTACATTCTGTTCACGCGATTTATATTTCTACACATTATCATTCGATGTGCGTAAAAAATTTATTCTAAATATTTGCAAGTTAACATCTCCACTCACAGAAAGCAACTTTTATCCGTAAAACACGTGAAGTTTTAAATACTTTGCGCTTTTCATAGCTTCGTCACAGATATTACGCCTAAGAAACCTTTTAAGGTGCACATGTTCTTCGTGTTCAAGCAATATCATTTGTAACTCACGATAAGGTTTTAACAACCGTTTATTGCTGTCCGTCGATACAGGGAATATGTACCGCTTGCCTTGCATCGTGTGTTGTTCGTCCATGCACTAATTTTCATTTGTCCCATAACTTGCTGGACCAGTTCATTTTTAAGTGGGAATAAGAGTAGTTATGCTTCATCGTTGATTCATGTATGCCAATTCCCGGCTAATATCACGTAAACAAACGTTTTTATCGTAATAATTTTCGACCTACAGTTTCAGAAACTAGTAAGGGTAAGCAAAGATATGGTTCTGTAACAACGGTTGAAATGTTCGTTGTAAGTACGAAAAGACATGGAAGATCCGTTTTGTCGATACATGACAACATTGTCTCCTGTGAAGCATATTTTCTCACTGAGAACATGTTGAAACTACGAAGATTCTGTATCAGTGGGTTTTCGTTAGTGTTAAATGTTAAACGAAAATAAAAAAATGTCTTCCTGTTCCCATTCAAGAGAAAAAAATCAGTGCTGTTTGTTCCACAGCGATATGGTAAGTAGCTCTTAGACAATGGCTTTCACTACTGTTCATCCGAAAGCAAACGAAACATCAAAATATGCCATTCGTCACAGATGAGCAGACCTTTTTCTTACATTTACTGTAGATTTACGTATAATCCACCGTAAAGCCGGCCGAAGTGGCCGTTCGGTTAAAGGCGCTGCAGTCTGGAACCGCAAGACCGCTACGGTCGCAGGTTCGAATCCTGCCTCGGGCATGGATGTTTGTGATGTCCTTAGGTTAGTTAGGTTTAACTAGTTCTAAGTTCTAGGGGACTAATGACCTCAGCAGTTGAGTCCCATAGTGCTCAGAGCCATTTGAACCATTTGAATCCACCGTAAAGGTCATATGACCCGTCGGTGACAAGATCATTATAAAGAACAAAATCGGATTCTAAGGGAATCGGAAATCAAACTGACCACGCTCCGGATATTGCCCTCTTGGTTTTATAATATTCTGGTACCAAAATATGTACAACGTGAATCCCCATCACAACGTTAATTACGGAGCATAACTGAGTGGAGACTGCCCCACTCCATAGTAATAACGAAACCATGAATGTCTGTCTGGTTGTACATCAAAGTTCACATTTGACGCCCAGATAATCACACTCCTCGTGTTGTCCACATTAATGCAGTTCACAAATTGTTTCAAAAACATGACTCCACTGCTGTCGCCGGCCGGGGTGGACGAGCAGTTCTAGGCGCTACAGTGTGGAACCGCGCGACCACTACGGTCGCAGGTTCGAACCCTGCCGCGGGCACGGATATGTGTGATGTCCTTAGGTTAGTTAGGTTTAAGTAGTTCCAAGTTCTAGGGGACTGATGACCTCAGAAGCTACGTCCCATATTGCTCAGAACCACATTTGAACCACTGCTGTTCTTAAAATTCAGGCAATCATATTTACCTGTTCGCGTAAAATTCACAATTTTCAGTTTATACACAGTCACAACTTTGGTGCTGTTCGTAATAATTCCGCTCAAATATTGTTTCAACTGCACGTATACAGTTACTCTTCTTCGTTTTCGCAAAATCGTCTTTGTGCATTCAGTCACCGATTAAATATTTATCGTTGGTCACTGATTGTGTACGATTCTTGCTAATATCGCTCACACGGCATTTTCGACATTTTAACAGCGTCGTGACACAAGGAAAGCGCAGTAGCAGCAACAGGGTTAGTTATGAACTCGCCCCACACTGTTCTTTATCCATAGTTCTTTCTCGGCGCATGCATAAGCTCTTACAACACAGACTAGCTGCCCAATTGCTTAACTCCATGGTTTAACACATACATTTATAATGCATAAGAATAGTTAAATGAAACAAGAAAAAAAATACATATAATTCCGATAGCTGTATCTTTACAAGCAAGGCGCCCATTGTAAGGGGCGGGGGGGGGGGGCGGTGGGGGCAGGGGGCTACACTGGAGGTACGGAGTACTTTTCATACACTGAAGCGCTAAAGAAACTGGTATAGGCATGCACATTCAAATACAGAGATATATAAACAGGCAGAATACAGCGCTGCGATCGGCAACGCCTATTTAAGGCAACAAGTGTGTGGTGCAGTTGTTAGATCGATTACTGCTAGAATGGCAGGTTACCAAGATTTAATTGAGAGTGAATGTGGTGTTATAGTGGCGCACGACCGATGGGACGCAGCATCTCCGAGGTAGCGATGAAGTGGGGATTTTCCCACACGAGCATTTCACGAGTGTATCGTGAATATCAGGAATCCGGGAAAACATAAAATCTCCGACATCGCTGCGACCGGAGAAAGATCCTGCAAGAACGGGACCGACGACGACTGAAGAGAATCGTTCAACGTGACAGAAATGCAACCCGTCCAGAAATCGCTGCAGATTTCGGTGCTCGCCTCCAAAGAAGTGTTAGCGTGCGAAACATTCGAGGAAACATTACCGATATGAGCTTTCGGAGCCGAAGGCCCACTCGTGTACCCTTGATGACTACACGACACAAAGCTTTATCCCTCACCTGAGCCCGTCAACACCAAGACTGGACTGTTAATGAGTGAAAACATGTTGCCTGATGGAACGAGTCTAGTTTCAAATTGTATCTTGCGGATGGACGTATACGGGTATGGAGACAACCTCATGAATCCAAAGAACCTGCATGTCAGAAGGAGACTGTTGGAGCTGGTGAGGCTCTGTAATGGTGTGGGGCGTGTGCAGTTGGAGTGATAAGGGACCCCTGATACGTCTAGATACCACTCTGACAAGTGACACTTACTATAAGCATCCTGTCTGATCACCTGGGTCCATTCATGTCCATTTTGCATTCCGACGGAATTGGGCAGTTCCAGTATTACAATGCGACACCCCCCCCCCCCCCCAATTCCAAAATTGCTACAGAGTGGCTGCAGGAACACTCTTCTGAGTTTAAACGCTTCCACTGGCCAACAAACGCCGCAGACATGGACATTACCGAGCATATCTGGGATGCCTTGCAACGTCCTGTTCAGAAGAGATGTCCACCCCCTCAACGGATTTGTGGAAAGATTTGAGGGATTCATGGTGTCAGTTCGCTCCAGTACTACTGCAGACATTAGTCGAGTCCATGCCACGTCGTACTGCAGTACTTCTGTTCGCGGGGGACCTACAAGATATTAGGCAGGTGTAGCAGTTTCTTCAGTGTATTTTGGAAAACGAATGACGACTTGCAAGTAGCCATAAAGATGTTCCAGTTACAACCCTGTTAAAAACCTGCTTAATACGGACTTTTAAAGTAATTTTCGTGAAACAAAAACTCCCGACTGTAATATATTTTTTCCTTTTCCTGAGAGCTGGCGGTGGGAGGGTGGGGATCGGCCATGTCTCACGTTGCCACCTGGTAAAGGCTCCCTTGGTTACAAGTGACGCATGAAGTATCCATCTGCAAAACCCGTAGGTGGCCTGCAGAATATGGTTGCAGATGTGCTAGATGCCCAGCGGGAAGTTTCCGGATGTAATCCAGAACGGTGAGGCGCGGTCCGAAAGTAGGGAATTGTGTGCCATCACTGTTGTTGCCTTTGTTGTCACCCAAACTGGTGATGAAAGTTCACTCCGTCACAACAACACGGAAGGACTGCATCAGGAGCACGCACTACATACCATGTGGTTCGACTTGCTTACAGAGGCGCATCGTTTGAACATTCACTTATTTATTTTGCCTGACTAGGTTATGACCTTCAACCCTACTCTCACTTCGGGACAGGAACAACACATACCATCACATAAACGTACACTTACAACAGTACAAATATACGCTCCAACAACTGACATTAGTAATTATTACCATAAATACTCTATTTATGAGATATTGACTTAATAACTGACATACATAAATCAATGATGACGCAAAATTGGTTTTAGCCCCACTATAATATTAACTAGTCCAGCAAGTTATTGGGAGAATGCAAATCAGATCATAGACGAACAGCACCCACGATGCAAGGTAACGACGCATGTTCCATGTATCGACGAGCAGCAAATAACTGACAATAATACTATTATGGGTTGGTGCATAAGTTCGTAGCGTTTCTCCATAAGTTTATTAAACACAACATATACACATAACAGAGGCTTTAGTCATCAGTAATATATTCTCCTTCATTATTTACAATAATCTACCAACGCTGGGGAATTTTTTGATACCGCGACTGTAGAAATCACGTGGTTTTGAGATGAGCTAGTCGATCCATGTTCGGAGGGCATTTTCATCCGGAAGGGAAGTTCCTCAAAGGATATTCGGTAGAGAGTGGAAAAGGTAAAAATTGGAAGGTGCAAGATCAGGTGAATAAGGTAGGTGCAGGACGATCTGCCAACCCAATTCCTGTCTAGTGTTTCTCGTCAGCCTAGCAGACTGCGGGTGGACCTTGTCGTGAAGCAGCATGACTTCACGCAGTCGTTGTTCTTGGACTGCGTGTGCAAAAAGTAAGTTGTTCACAATAAATTCAGCAGTAATGGTTATACGCTGGAGAAGCAATCGCAGTACACTACAGCGTCGCTGTACCACTAGATGCATAACATTATCTTTCGTGGATGCGCTCAGGTACGGGGGGGAGATGCTGCTTTGTTTGAGCGTAACCATTTCTTTTTTTCCTTTTGTTAACATAAAGATACCATTTCTCGCCAGCAGTAACAATACGGGATAGGAACGGTCGGTGCTGGTTACTAGTCAACATATGACGAGGAAGCAGAGACGAACATATGGCCTCCCGCCGATTTTTGCTGTTTTGGTTTAGAGCACGCGGTACCCACATACCGAATTTTTTAATCTTTCACATTGTACGCAAATGTCCCACGATGGTGGAATGATCACAGTTCATCACATTTACCTGTTCTCGGGTACACCGACGTGGATCTCCGCCAAACCCTGGAGGTCTTCCTGAGCGTGGGGAATCAATAATATCGAAACGGTTTTCATTAAAACGAAAAAAAAAACAATTTTCCTGTTATACTCTGTCCAATGGAATTATCCCCAAACACGGTACAAATGTTTATGGCTATCTCCGCTGCTGTCATCTCCACTCACTATCTCCAGATGACAGAACGCTACTAACTTATGCACTATCCTAATAGTTTAACACATTTGAAGATACATCTAGTATCATCAGAACAGAAAGGATAATCAAAGAGAAGATTGAAAAAGACAATGACAACCGCTAGTAAGAAAGGACAGAATTCCAATACAGGACGGTGTGACAAATAGGATGGAAAAGTGGAGGCAGCGTTGAAGGGAATGCGACAGTTGTAAGTATATGGAAGATACAACTATCGTGGTATCATATGGACCATTGATTACCTTTTGAAGTTTGAAAGGAATTTTTCTGATGTTTTGAGGATTTTCAGAAAGTATTAGTGTTATGTAGTGGTATAGAGAAGACCGTACTTTGTTGAGAACGAATTTTTCTGATGCGCTGTTCTAGTATTACGATATGTTGATAATTATTACTTTTGCGACCATCTACTAACAACTAAATGAAAGAATTTTAGAGACACACGTTTCGCCTTAATTCTTTGCATGCATCTAAAATGGCGGTTTTGGTGGTTGTTGATCTGCATATTATTCTTTAGTTCCTTTGTTACAGCTGATCATCTTCCGATAGTTGCCATTTCAAATTTTGTTTCCACATTGTGTGTTCATTTCCTATTGCTCTGAAGTGTGGAAATGAAATTTCATATGACAATTATCAGAAAAAGAACAGCTTAACGAAAGAACTAGAACACAAGATGTAGATCAACATCCACGAAATCTACTGAGGAAGCCTTGCAAAGAATAAATGTGAAATACGAATGGCATAAAAATTGTGTTTTATTCATTTGCGTCTAGTCTGTCCCAAAGTAATAATTATCAATATATCGTAACAGGATATGATAGTCTCTACGTGTACCAGCACGTAGCCATTATAAACGTCTGTAAAGAGGAGTGAAACAACGAACGTCACAGATCCATCGCACACAAGTATTCAACGCCAATTCCTGTTGGCGTGAGTTCCCATACGAAAGTTCTTGCAAACTGGGATAACCATAATAAAATATGGGTGTATTAGTGACTCTATGAGTTTCTTTTTAAGCTAGCCTAAGGAATGAAGTGATAATAATACCCTCTTACAGATTGCAGTTGTGTGTTCATTACAGTCTAAGTAATGGTCCAGAATTACCTACAAGTACTTTCAGACGATGAAAACCCTATTTCTAATACGTGAACGGTCTTCTACTTATCCTTACGATGTATGACGGTCACTAATCGTTCAGGGGAACTTCAAAGTGCTTACTCGGATATCCGAATTACACGAGCAATGATATCTCAAGTGGGGCACCATAATCGTTTAGGAGAACTTCAAAGTGCTTACTCGGATATCCGAATCACGCGAGCAATGATATCTCAATTGGGGCACCCCAACGCGCCTCACGGAACGCCTCAAAAGTCATAGCTTGGCACTGGCTAGCACTGATGCCAGACGCAACAAATTTCATTCATGTACAGCACATCTATACGCCGCAAGCCACCTTATGGTGTATGACGGATGGTACTTTGCATACTACAGTCACTTTCCCCCGTTCCTCACCCACATACTAATGGTCCACGGAAGAAAGGTTACGGTAAGCCTCCGTATGAGCTCAAATCTCTCTAAGTGTAACTTCATGGTCTTTCCGCGAGATGTACGTAGGAGGAAGCAAAATATCAGCTGACTCTTCTAGGAATATAAATTTTTGTTTGTGGGACATCCACAACTATTGTGCAACATGTTCCTGCCCCCTCATCAGATCTATCAGAAATCTAGCAGTAGTAGGAGGTCATGTCGATGCTCAATTCTAGACAAACATCTACCGTAGGTAGACCGTCAGATAACATCTAGGATCACACGCTCTTGAAGTAAACTACACAGTGAAAGAGAACGTCTCTCTTGCAGTGTCTGCCGCAGGGGTTGAACGAGCACCTTCGTGACGCTTCCGCTCTTACTAATCACTTTGTAGCGAAATGTGCAGCTCTTCTTTGGATCTTCTCTATATTATCTGGAACGGATCCCAGACTGACGAGCAATATTCAAGTATTGGCCGAACGAGGGTTTTTGAGCTACCTTCTTCATGGATGGACTAAACTTCCTGAATATTCCTCCGATGGAACCCAATTTTGCATCTGCCTTACCAGCTATTAGTTCCACTTTAAATTGCTTCGTATACAGTCTCACTGATATTTAATGGTCTTAAAGCCCGCGAGGATGGTCTTTAGTCAATCTCAGCTCTAAACCTTTTTACTGGGGTGCTAGTCACGCAACATCACGTTAAGTCTGTTTTAGTTTGGAAGAAATAGGGACAATGTCAAGTCGATGCTTTGGTTTTATCCACAAGATGCTCAAGAAAGCTCACTTAGGACAATATCTGTGAAAGCTGGTACAAGCCCCACTCCACCATTCATTTTTATCCTGTGTCAAATTGCCAGTGTCGGCTATTCATTATAGACTGAGACGTTTCCATAGGTCGGTGCCATGCTCGCCGACGATGGTTATCAGGTATACAGCAGCACCGCGATTCATCGGTGAACACAGTGCTACGCCATTTGTCGGCAGTCTGTGCTCTCTGGACATCTACTCTTAAGTAGTAAGTTGTGCTGTTAACGGCGGCCTACTCATGGCTCCGACCAGTGGTTTGGGATGACGCAGAGTGTTGCAGGGATCCATCATTTACTCTCGGATGGCCGCTCAGATGCAAAGGAGTGTCGACGTGCTTGGTGCACAATGCAGCGATCCTCTCCAGTGGACGTGGTCCACCGGAACCTCGACAACGAATGTTGCGTCCAACATCGGGGCACAGTGAAATCCGAATTCCCTCCAAATCTGGACGCTTCACGATTCGAGCAGGCGGCGCACTATACAGGCCCTTCCACAGTCTGTCAGGTACTGATGACATTTTCTCACTCGAGTACGTGGCATCTTCGTATCCTTCACAGTAATCGCTCAGCATCTGCCGCTATTCGTAGCCGATGTACAGTATGTCACTCCTATGGCCCATCGTTCACATTTTCTCCAGTGTTTCGACTGGTATTTGGTTTCATTTCTGTTACGTGTAACTGGAGTCAGCCCAAAGAAATTCTGCTCATCATGTCTTTCACACGACGCCCAGCGCCGGCGGAAGACGTCGGTTTGTTTCACATAACAAACAAAATTATTTTTAAATCGGAATTTTACCCGTTCATTCGACAGAGCGATCCCAGATTAGTCTAGTGTGTGTTATTAGTTTTATGGATAGGTGTTAACAGAAACAGTACAACACGAAGAATAATGAGTACTCCAGCAGCGGCTGAGCAGCGCTTCTGCATGGCGGCAGCAGTCAGTGTTGTCGCTGATTGAGTATTGGTTATTTATCGTGTTTTACTGTCCTTGTTAATGCACATAGATAAAAGTAATATCGCTCTAGATTAATTTTTGGCCACTCTGTCAAATGGGTACACAAAACTCCACATTAAAAATTATTTTGTTTGTGAAGGGAAACAAATAGACGCTTTCCGTCAGCACTGGGCGTCGGATGAAAGACGTGATGAGCAAAATTTGTTTGGTCTGACTCCAGTTACATGTTGAAAAACCCAAACTTCAAATATTTGCCGAAACACCAGAGATATTGTGTCTGACGACTCTTAGGTGACGCACACTGTATATCGTATTAGAGCTCGTAGCAACACTAAAAACGAACAACACTAATTGACTCTGGTAACATCGTACTTGTCAGAGATAATTTTAGCTCTGATCATTTACATACCCGCCGATGGTGTGGACGTGTGTGAAGTTACATTGAAACCCAACCATGTCCGGCATGCTTCTATTGCAGAATAAAATTTTTAGAGAAGATGACCGTTTTTTATAAGTTGCAGTCTTCTGTGGACATTGTCGTCTTTAGGCTATTAGTCCTTGTAGAGTTCCTCTTAAGTTTCTTGTTATACAGTTGACGTTTTGTCGCTGCTGTGGGGATTTTCTTCCCAGTAAGCTGAAACCTTTCATCCGGTAGAAGGTCTCAGCAGAGGGGTTCAAATGGTTCAAATGGCTCTGAGCACTATGGGACTTGACATCTGAGGTCATCAGTCCCCTACACTTAGAACTACTTAAAGCTAACTAACAGCCGGCCGGAGTGGCTGAGCGGTTCTAGGCGCTGCAGTTTGGAACCGCGAGACCGTTACGGTCGCAGGTTCGAATCCTGCCTCGGGCATGGATGTGTGTGATGTCCTTAGGTTAGTTAGGTCTAAGTAGTTCTGAGTTCTAGGAGACTGATGACCACAGCAGTTAAGTCCCATAGTGTTCAGAGCCATTTGAACCTAACAAACCTAAGGACATCACACACATCCATGCTCGAGGCACGATTCGAACCTGCGAGCGTAGCAGCCGCGTGCCTCCGGACTGAAGTGCCTAGAACTGCTCGACCACTGTGGCCGGCAGAGGGGTCGAAACGTCGATTGTACAAGAAGTAACTTAAGGGGAACATGACGTCGCCGAGCAGCCTCAAATATTTACCTTCAGTTATTGTCTGTGTGCAATTTTACAAGCGCCACATCGTCCTATTTTCTATAAATGAACCGCTGCACTACAGTTTTAGGTTAGGAGAGAATGCGACGTCGCTGTTTACTGAATTTTTTGTCAGCGACCACCACTGCCAGTGTGAGCCTGTCAGGGGTGACACTTGCTGAAAGTACTGATTGTCTCGTTTTAGTAACTCGTCTGCCGTCCATCACACGGTGTTGATTTTGATGCAGGATGTAGAGGAGAGCCGTTAGACGCAACGCCATAAAGCTGGGACTGACCGCAGTGAAACCGACCCCTTAATGACTGCGTTTGGCTTTCCAGCTGGGTCAGATAGCATCGCTGAGCAAACAGGGCGGCGTGCGTGAGAAACCCAGCCCCGGCTTGCGCCGGGCTCCGGTACAAGAGGCGGGCAGCCGGCAGGTGGATGAGGTCAGACGGAGCGAACCGAGCAGCGCACGGCTCGGCTCAGAGCGTCGTCACCGCAGTCTGGAGTCCAGGCCAGCCCGGAGCCTACCCAGCCGCCACCAGGGCGGGGCGCCGGAGGTCGTTTTCAATTTTTGAGTCCAATTTTCCCGCCGCGGGTCCCGCCCTCCGCCCTCCTCACAATCCGGGACCCTCCCGCGTCCCTCCGCTCGGGCCCGGGCCGGGCGAGCGATTATCTGGTAATATCAATAACGCTCCAAACGAGGCGAATTTCGGGCCGCGTGATTTATTGCTCGAGCCGTCCCCGAACCCTAATAACGACCGACCTGATGGGAGATACCGAGTAATGAAAAGGGAACGACCGAACTCCGGGGCGGCCGGCTCTGTGGTAGGGGTGGTGGGGGGTGAATGCTAGCGGGGGTGGGGGTGGAGGGAAGACGGCGCCCACCGGTGGCAGGCGGGAAATTGAGCGTCAATTTGAGCGGCGCGGCCGCTTGTTTGCTTAAGGTGAGGCCGGCCGGCGCTTATAGAGCTATCAGCGCTAATGGCACCAAATTAGAGCAGTTTACCGCCCCTGCGGTAAGCCCGCGGCCGTAACCCGGTTGCGTCTGCCGCGATTGGGCGCTGTCTCTCAGTCCTTCACCTGGCACCAGCGCAGGGTCGTTCACCAAGCCTGATGGCCAGAGAACTAGTAAAGAGATTACAACACACGCAGCCTCTGAAGCATTAGGAGTTAGAAAAACAAATACTCTAAAAGGCGATTAATGATATAGAATGGTCATATCAGCAAGTTAACAAAAGACAAAAAGAGGTGTTTCTAAAAACCTTGTTATTGCCTGCTAAGATGAGTTACAGAGAGAATTATGAAAGTAAGTCTGCTTTAGTAAAGAAAGAAATACGAAAAATTACACGGGAAAAATGGGAACGATACCTAAGTGAAATAGAACATTATATTCATGGAAAAAAAAATCACATCATACAAAATCATGAAGCGCTTGAATAAACAGAAACGAGAAGGTAGGAGACGAGGTACTGGCAGCAGTAAAGCTGTGAGGACGGAGTGTGAGTCGTGCTTCGGTAGCTCAGTTGGTAGAGCACTTGCCCGCTAAAGGCAAAGGTCCCGAGTTCGAGTCTCGGCCTGGCACACAGTTTTAATCTCCAAGGAAGTTTCATATCAGCGCACACTCCGCTGCAGAGTGAAAATATCATTCTGGAGAAACGAGATAGTTTACAATTAAATGTAATACCCGGAAAAGCATGGCTAAAATAATTCAAGTGTCTGTGGACTCATAATGAAGAAGAATCAGAAATAAATACAAATACCAGCAGCTCTGTAGATCCGATAACAATCGAAGAGCTACAAAATGTAATCAAAGGGACAAAAACCGAAGAATCGCCTTGTACTGATAATATAAAAAAATTTATGAATGTTTGCCCACGATTGGACTCAAGCTTTGATACGACCTATTTACAAGGGGGCGATCAATCTCAAGGCGCAAATTACAGGGGAATAAGTCTACTAAATCCCTCCTACAAACTCGCAGTGGTTAGCACACTGGACTCACATTCGGGAGGACGACGGTTCAATCCCGCGTCCGCCCATCCTGATTTAGGTTTTCCGTGATTTCCCTAAATCGCTCCAGGCAAATGCCAGGATGGTTCCTTTGAAAGGGCACGGCCGACGCCCTTCCCCGTCCTTCCCTAATACGACGAGACCGATGACCTCGCTGTTTGATCTCTCCCCCAAACAATCCAATCCAGTCCTACAAACTGTATGCTAAAATTGTAAACGAACTATTAGTAGTGGAAACACGCATGTTTAGAGGTACAAAATAGCTTTAGAAAAGATGGATCATGTTCTGATTGTCTTTTTGACTTTCGCACAAGTTTTCGAGAAAAGAAGATAATTTACATAGACAACATACTAGGCTTTTATCAGCTATGAGAACGCATTTAAGAAGGTGAAGCCGAAAATGCTATGAGTATCACTTGAGGAATTGGAAGTTGCAGCACATCTGATTACGGCTATTGAGTCATTATGCAAAAATAATAAAGTAAGAATCCTTACTGCGAGGACTGGGACAGAATCTGCCGATACCAATCTAAAAGTCAGACAAGGCTGCACACTGGTCCCCACCCTTTTTGGCATTTACATCACGACAGCGTTCGTAAGTGGTTGACTTTATTAAATTACACATTAAGAATTGATAAATTTAATTTTGTGACGATGTTGTTTGCGAATGATTAGATTATAATAGGACAATCTGAACAAAAGTTTCAAATTTCAGAACAGAACAAGAAAAACGACAAATGAAACAAAAGTGATGGCGTTTCAGTGATTGGAATCCATGAGAGGGAAAGGTGCTGTAGATAGACAAATAACTGAACAAGTAAGAGAGTTTAAATATTTTAGGCGCAATTTTTAATTCCTGATGATGTCAGCTAAAATTGGCCATACTCACACATTTCCTTGGAACTATACAACATACATCAAAACGTAAGCTACAGGGAAAAAAATTAATTAAATTCAAGAAAGTAACAACTTCACCTTTGCTGCTCTACGGTAACGAATGTTTGAACTTTAAATCTGATCAATAACGACGAATCAGATCATCAGAGATATGAAGTTCCTCCGCTTTGCAGTGGGAAAATTCGCTGTTGGACCATAAGAGAAAGACCGATATTAGAAAAAAACGAAATGTTCAACCTATTACAAATATAAATGAAAATTACCGACTCAACTGGAAAGACCAGGTCCAACGTATGTCTAATGATAGAGTAACTAAAGCGGCTTTACAATATAACGCAACTGGCAAGAGGAACGTTGAACGCCCCTGAAAGAGATGGCGTGAACAATCCTGAGGTGGAAAAGGTCAAAAGGCCTAATCCTTGATGGCGGTGATGATGATGATGATGATGATGATGATATGAGATTATTTGTTGTTGAAATACTACCGGTGAGTGTCTCAGCTAATCTGTGCAGAACGTACGCAGCAAAGCAGTCTGATGAAACGGCCAAGGTGCCGGCATCATACTGCTTGTGCCCCAGAAACAAATAGGTGGCAAAATAAATAAATGTCGTGTGACTAGGGCCTCCCGCCGGGTAGACCGTTCGCCGGGTGCAAGTTTTTCGATTTGACACCACGTCGGCGACTTCGCGTCGATGGGAATGAAATGATGATGATTAGGAGAACGCAACACCCAGTCCCAGAGCAGAGAAAATCTTCGACCCAGCCGGGAATCGAACCCGGGCCCGAAGGAGTGACCTTCTATCGCGCTGACCACTCAGCTACCGGAGGCGGAGAAATAGGTGGTGACAAAACTGAAATGATCGTATGGTATTGATGGCCGTGAGTCCCCACCTGTCGAAGTTCGGCTGTCAAGGTGTAAGTCTTTTCAGTTGACTTCACACTAGGCGACTTACGTGTCGACGATGACGAAATGAAGATGAGGACAACACAACTCACCATCCCCGAAGGAAGAAAATCTCCGACCCCGCCTGGAATCGAGCCCAGTCTCGCAGCATGGCAGTCAGACGCGCCGACCATTCAGCTAGGCAGGCAGACAGATGGTAGGTAATAATAGCAGACGAGGTGTGGCTATAAAATAATAGGTCTGATGCCGTTACGAAGTAAGTACGCGTCCTCCAAAGATGAACGACCAATATCTGTGAACTGTGAAGCCTTCTCAGTCGCATGTAGCATCTCTGAGCTCTTATTTTGCTTTTCTGGAAAAGTGATAAGTTTAATAATAGAGTAACAAATCGAATTTTCGTAAAGTTTCACATGAAACTTGAAAAAAAACTGCTACTGAATCCTACCGTTTACTAAAAGAACTGTATCGAGAGGACTGTTTGTTGCGTACGCGAGTTTTTGAATGGTTCAAGAGATTACAAGATGCCCCAGAAGACGTTGAAGATGACTCACGGCCGGCATGCCTTTCAGAATTATAACCAAATAAAAATACTGGAAAAGAAAGTAATCTGATTCGATCTAACAGTCGACAGAGTATGTGATTGATTGCTGAAACTGTAGGCAAATTTTATGTAAGCAGCTTAATATGAGAAAAACGAGTGCGAAACTGGTGCTGAAAATTCTCACGAGCGGACAAAAAGAAGGTCGTAAAAATGTTTGTACTGAGACTTTGAATATTACTGAAAATGATCCTAACTTCTTAAAAGAGTCATGTGAGCAATCTCTATTTTTTACGTATGCTTATAAAACTAAGCGACAACCTATGCAATGGAATGCCCCAACTACACCCAGAACGAAAAAAGCTCGAAGGAGCAAATCAGGATTCAAAGCAATGATGACTGTTACACATATATTCATGAAATTGTGTGTGTTCACTGGGTTTCTGCAGGTCAAATTATTAATCAATGTTACTGCCTTGAAATTCTTGCCCAGCTCCGTGAGAAAATAGGAAAAGCCGACCCGAACTGTGGAAGAACAAGTCATGGGTTCTGCATCAAGATAACGCACCGACTCATACCGCACTGCCTGCTAGGAGGTTTCTTGCAAGGTATAGCATTCCAGTGTTAGATCACGTACCTTATTCGCCTGACATAGCACCTTCTGACTCTTATCTAATCACCAATGACAAATCAACATTAAAAGAAAAAAATTTCAGCCCGTCTAAGTAGTGAATGAAAAAGCGTCATGCGTCATCAAAGACCTCACAGAGGAAGACTTCCAGCACTGTTTTCATCAATGAAAAATTCGCTTGGAGTGTTGTAGGGGTAGAGGGGGGGACTATACTCAGGGTGATAATAAATAAATATGTACATTTCTGAAATAAAATGTTTTACAGCAATAGTTTCGTTATTTTATAGCCACAGCTCGTATTTCACAAGCCGAGCGTTGTCACGTACTGAACATCTAGCAAGCCAATGCTCCGTACAGTACAACAATGAAACAATGACCTGCACTTTTATTTGACAACATTCTTACTCAACTAACACTTCGACAGCATTTATTCACGATACAAAGTTGATTAATCCACGTTTCGCTTGGATAAGCTACAGTCGCTTTAATTCTAGTGTTTCATTTCTTCGTAAAACTTAGTATAGTATTCCGTTTTTGAAATTATGTCGCCTCGTTCGCACAGCAACGGCGGATTTTGGAAGCAACTCCCTTAGACAGAACAACTTTGGCAACGTTTCCTTCGTAGCCGTGAAGTTTTCGCGAAGTTCGTATATCTTTGTATCATTCATAATATCGCAGAAATTTCTGTCTGATAATATCTGCATCCATATCGGCAGTAGAATGTGTATTGCGTGCGCTTCGCACATTCTTGGTTGGAGCTCATACCCGTATGTCACTCCACTCAATATCGTGTTTCCCCTTCCGTACGGAGCATTTTAAACTGGAACGATGACATAAAACTGATTGCAGGTAACACAGACGCCATACTGAGAATCATTGGAAGAATCCTCAGGAAATGTAGTCCACCCACAGAGGAGACAGCTTACAGACATTTGGTTCAACCAAGAGGGGAATGTCGCTATAGATGTGCCGGCTCCTTCGATGTGCCGGCTCGATCACTCTCTGTATATTGACAATAGGCGCATACTACCATTAATTATACCTCCTGTTGCTAAAGCATCATCTTAGTCGTGAGGTTTTCGATAGACACAGAACGCAACAGCGAGAAAAGGTAGGATTTGCAAAAAGTTCTTGTAACTGACTAGTATTACTGATTAAAAAGTCGTGCTGATTTGTTAATAGCGACTAATTTCTATAGCTCTCATTGGAAAGTACGAGCAGTTCACACCATTTTGTCACATGCATAATATGAAGTTACGTGCCGCGAACGGAGACTAGAAATTGTTAAGCAATTCAGTGCGGGCTTCTTCGAATGAGCAACTTCCAATTTTGTCTAAACTTAGGCATAAATAGGCCACTATGAATAAAATGTTAACAATGTTAACTGGAGTACTCTCTTTCAAATTCTGAAGGTGGCAGGGGTAAAATACAGGGAGCGAAAGGCTATTTACAATTTGTACAGAAACCAGATGGCAGTTATAAGAGTCGAGGGGCATGAAAGGGAAGCAGTGGTTGGGAAAGGAGTGAGACAGGGTTGTAGCCTATCCCCGATGTTATTCAATCTGTATATTGAGCAATCAGTAAAGGAAACAAAAGAAAAATTCGGAGTAGGTATTAAAATTCATGGAGAAGAAGTAAAAACTTTGAGGTTCGCCGATGACATTGTAATTCTGTCAGAGACAGCAAAGGACTTGGAAGAGCGGTTGAACGGAATGGACAGTGTCTTGAAAGGAGGATATAAGATGAACATCAACAAAAACAAAACGAGGATAATGGAATGCAGTCAAATTAAATCGGGTGATGCTGAGGGAATTAGATTAGGAAATGAGACACTTAAAGTAGTAGTAAAGGAGTTTTGCTATTTAGGGAGTAAAATAACTGATGATGTCGAAGTAGAGAGGATATAAAATGTAGACTGGCAATGGCAAGGAAATCGTTTCTGAAGAAGAGAAATTTGTTAACGTCGAGTATAGATTTAAGTGTCAGGAAGTCGTTTCTGAAGTATTTGTATGGAGTGTAGCCATGTATGGAAGTGAAACATGGACGATAACTAGTTTGGACAAGAAGAGAATAGAAGCTTTCGAAATGTGGTGCTACAGAAGAATGCTGAATATAAGGTGGGTAGATCACGTAATTAATGAGGAGGTATTGAATAGGACTGGGGAGAAGAGAAGTTTGTGGCACAACTTGACTAGAAGAAGGGATCGGTTGGTAGGACATGTTTTGAGGCATCAAGGGATCAGAAATTTAGCATTGGAGGGCAGCGTGGAGGGTAAAAATCGTAGAGGGAGACCAAGTGATGAATACACTAAGCAGATTCAGAAGGATGTAGGTTGCAGTAGGTACTGGGAGATGAAGAAGCTTGCACAGGATAGAGCAGCATGGAGAGCTGCATCAAACCAGTCTCAGGACTGAAGACCACAACAACAACAACATGAATAAAATTTAAATAATGGTTTTCATGATGCGTTTTCTAATAGTTTTTAAGTGTTTTGATAAACAGGCTTTTTATTTTTTAATTTTTTTTACCTTTGAAAACAACATTTCAACTTCTAGCCAAGTTGGTTTCGAATATATGTTATTCGGTTTCAGATGCCAAAAACACCGCCTAAAATAAAAAAATTGACATTTATTTAGACATGTGTAGTATTTAACGGCAGCTACATTACGGCCCATTCACAAAAACTGAATGGATCAATCAAGGAAAGCAATCGCTGTGATTGGAACGATTACACATGTTTTTATCTTTCAAATATTTCATAAACAACGAATGTTTGCGTCTGCTGTGTCTACTGTACTGAAATGAAAAAGTTGAGGCTCAAGCTACATTGAAAATAAAGTATTTCTTACCGTATGTTAGGATTTTATTACACATTTTCTTTAGGTGGTCCCTTGCTGTCTTCTCCTACTTGAACAGTGCTCAGTGCTCGCCAGGGTGGGATCCGAACCACACAGGGCTAATAGACGAAACAGAGAAGGTCCAACGAAAAGCAGCATGACCCTATTTTTTGTGAGTCATCAGTCTGCTGACTGGTTTGATGCGGCCCCCCACGAATTCCTCTCCTGTGGCAGCCTCTTCATCTCAGAGCGGCACTGTCAACCGACGTCCTCAATTACTTGTTGGATGTATTCCAATCACTGTCTTCCTCTACAGTTGTTGCCCTCTACAATTCCCACTAGAACCATGGAAGTCATCCCTTCATGTCTTAACTGATGTCCTATCAACCTGTCCATTCTTCTTGTCAGTGTTTTCCATCATACAAAAGTACTAAGGGATGGTGAGTTACGCTTGCAGGTATCTAAGTCTATGGACACAACAATAAGCAATAGCTCAGTAGGCAGTACACTTAAAGAGAAATGGGCATCTCTAAAAAAGACTATCACAGAAGTGGGAAGGAAAAACATAGGTACAAGGAAGGTAACTGCGAAGAAACCATGGGTAACAGAAGAAACATTTCAGTTGACATATGAGAGAACGAAGTACAAAAATGTTCAGGGAAATTCAGGAATACAGAAATACAAGTCATTGAGGAATGAAATAAATATGAGGTGCAGGGACGCTAAGACGAAATGGCTGCATGAAAAAAATGTGAAGAAATAGGAAAAGAAATGATTGTCCGAAGGAGTCAGCATATAGGAATGTCAAAACAACATTCGGAGAAATTAAAATCAAGGGTGGTAACATTAATAATGCAACGGGAATTCCACTGTTAAACGCAGAGGAGAGAACGGATAGATAGAAAGGATAAATTGAAAGTCTCTGTGAGGGGCGGGAAGATTTCTCTGACGTGATAGAAGAAGAAACAGAAGTTGATTTAGAAGAGACAGTGTATTCGATATTAAAATCAGAATTTAAAAGAGCTTTGGAGGGCTTAAGATCAAATAACCCAGAAGGGATAGATAACATTCCATCACAGTTTCGAAAATCGTTGGGGAACTGGCAACGAACCGACTATTCACGCTGGTTTGTAGAATGTATGAGTCTGGCGATATATCATCTGACTTTCGGAAAAAATATCGTTCGTTGCAGGTTCATACAGATAGCGCGAGAGCGTCTCAGGGATGCTAAGCCATCTCCGGTGGCATAAGCTACAAAGAGTGTATCACGGGCGGGGGGGGGGGGGGGGGGGGGGAGGGGAGGTGGGTCAACCGATATAGTGCTTCCTGCTACGTCTATCTCGCGAAAAGATAAAAAAGTAAAATCAGATAAATTCGATACCACAGGGAGGGTTATCAGCAGTCGTTCTTTCGGTGAGCAAGTTGTGACTGAAACAGGAAAGGGAAGAAGTGACAGACGTACGCAAAGTTCCTTCCGCCACACACCGCAAGTCGACTTGCGGAGTATAGATGTAAACGTAGTTGTAATTTGTACACCATCGACTTGCTCAAGTTTTAAATTTTTCTCGCACGTTCCGTCACATTTTCAGTGATTAGTGTTATTCCTTTCACTTCCTCACCTGCCGTAAACTTAATGACCTTGAACCCGTCGGCACACGGGAGAAGTTTGCTAACGCTGACTTGCCGTCATTTCCTGCTTTGAGAAGCCATTTCGTCAAGTGAAACACAAAATAACTTCTGTGATATTTCGGCAACTTACACGAAAAGTAGAACCAATAGGAAGCGAGAACGGTCTCTACGTCACAAGAAGAAAGGAAGACGCTGTACTGTATTTGTCGTGCTCAGCAGAAGCCTATATCCGAGGGGTTTTGTGTTATATGTTACGTCCCATGAGTATATGCTGTTTCTGAGCACCAGCACGTTGAATGTCTCGAGAACGAACCGTTAATGGTACGATTTTTTGTAATAAAATGATGGGAAACGTCATATTGGTGGTTAAAAAAACAACAGATTTACGAAAACGTGTCGCTCTTATTACGATTTGTTATATAATTAAATGTCAATAACATTTTGGTGATTAAAGTACAGAAAATGAGGACGATAAAAGTTGAGTTTCAGCATAATGTTGGTGTATGAGACACAGCGATACGGCACCAGGAATAATAAAAATAAAATAAAATAAATATTTAAAAAAAGAAAAAAATGCTATTTCATCCCTTGGATCATATTCCCAGGACCGGGGGGAAAAGACATTGCAGCCAGGCCTCGGGTTGCGGCCCCTGCCCAGCTGACTTCGCCAACCCTCAACCTGATTCCTTAAAGCGTTCCGAAAAAAAAAGTATAGATCGGTTGATGGTTCGGATCCCACGTATCTGTGCCGTGCGCCCGCGTTTAATTTCGCGTAGATCCCGCGGATTTGGAATCCCTCTGGCCGTAAGAGCGTATGGTATGGAGTGTTACTGTCGACGTTAGACGGCAGGTCGGAGGGGAAGGTACACTATGTGATCAAAAGTATCCGGCCACCTGGCTGAAAATGATTTACAAGTTCGTGGCGCCCTCCATCGATAATGCTAAAATTCAATATGGTGTTGGCCCACCCTTAGCCTTGATGACAGCTTCCACTCTTGCAGGTATACGTTCAATCATCTGCTGGAAGGTTTCTTCACGGAGTGCTGCACTGAGGGAGAGGCATCAATGTCGGTCGGTGAGGCCTGGCACGATGTCGGCGTTCCAAAACATCCCAGTGGTGTTCTACAGGATTCAGGTCAGGACTCTGTGCAGGCCAGTCCATTACAGTGACGTTATTGTCGTGTAACCGTTCCGCAACAGGGGGTGCATTAGGAACAGGTGCTCGATCGTGTTGAAAGATGCAATCGCCATCCCCGATTGCTTTTCAACAGTGGGAAGCAAGAAGGTGCTTAAAACATCAATGTAGGCCTGTGCTGTGATAGTGGCACGCAAACAAGGAGGTTTGCAAACCCCTCCATAAAAGACACGACGACACCATAACACCACTGCCTCCGAATTTTACTGTTGTCACTGCACACGCTGGCAGATGACGTTCACCGGGCATTCGCCATACCCACACCCTGCCATCGGATCGCCACATTGTGCACCGTGATTCTTCATTCTACACAACGTTTTTACACTGTTCAATCGTCCAATGTTTACTCTCCTTTCACCAAGCGAAGCGTCGTTTGGCATTTACCGGCGTGACGTGTGGTTTATGAGAAGCCGCTCGACCATGAAATCCACGTTTTCTTACCTCCCGCCTAGCTGTCATAGTATTTATAGTGGATCCTTATGCAGTTTGGAATTTATGTATGATGGTCTGGATAGATGTCTGCCTATTACACATTACGATCCTCTTCAACTGTCGGCGGTCTCTGTCTGTCAACAGGCGAGGTCGGTCTGTACGCTTTTGTGCTGTACGTGACCCTAGACGTTTCGACTTCACCATCACATCGGAAAACATCGACGTAGGGATGTTTAGGAGTGTGGAAATCTCGCATACAGATGTATGACACAAGTGACACCCAATCACCTGACCACTTTAGAAGTCAGCGAGTTCCGCGGAGCGCCCCATTCTGCTTTTTCGCGATGTCTAATGAATACTGAGGTTGCTGATGTGGCGTACCTGGCAGTAGGTGGCAGCACAATGCACCTAACATGAAAAAACGTATGTTTTTGGGGGTGTCCGGACACTTTTGATCACATAGTGTAGTTAAGTGCTGCAGCGACCTGGAGGAGAGGGAGTGTGTGACACGGGCGACGAGGAGCACGGGTGGGGCAGCGTGTTGGTGTGGCCAGGCGTTTGCCGTGGTCCATTGGCAAGAGTGGTGCCTTTTCTGACTGCGGGGTTTGGCGGGGGCGAACGTTGGTCGCGGACGTGAGCATTGTTCGTTGAGTGCTGCTTTGGCGGGACGCGCAATGTTTAGCGTGTTCTCTGCTATTGGGGTTGTAAGCGGTTTGTGTCCGATGGCATCTGCTGGATGATACCCATTGGTTTCCGACTACTATTAATCTTCGTTACGTCTTTCTCTCAGGGCTCAGGAGGCAAGCGTTTGTCAATTGTCGCTGGATTTGACGAGATATCACAGTGAGCATTCGATCAATGTACACGTCACTTGGCGTCGTGTGGTAGCTATTTTGACTCCGTATCCTGGTTGCTCGTTGTTCGGTATATAAATGTGTTATTTATGATGGTTCTGCCTGGTACTGCTTGAGTCCTGTCTGTCAGTGTGTGTGGACGTGTGGCTGTCACTATTCCAACTGATTTTAGAATCTAAGGGTACAGAACGCAGATGTAATTCTTCTGATTTACGAATTTTACTTTATAGCCTGTGAAAATTGTTGAATCTAGCTACCTTATTTCTGAGGCATGTCTATAGTACCTGGTGGCTAGTATCATGAGCTCGAGCTGTTTACTAAATTGTTTGCACCTCCAAAAAACCAAAGAAGAATTTCTGCATTTGTAGTATGCTAATTTTTACTAAATAATTAACGAGGTTCTCTCTGTGTTACAGGATAAGTGATTGTATCTCTTGTTAAATGTGATCATCTTAAGGATGCCTGAGTACCGTGACTGAAATTTTTAATGAAGGTTTCGAGTACTGTCGTAGCGGCAACCGCCGTTCTATGTGAGTAGAGAAGGAGGAATTATTGCTACTGGCAATAGCCGATGGTTCATATTTGTGACATATTTGATCATATGTTTTACTCCTTATGATGTAAATATACCCTCTTTACTTCATTTTATATTCTAAAATTTAGTCTATTCAGTTAACATTAACCTTGGATGTTTGCTTTTAAAAATAAGTTCATTAGTGTTTTGTAGAAACGTTAATAAGTTAATTACGGCCTCAGTACCCTTCCACTCAACACCAACTCCCTACCGCTTTCAGTATCCAATTATTTTTTGCACCGTCATGTCTTCTAAAAGTTTATCGGAGTTTCGTAGGAAACTAATAGAAATAATATTTGATGTTATTTAAATATAAATACGCCTTCTGCCGGAGTATGTTTGATTTAGGGAACTTTTATATGTAGATAACTTTCCTGAGTGGACATGTATCTTTAATTTTTGTCTTAGTACACTTCGCGGATATCAGAGTTTTTATTTATGGGCACCACAGAGAAGCCGGCCGCTGTGGCCGAGCGGTTCTGGGTGCTTCAGTCCGGAACCGCGCTGCTGCTACGGTCGCAGGTTCGAATCCTGCCTCGGGCATGGATTGTGTGATGTCCTTAGGTTAGTTAGGTATAAGTTGTTCTAAGTTCTGGGTACTGATTACCTCAGACGTTTAGTCCCATAATGCTCAGAGCCAGCTGTACCGTGAGATATGCACTTTGTCAAGACCTCCCTGTACTGCAAGTGATTCGTGTTATGGAAGAGCTCAGCTGTTTGAAAACAACTGTTTTCATGCGACATTGTTAATAATAAAAACAACATCACGCCAGTCTTACTTGTTTGACCGTTTGCCCCCGTCCCGTTCCTAACCCACTGTATATAGACACATTTCTACACCTCTATCTTGCATTCACAACGCCAGATTTGCACCTGGTGCCCAGAATTGGAACTTTTTTTTTTCCAGAGTAAATCGATTACGCATCAACGCATTAGCATATCTACTAAGTTTCGCTGCCATGCGATAATTACAGCCACACTGGATCTCTGCGAGTAGTTGCACTTTAAATATAATCACACGGTAATGGTCCACTGATGCTGGAAACGTTTATTAAAATACATTGTTTAACACTCTACACAAATACGTTGCCCTCATGGCCACTGAACCCCAGAATGATACTGTTCCTTGCTTTAAAAAAATGTTCAAATGTGTGTGAATTCCTAAGGAACCAAACTGCTTAGGTCATCGGTCCCTAGACTTACACACTACTCGAACTAACTTGTGCTAAGAACAAAACACACACCCATGCGCAAGGGAGGACTCGAAACTCCGGCGGGAGGGACCGCGCAGTACATTACATGACGCCTCAAACCATGCCGCCAAACCGGGCAGCTTTTTGTTGCTTTCGCCGGCCGCTGTGACAAAGCGGTTCTGGGCGCTTCAGTCCGGAACCGCGCTGCTCCTACGATCGCAGGTTCGAATCTTGCCTCGCGCATGGAAGTGTGTGACGTCCTTAGGTTAGTTAGGTGTAAGTAGTTCTAAGCCTACGGGACTGATGACCTCTGATGTTGTCCGATAGAGCTTAGAGCCAACTGAACCATTTTTGAACCATAGACGAAACAATGTGACTGCCATATTGTCAGGAAAGGAAATGTTCCTTTTAATAGAGCTAATTCAAGTATTCTACGAGCGTCCATTTTAGTGAACAAACTGTATCGTATGGTTTGCGGGCTAAATTAATTCGATAGCCGCCATTTGAAAGTGCAGAAAAGCGTCAACCAGCTCGTGTCGCGAGCCGACGGCGTCGTGACGTGGGATGTCCTATCTCTGCTCACGTCAACGACAGCTGCCTCGTGCCGCGTGTCGACGGCTTTAAGGACGAGCTGACGCGACTTCCGGCGAAGACGTTTTCCTCGATCGCTTCGCGCGTATGCTCTGCGAAGTAACGACGCGCTGTTGTCTGGTATGGGACGCGGTGGCACCTCTATTCACACGATCGTGTCAGTTTCCGACACGGCGAGGCCTGCCATTAGATTAGTCGAGTAGAAACTGGTAATAACTGTTACATTGTTTAGGTGACAGCTTAACGTGGTAGCTTGCCGAGTGATAATACGAGTCACAATCGACATTTAAATTTGCTCAGTAGTTTACTGTGTTGTCATAGACGTAGTTTACCCTCTGTGTAAGTCGAATGTCATGTCATGCAGTGAGTGCAAGAAGAGCTCAGGAAAGCAAGTTTCAAATGACTCTAAGAATTATGGGACTTAACATCTGCCGGCCGATGTGGCCGAGCGGGTCTAGACGCTTTAAGGACCGTTACGGTCCCAGGTTCGAATCCTGCCTTGGGGATGGATGTGTGTGATGTCCTTAGGTTAGTTACGTTTAAGTAGTTCTACGTTCTAGGGGACTGATGACCTCAGATGGTAAGTCCCATAGTGCTCAGAGCCATTTGAACCATTTCTCTTCAAAGAAGAACGGACCGAGAATTCACCGTAGCGAGTGCAGGGGCTCTTCGTACACAACACGCAGTCTAACAGTACCCCAAATTCGGCAGTTCTGTGTATTCATTGGATCCTGTTATTAAAATGTCAGTCGACACACCATAAATATTGCCCTGCCGCATCTCACCAACTTCGACCCATGCCAGAAACCGAAGGGCAAATTCAGAGTGTTGCTGTGGTTCATGAGGTTTCAGATGCTGCACCGTGCGAGTACCAATATAAAATAGACCGCAGAACTTCCCCTACTGCTGACCATGGGGTGGGAATTCTCGCGACCCTGCACGAGCACTGGCGCTATGCGGGGCACGTGCTGCGTGGTCAGTTGCAGCGACAGCAACCTCGTCAATAACTTCCTCCGGCGTAGGTCCCCTTCCTCTTCCAGATAACACACCAAGCTCTTCCGTGTTTTCGAATTTCGATATCATCTTCTTTAAACCACTTAATGACGTCGGGACTCTAATCAGATCTTTATCGGGCGATAGTCTCTCAATGTAGGACTGCAGTTGCCGCCACATAAGTCTCACAACAGCGCACGGTCTCTCTCCTCGATATACTGTTCACTCACGTTATAGCTTGTCAGATGACAACATGAATGACGTACCATCATACAAACAGTGTATAGCGTCAAATTTACACGTGCTGGCCAATATTAGAACTGATTTTATTCTACTATAAATTAGCCACGCATTAGTTTATCTACCAAATTTCACTGTCATACGATAGTTGCAACCCACACTGGATCTTCGTCAGTAGCTGCACTTTAATTACACTGAGGTGAGAAAAGCCACTGCCTACCTCCCAATATCGTATCGGACTTCCTTTTAACCGGCGTAATGCTGCAGCCCGGCGTGGCATGGCCTGAACAGGTCGCTGGAAATCCCCTGCAGAAATACTAAGCCACGTAGCGTCTAAAGCTATATGTAACTGCGAAAGTATTGCCGGTTCAGGATTTCGTGCACGAACTGACCTCTCGAATGTTCAAATGTGTGTGTATTCCTAAGGGCCCTAGACTTACACACTACTTAAACTAACTTATGCTAAGAACAACACACACACCCATGCCCGAGGGAGGACTCGAACCTCCGGCGGGAGTGGCCGCGCAATCCGTGACATGGTCCCTCTAACCGCGTGGCCACTCCGCACGCCTGACCTCTCGATTATGTCCCATAAATGTTCGATGAGATACAAGTTGGGCAACTTGGGTGGCTAAATAATTCGCTCGTATTGCCCAGAATGTTCTTCAAACCAGTCGCTAGCAACTGTGTCGGGTGCATTCTCATCCATAAGAATTCCATCGTTGTTTGGTAACATGAAGTCCATGAATGGCTGCAAATGGTCTCCAAGTATCCGAGCATAAAAATTTCCAGACAACTATCGTTTCAGTTGGACCAGAGGACACGGTCTGTTCCACGTAAACACAACCAGCACAATTATGCAGTCACTGGCTACCCGCACAGTGCCTTGTTGACAACTTGAGTCCGTCGCTTCGTGGGGCCTGGGACACACTCGGACCCTCACATCATCTCTTACCAACTGAAACCGGGACTCATCTGACCAGGTCACGGTTCTCCAACCGTATAGGAGAGACACTGCAGGCAGTGGCGTGCTCTTAACAAATGCGTTCACGTTTGTCGTTTGCTGCCATAGTCCATTAACGCCGCACTGTGCTTTTTTATTCAATTGCAAGGCTAGGGCCCCCCGTCGGGTAGACCGTTCGCCGGGTGCCGCTCTTTCAATTTGACGCCACATCGGCGACCTGCAGTCGATGGGGATGATAGGATGATGATGAGGACAGCACAACACCCAGCCGCAATCGAACCCGGGCCCAGAGGATTTACAATCCGTCACGCTGACCATTCAGCTACCGAGGGCGGACTCCACACTGTTCTAACGGATACATTCGACGTACGCCACACATGGATTTCTTCGGTTATTTCACGCAGTGTCGCTTGTCCGTTAGCGCTGACAGCTCTACTCAAGCGCCACTGCTCTCGGTCGTTAAGTGAAGGCCGTCGGCCAATGCGTTGTCTGTGGTGAGAGGCAACGCCTGAAATTTGGTATTCTCTGCACACTCTTGACACCGCGGATCTCAAAATATCGAATTCCCAAACGATTTCCGAAATGGACTGTCCCATGCGTCCAGCTCCGATTACCATTCCGTGTTCAAAGTCTGTTAATTACCATCTTGCGGCCAAAATCACGTAGGAAATCGTTTGACACAAATATCTTGAGTGCAAATGACAACTCTGCCAGCGCGACCGCCATCTCTGTAGGTGTTTATCGCTATTCCATGACTTTTGCCACCTCAGTGATTAAGCACCCAGTATTTCATGTACCGCGACTGATATTCATTAATTTGAAGTATTAGCCATTTGTTACTTTTAAGTTTATCCGATTGTCCTAACCGCAATTAGGCACACTCACAGAATTTTAAAATCCTCAAGAAAAGTCACACAGCTGAATAACGGAAAACCTTTTAACAAAAGTGGCTCATTCTTGTGGCTTTTAGCGTGGTGAATGATAATATGGTAGAAAAGCGGAATCATGTACCAGTTTGTACAGTTAACGCTTAATATTTAAAAAATACAATTTCACAGTTGCAATAAAATGCATGTTTCAGTTTATGATAATATGTACAGTTCCAATGTCGGTTCCAGTTGCTTCATCGGCGGTATGACCCCGAAATCAACCGACGAGATTTCCGAGGTTGTTCACTGATATTTTCTGAATATTTTACTATAAGCGAAGCGTGGTCTTCGACAGCTCGTTACAGAGTTCAAAATGGTTCAAATGGCTCTGAGCACTATGCGACTTAACTTCTGAGGTCATCAGTCGTCTAGAACTTAGAACTAATTAAACCTAACTAACCTAAGGACATCACACACATCCATGCCCGAGGCAGGATTCGAACCTGCGACCGGAGCGGTCGCTCGGCTCCAGACTGTAGCACCTAGAACCGCATGGCCACTCCGGCCGGCTCGTTACAGAGTAATTGAATTTCATTTATCTTTGTATCTGCACTGAATTTCTGCATTATATGTGCGATATGCTCTGTGTCTTATTCAGAAACAAACTTGTTCCGTTCACTGACAATATTTTCCAGTGAGAACAGTAATTCTCTCCTTAGTGGTAGTAGTAGTAGTAGTAGTAGTAGTAGTAGTTTTGTTAATTCATATTTTACTTTTAGAAGGGTATTGGGGGCGTCATAATAAGCCTGTATGTGGCCTTCCCAAGACTTATTTGATGCAGCTCTCCGCACTGTTCTCCTCTGTCCAAGGCTCTTGATCTGCGAATAGCTACTACACCCTACATCTATTTGAACCTGGTTACGGTATTCATGTCTTGGTCTCCTCTACAACTTTCCCCTTCCCGAACTACCCACCCACACATACCTATCCACCCACTCTCACCCTTTGTCTCTCTCTGTCTCTCTCCCTCTATCTCTCTCCCTGTCTTACCTCCGCTATAAGAGCCCTTCATGCCACAGGATGTGTCCTATCAACCGATCCCTTCTTTTAGCCAGGTTGACTATGCCCTTCGGCTCCTGGCATTGTGTACTATTTCGTACACAGGAGTAGGGAGAGGTAGACTGCAGAGTGGCGACAGCAGATGTCGTCATAGGGAAGTTGGACAGGAGCAGAAACAAATAGCGAACACGTGGATACAGTAAACACAAGCTTTGCTTAGATTAAAGCTTTCGACAAGCATTGTGAAGAGTGTTAATAAAAAACCCTCTTAATCGCAAATTTCTTTTAATCGGAATGACCGGTTGTCAATCCTTAAGGATCATCTTCAGACTCCAGAACGGCAGTTCCATGGAGCAGGCTGCGCCGATCCACGACGCTGAACTGACAGCAATAAATGCAGCTGACAACAGTCAGTCATCAGCAAATCTGATCGTTGAAATACTTTCACTGTGGCTTTCAACCCTGCTCCCTTACCTTTTTCTTATTTCCGTCATTTATTCTTTGACGTGCACATTGAACAGTAGTAAAGACTAAATCCCTGCCTCTTTTTAAATCTGAACACTACTCTCTTGGTCTCCCATTCTTATTGTATCATCTTGTTTCTTGTAGAGATTGTGTGCTATCCCTGTTTCTTGACAGCTAATTTTTTGAGAATTTCAAACGTCTTTCACAGTTTTGTGTTGTCGAAAGTTCTTTTTAGGCGTGTTGTTTTTCTCAATCTTGTGTCCATTATCACCTGCAATATCTGAATAACCTCTGTGGTGCCTTTACGTCCCCTAAAGGGAAAAGGATCGTCACTTAAAATGGCCTTAGTTTATCATTCATCTGTATATTATTATTGTCTGCATGTTGGATAGGTGACTTGATAAACTGATTATTTCTAATATGTGAGAATAACAAGGTACTTTGAATGACAGAACGTCAGTTCCAGCTTTTGGAGGTATCCAAATTATTATAAACTAGTTGTTACTTGTGGCTGCGCTCACATACACTCCTGGAAATGGAAAAAAGAACACATTGACACCGGTGTGTCAGACCCACCATACTTGCTCCGGACACTGCGAAAGGGCTGTACAAGCAATGATCACACGCACGGCACAGCGGACACACCAGGAACCGGGGTGTTGGCCGTCGAATGGCGCTAGCTGCGCAGCATTTGTGCACCGCCGCCGTCAGTGTCAGCCAGTTTGCCGTGGCATACGGAGCTCCATCGCAGTCTTTAACACTGGTAGCATGCCGCGACAGCGTGGACGTGAACCGTATGTGCAGTTGACGGACTTTGAGCGAGGGCGTATAGTGGGCATGCGGGAGGCCGGGTGGACGTACCGCCGAATTGCTCAACACGTGGGGCGTGAGGTCTCCACAGTGCATCGATGTTGTCGCCAGTGGTCGGCGGAAGGTGCACGTGCCCGTCGACCTGGGACCGGACCGCAGCGACGCACGGATGCACGCCAAGACCGTAGGACCCTACGCAGTGCCGTAGGGGACCGCACCGCCACTTCCCAGCAAATTAGGGACACTGTTGCTCCTGGGGTATCGGCGAGGACCATTCGCAACCGTCTCCATGAAGCTGGGCTACGGTCCCGCACACCGTTAGGCCGTCTTCCGCTCACGCCCCAACATCGTGCAGCCCGCCTCCAGTGGTGTCGCGACAGGCGTGAATGGAGGGACGAATGGAGACGTGTCGTCTTCAGCGATGAGAGTTGCTTCTGCCTTGGTGCCAATGATGGTCGTATGCGTGTTTGGCGCCGTGCAGGTGAGCGCCACAATCAGGACTGCATACGACCGAGGCACACAGCGCCAACACCCGGCATCATGGTGTGGGGAGCGATCTCCTACACTGGCCGTACACCACTGGTGATCGTCGAGGGGACACTGAATAGTGCACGGTACATCCAAACCGTCATCGAACCCATCGTTCTACCATTCCTAGACCGGCAAGGGAACTTGCTGTTCCAACAGGACAATGCACGTCCGCATGTATCCCGTGCCACCCAACGTGCTCTAGAAGGTGTAAGTCAACTACCCTGGCCAGCAAGATCTCCGGATCTGTCCCCCATTGAGCATGTTTGGGACTGGATGAAGCGTCGTCTCACGCGGCCTGCACGTCCAGTACGAACGCTGGTCCAACTGAGGCGCCAGGTGGAAATGGCATGGCAAGCCGTTCCACAGGACTACATCCAGCATCTCTACGATCGTCTCCATGGGAGAATAGCAGCCTGCATTGCTGCGGAAGGTGGATATACACTGTACTAGTGCCGACATTGTGCATGCTCTGTTGCCTGTGTCTATGTGCCTGTGGTTCTGTCAGTGTGATTATGTGATGTATCTGACCCCAGGAATGTGTCAATAAAGTTTCCCCTTCCTGGGACAATGAATTCACGGTGTTCTTATTTCAATTTCCAGGAGTGTATTAGCAGTTTTTTTTTATGATGAGTGATGGTGAGTAAGTAAGCTTTTGCATGTGAAATGACATCAACTGCCCTCACGTGTCCGCCTTTCGGGTAACATAGCTCTGATGTACGTTCTAGCCTCCCCCCTCAGAAGCCATCCCAACGCACAGCGCCGCTGCCGAACGGTGCAGACCCCTGTTCGAAACCCGATTACTGTTTTTATTTTATTTTTCATTTGTGTACACATGCTCCGGCCGCTGTGGCCGAGCGGTTCTTGGCACTTCAGTCCAGAACCGCGCTGCTGTTGCCGTCGCAGATTCGAATACTGCGTCGGGCATGGGTGTGTGTGATGTCCTTAGGTTAGTTAGGTTTAGGTAGTTCTAAGTCTAGGGGACTGATGACCTCAGATGTTAAGTCCCATAGTGCTTAGATACGGTTTTGTACACATGCCCGTAGAAGATAACTAGATGAACGTTCTTTATTAAATTATGAGATGCACAAGCATAATATGAGCAGTAAAATTACAACTGGTTTTCGCAATAAATGTTATACATTTATTGTATAACATATGTATGTATGGTATTTTCAGAGGTTACTACGTTTTTCAGTTCTCATATTCTTCTATTTCATTCTTATATCAAGTCTTATTCTCATGTTTAGTCTTCAGAAGATTTGCTGCATTCCCTTGGATGATACCAATCGTTGAAACATTCCAAACATAGAAGTTCCGGGCTCCATAAGCATCACGTGAAGGCAAGTTTGCCGCAGTGGCATTTGTTCATACGAATTTCACTCGTTAATACTGTTCAAGATTTCATGCATTGGTAATAATTTCCCTGACAACCACACACAAGAAATCATTTTTTCGAAAACAGGGTCTTGCAGCTGATTATGAATGAAGATACACTGTTGGAATGTCATCGAAAATTTTCAAATAATTTTGTTACTATTTTTTGAAATTCATTCACCAGGGAGACAACTAATAGAAAGATATGGACAACGTTGTTTCAAAATACATTGGAAAACATTCGTGTAGCAATCTTCTACTAATGTGGGTAGATAAATGAAAAACAAAAGTAAAGGCAGTAATCGGGTTTCGAATGCGGGCCACAAAAGTGTGAAGCCGCGACTCACAGCCCTGCCTTGCGCTGTCCAAAAATGCCTTCCGGACGAGCTTCGCTGTGTTAGTTAAACTAAAAAGGAGATTTCATGTTCCGACAAAGAGTTATGCATAATCTTCTCACTTTTACAGCAATAAAAACGAAATTTGGAAATAAATGTTACGAAATGAAGTTGTAAATGTTCCTCATAGTCCATGTACCGTACGGAAAGTTCCTTGTGACGAACTGCAGCTTCTTGACGTATAGTAAAACAGTTTTTATTTCTTCATGAGTCAAGTTTGAGAAGTGAATATCATGATGTACTGTTCCTCCTCACAAAAGGCGGCCACTGTGGCCGAGCGGTTCTAGGCGCTTCAGTCCGGAACCACGCGGCTGCTACGGTCGCAGGTTCGAATCCTGCCTCGGGCATGCATGTATGTGATGTCCTTAAGTTAGTTAGGTTAAGTAGGTCTAAGCCTTGGGGAGTGATGACCTAAGATGTTAAGTCCCATAGTTCTTAGAGCCATTTGAACCATTTCTTCTCAAAACTAAGTAAATAAGGAAGGACAAAACCACAATAAGCAGCAAATGGACGAACTGGCAGTGCGACAGTAGAGTTTAAACCCGGCAGCGTTACTTGGTTCGCAGACAAACACTGTGCCACCTCTTCGTCTTCAATTATTACGCACTAAAAGGCACATAAAGAACCCCGAAAATTTTGACCATCGTTTTCCCAGAATCGGTCGAGTATGGATAAATCAAAACACGCGTTCGCTTATTTTGATCCTTCTTTCACCGAGCGAAGTTTCCGGCAGATCGGGTGATGGCACTTTCCGTGTTTTCCCCGTCAGCGGGAAGAAGCGGAGGAATACGGGAGTGTGGCGGTCTGGGGCAGAGCCGCTGTCGCGCTCCGCGACGCCTCCAGCTTTCGCTGTCGGCCACGGCGCCTGGAGCAAGTCGGCCGCCTCCCGCCCCCCGTCCCATGTCGCAGGCTCTTAGCGACGGCCCAGCTGGCTGCAGACGCCGCCGACCAAGCAGCCGGCCCTCCACAGCTCCACAGCTCCAGAACGAGGCTTTTCTCCCTCCCGCATGATGCAGGCAGCGCTGCGCGACGCTTTCTCGGCGTTCACCGTCGTTAACCCTAACCTGCCGCGCTTTTGTTGCCAAATTTCTCCCACTCTCCGCATGAATCTCACATTCATATAACTAAAAAGCAAACCCTAATTTCATGCAAAAAATGGTTCAAATGGCTCTAAGCACTATGGGACTTAACATCTGAGGTCATCAGTCCACTAGAACTTAGAACTACTTAAACCTAACTAACCTAAGGACATCACACACAACCACGCCCGAGGCAGGATTCGAACCTGCGACCGTAGCAGCAGCGCGGTCCCGGACTGAAGCGCCTAGGACCGCACAGCCACTGTGGCCTTCAATTTCATGCAGCCTACACGGATTTTTTTTCCAAAGCTTGCAATTGCGTCGGTAATGATTTTGATAATAAAACGCTGTACCAGCTCCATTTTTTCCGTGCATTGCACAACTTTCAGCAATGCATTTCCATTTTCAAGTTCTGTGGAAGATTACACAAGTACCGTATGCGATTTCTGCGTGTGCGTTTTTCCGCTTTGCTTGCCCTGAAGTTGAGCCACCTGCTACAGTCAACACTGTCTGCTGTTTGCAATTGTGTAATTACCAACACAACTGGAGGCACTCGAAAACCATCATTTATGATCCATTATTATCATTATTTTTACATCTTTTCCATCTGTTATCCCTTTGGGCCTAATTAAGCCCCAGGTCTGATTTCCACTCTTTCCACAGGTCTTCTGTTTCTTCTTAGCTCAGAAAGCTTTCATTTTATGACTGTGAGCAAGCTTCCTCTACTCTGTTCACTGACAGTCGGAATAGCGAAGAGTGATCTGTCGAATTTGGACAGGTCCTGTAGGGTTTATAAGGCAATTTCAGGTAGCTCCAGGTCTGATTTCATGGTTCTGATCCATTTATTCTTGGACGATTTCACTCTATTTGTCGTGGTGAAGAACCTATTCATGTGTGAGCAGAGGTCCACTCAGCTCCAATGTCCATAGAAGGCCAGTGGTCTTTTCCTCATCGATGTGACTATGTCTTCATGAAGACGGTACAGCTCAATGTTATGTTTTGATCCTGTAGGTGTCATCCTGTTCTCTTATTGGCTGTAGTACTCTTCTTAGGATTTTCCGTTCCTTGAGCGCTGATTTCCTGAGTGGATCCTTGCTGTTCGTCGATAGACATTGTGAATCGTTCAGTACGGAGGGCCTTACTACTGAGTTGTAATGTTTCAGTTTAAGGTTCGTGGTAAGGTGCTCGAAGATGTAAATGTTCTTCTACTGTAGAGAGTTAACCTATACACGAGGCGCATGTCGGCCAACTCTTCACCACCAAACCTACTGCAGTGTATGACTGTTAACGTACAACTAACGCTATCGGAAAAACAAACCCGGGAAAGAACAGAGGAGTACTGAATGCAAACTTGAGGGTAAAATATACTGGTATTCAGAAACGAATTGATTGCGAAATATCATTTTTGTAAAACAGTATTGAAGAATAGGCATGAACAGAGTGAGGTTGGGTTGTGTTGTATTAAACAGATTGACCTTGTATTCCAGACGGTGGAGGCTGCGATGTCCACCCTTGTGTTCTGAGTTAAATTTCCCGTGGTTTCCTCGTCTCTACTACGCACTAATTCCTTACATGGAGTACTGTCATAGCAGAAAATTGCTGACTAAGCCACGATACAACACACTCATTTTCCTGTCTGGCCACACAGAGTTTCTGGCCATACAGAGTTAGGTTTCACGCGATTTCCGTAAAGCACTCAAGGGACTACGACGAAGTTGTCCCTATGAAAATGAAACGGCTGGTTCTTTTCTCTTCGTTCTCTAATCCGAGGTCGAGCGCCGTCGCCACTGACGTTACTGTGGACGGGACGTTAAACCCTGGTCTTCATTCGTTATCCATTATTATTCCTTTGAAAGACGCAAGTCACTTACTTAACTGAACGTTGGAGCTCATTTGCCATTATTACTGGTTTTTAATCTTCAGAGAACACTCTTCTCTAATTCTGGTACAATGAGGTTGTTAATTGCTTCCAACAGCTGGGAAGCATACAGAGTAGTTTCTGACACGTTTTTGGACAGGTGGGTGTGTTGCAAAACTAACGAACTAGTACGTCCCGAAAATGTTCCCTCAGTGGATGGCCATGCAATGACCACCGTTTTGTTAATAGGTGCCTAAAAAAGAAACTTACACAACAGTTAATATGTTAAGAGAATATTCCGCCGTTTAAAATGCTTTCAGAAACACTTGTGTCCACTTTTATATTAACAGAAACAAACGGCTCCGTCATCTCGAGCTAGAGTAAACATCCGCAGACTCACCCCTCCCTCCCCCACGCATACGCACACACATGCGCGGGTGTGCACTCACACACACATTCTCTCTCTTCTTTCTCTTTCTCCCTCTCTCTCTCTCTCTCTCTCTCTCTGTCTCCCTCTCTCTCTTTCTCTGTCTCGCTCTGTCTGTCTCTCTCTCTCTCTCTCTCTCTCACGCACACACACACACACACACATACGCACGTCAATTACCCTCCCGATAGCAGCACGTCCGTATGACAGCTATGTCGTGCCCCGTCATTCTTACCTCCACAAAACCTCCTTCCACTTATTAATAATTACCGTGAACTCGATCTGCAACCTGTACAGAATTATTAGGTGCTTACAAACTGTACAGTTTGGTTAAGCTAGCATATATTTGTCTGTAATCATTAGGCAATAGGCAGAGTGCCTCTCACAGTCAGCTGATTTCAGCCTCGCTAGCCACTTTCAAGTGGTCCTACAGACGGACGTAACGGAAAGAAAATTGACAGTGACGTGTGTCTTCATTACAATGTCATGGATGACAGTCTCAATGATTGTCTATATGCTAAAAGCAGACATAAATACATTCGTTGTGATTTGAAGCTTGCAACATATAGCGAGTTTCACCAGAAAATTAAAGGTAACAAAATTTTGTTGAAAGCTGTAACTAGCAATAATAAATATAGTTTTTAATATTTACCAATTGTTTTATTGGGTTCACACTTATCCCTCAGTTCAGCAAATCCTTTCGCCAGGCAATGTACGGTACTTTTTTTTTCATTTTAATCTGGCAACGCGAGTGACAATACGTACCGAAAATTTAATAAATTGCTTGTGAAATCCAAATTATACTTTCGTTTCCATAGATGCACACTGTGACGTCACCGTCGCTGTATTTCGATCGATACGAGAACAAATGCAACCTCTGTGAGATGCGACAGCTCACGGTTGAGCAGCTGCGGGCTCGAGGTGGTTTTTGTGGTTGCTTGTTTCGAGCGCGCGCCACCTCGGGAGTTGTTAAAAAGGAGTCTACAGATGTGAAGGGTCGCGAACAGTCGCTCGAAGGAAGCAGTGGAATGGCAGTCGACTAGTGTATTGAATTTTTTGGTCGCGTTTCGGACGAAGTGCAATAATAATGCTATGTCGTCCAAGGCTGAAGCGTTCAGGAAATTTCAGCTCTATTTAAATCTCGTAGCATATTTTTACTATAATACCCGCTTCGAAAAAAAGGTTGCAATAAACTGGATTAATAGTATAGGCGAATTTAGAATTTCTCTTCGAATCTTAATGATGAAGTATTCTCGGGTTATTACCCTAGTCAAGGCGTCGTTGTGCAGCAGCGTTTCAACAAGTTTCCTACTTGTTATCTTCAGGCGAACAAGTAGAACACCTGTTGAAACGTTGTTGCAGAACGACCCCTTCGCTCGACTGATAACCGGAGAAGACCTCATCACAGCCTAATAGTGAAATTTCAGTCACTTGTGCTTAACGAAATCCATGCAATCTATCATTAGACCTATATCATTAGGCCTATATTGGACGTGAACGTACATTAACGACTCACAGACGGCAGCTGGCAGTGCTAGCAACGGAGGCTACATTAAGGCGGAAAAATGTGCAATCGTTGTCGTAATACAGAAACGGAGCGATTTATCTGATGTCCAGTATGGTATGATCATTGGCTTTCGGGAAAAAGAATGAAAGCATTTCCGAAGCGTTTAAGTTTTTAAACTGTTCGTGTGTAGCCGTGGTTAAAGAATACCGTGCGTGGCAAAATGGCTCTATCCAAAACCGGCCCCGAGGAAACTGTGACCATAGATGACAGGGGTAACGACCGCTGCAGAGATGTCTATAGCGGAAATAAATGCAACTTTTGAGCATCTGACCAGGCGAATGAGCCAACGGCTACCGACGGTGTCTCTCCAACGACCGTTCAGCGAACGTTGCTGCATAAGGGCGGCCGCAGCAGGTGCCTGGTTCGTATATCCACGCTGGCAGCTGTTCATCGGCGAAGTAGGCTGGAATTTGCACGTCAGAAGCGCAACTGGATATACACTGAGAGGCGACAGGTTGCCAGTTCAGACGAATCAAGTTTTACGTCTACTCCAACGGACAGAAGGCTGTTGGCATGTATGGTCCTGCAACAATAATCGTGTAAATAGGCTGTTTAGGTTTTCTTATTGGTAACGCCACGTAGTGCTCTGTATGAAAATAACTGGCTGTGCTGTGTGCAGTCTGTGGCTGGTTTGCATTGTTGTTGGCCATTGTAGCGTTGGGCAGTCGGATGTTAACAGCGCGTAGCGTTGCGCAGTGGGAGATGAGCCGCCAGCAGTGGTGAATGTGGGGAAGTGAGATGGCGGAATTTTGAGAGCGGATGATCTGGACGTGTGTCCATCAGAAACAGTACATTTGTAAGAATGGATGTCATGAACTGCTATATATATATTATGACTTTTGAACACTATTAAGGTAAATACATTGTTTGTTCTCTATCAAAATCTTTCATTTGCTAACTATGCCTATCAGTAGTTACTGTCTTCGGTAGTTTGAATCTTTAGTTTAGCTGGCAGTAGTGGCGCTCGCTGTATTGCAGTAGTTCGAGTAACGAATTTTTTTGTGAGGAAAGTGATTTGTGAAAGGTATAGGTTACTGTGAGTTAGGGCCATTCTTTTGTAGGGATTATTGAAAGTCAGACTGCGTTGCGCTAAAAATATTGTGTGTCAGTTTAAGCACAGTCATGTATAATTTTTCTAAGGGGACATTTCAATCGGAAGGGTCCAGGCAGGAGGAGAGAGCGTTGAACCCTGACGAAATGTCACGGTTGGTTCTCTGCGTTTCCTCCTTGTCTATAGTGCGTTCCTTTTGTAATTCCCGCTTCGCGCTCTGTTGTTTCCTTATCCTCGCCAGAGTGCGCTGTGGCATTGCTGCGGCAGGATGTCTGCCGTGTTTGCGAAAGAGCGTCGCTCAGGAGAAGGAACTCTAATTGCGGACGTCTGAGAGCGTACAGGAGGCCACGCCGTTTTGTTGATGTTTGGCATGACTCGTGTCAGGTGTGCTGCATCTTTAAGACCGTGATAGCAACCAATGTTACTGTCTTGGTCGCAGATGGATCAAAGGGGATGAGGCCTGATTATCCATTGAAAATCCTGTCTTACGAATGTCGTCAGATTTAAACTAAGACAGTTTGACAATTATTCTGCGTTAATTGCAAAGCAACTGGGGATTCCGGCGTCTGCAGCAATTCGGCGAAATAATTTGTTTCGTCGGAGTGTAAATGACTGAACAAGAAGTAGTTTGTTTAATGTTCACGTTCGCTCGTGTTCTGCGTGTGCTGTTTGCGAGTGTACACCTGACTCTCACCTTTGCCTCTTGATTTTGAGCACATCGTCAAATACTGGATACGAGTAGTGACTTCCAGTTATTCAGCTGGATTCTTCCTTTTTCTCGTCACGACGCGTGTTAAACGGCAAAGCAGAATTGTAGACCTTAACTTGTTTCCTCATTTGCGTCGCTTCAATAACAGAGCCTAACCTGTTAACTAATTAAGGCTTGTGGTAAACAAAGGTATTTAAGTATGTTCTTTTAAAATATTATCTGAAATGCGTCAATGAGTAATGTTGCGCTAGTTGATTCTCGGTATGAACGGATGGTTCAAAGGGTTCAAATGGCTCTAAGCACTACGGGACTTAACATCTGAGGTCATCAGTCCTCTAAATTAATAACTACGTAAACCTAACTAACCTAAGGATATCACACACATCCATGCCCGGGGAACCTGCGACCGTATCAGCAGCGTGGCTCCGGACTGAAGCGCCTAGAACCGCTCGGCCACAGCTGCCAGCATGAACGGATGTGCTGGTACGTTTGCCGTGTAAGGGAATCCTGCTGGTTTTCATTAGCTTCTGACCAGGGTCCTTGCTCGACGCTTGTCTTTAAATACGCCGCTAACCTGGTTAGCGTATGTTGTGGCTGTTTTAGATTAATCATTGCTCAATAGCCCAACACAGTTTGTCGGCCGTCGGAAGCCATGTACGTGTTATTTATTCCTTTGTTCTAGTCAATCTATAAGCATGCTATTGTCAATTTGTTACTCTAGGTAGCCATTAAGTTACCATTTTTGGGGTGTTTAGATGGAGTGCGGCTCCTTTGAGTGTAGATTTGTCAATTTCCAATTTATTGTTTTTCCACCAGTTTTTAATTGTGCTTATGCGCATATATGTATTTTTATATATGTGGGTGGAATCTTAACTTTTTTATTACTATTGACCTGTAATTAATGTCATATTGTAAAGAAAGTAACTTATTGGAGGTTAACTGTCTCCGTAAGGTGTTGTGGACGGTGCAAAAAAATGTTCAAATGTGTGTGAAATCTTATGGGACTTAACTGCTAAGGTCATCAGTCCCTAAGCTTACACACTACTTAACCTAAATTATCCTAAGGACAAACACACACACCCATGCCCGGGGGAGGACTCGAACCTCCGCCGGGACCAGCCGCACAGTCCATGACTGCAGCGCCTAAGACCGCTCGGCTCATCCCGCGCGGCTGGACGGTGCACTTTGCTGATATTCATCTTAATGTTCTAGTCAATGCGTAAACTTGCTAATTATTTTCTCTTTACATGGAGTGTGTCTGCCTTGATGTTATAAGTGACTGTTTCATAACCAGTTCTTTAACGCGCCAATGCGCATATTTATAATTATGGGAGAACTTGTGGTGTGTTCCCCTGTTGAACTTTAACTAAAGTGTAGAAACCTGAATCAGGTGTTTTCTATTGTTCTAGTGCTACTATCTGTCAAGTGTAACACGCGACATTTTCTTGATCTGTTATCAAGTGTCACAATAAATGGAAATTGCAGTGAAGCGATGCCCTATTTCAGTTGTTCCCGTGATTTCCTATCTCCGCATTTGTTAATCTAAATTCATAATATTTTACTGTTTAAATGTTGGAGGGAGGTGCGTGTGTCCCAAGCGTTATGGTCTGTGGAATGTCTTCATGGCATTCCCTGGGTGATCTCGTCCTTCTGGAAGGCACAACATATCAACACAAGAATGTATCTACCCCTGGGGCCTTTGCATCCTTACATGCAGTTCGTTTTTCTTCGTACGATGCAGGGCAATGCAACGTATTACAGCTCGTAATGTAAGTGCGTGGTTGGAAGAGCACCAGGATGAGATTGCCGCACTCCCCCGGGCCACCAAACTCACCGGATTTAAACTCATTCGAGAATTTGTGGGATCACCTCGACCGGGCTGTTCGCGCCGTGGATTCTCAACCGAGAAACTCAGAGCGGCAGTGGAGCTGCCATGGCTGCCAAGCTCTGTCGGCACCTTCCAGAACCTCGCTGACCCTTTTCTTGCACTTCCGCGTTGCAACAGGTCGTTATTCAGGCGTTTTACAGATGTTCGCATTAATTTCTTTGCGTGTTTTTGGGTACTTGCATAGTTTAATTTATAAATTTCGGGCGTATTATAGTATTTGAGAGTTGTAGCATCGCGTTTTAGTACCCGTATAGTGTAAATTCACGTAGTCATCAGTCATCTGTTAGTGATGGAAATGTTACCGATGTTGGTGCCATTAAAGCGGAGTTACTAAATACAGTTTTCCGTAATTACTTCACGAAAGAAGACGAAGTAAATATTCCAGAACAGCTGTTAGCATGACTGACATAAAAGCAGATATCCTAGGGGTTGCGAAACAACACAAATCACTTAAGAAAGGCAAGTCCTCCGGTCCAGATGGTATACCAATCAGGCTCCTTTCAAAGTATGCAGACACAATAGCGCCTATCTTAGCAATCATATACTACCGCTCACTTGACGAAAGGTCTGTTCCTAAGGACTGGAAAGTATCACAGATCACACCAATATTCAACAAGGGAAATAGGAGTAACCCATTGAATTACAGACCCAGATCACTGACCTCAATTTTCAGTAGTATTTTGGAGCATATACTGTACTCGAACATTATGAATCACCTTGGAGAAAATGACTTATTGATACATAACCAACTCGGATTTAGAAAATATCATTCTTGTGCAACACAGCTAGCTCTTTATTCCCATAGACTAATGATTGCTGTCGACAAGGGATCTTAGATCGATTCCATATTCCTAGATTTCCGGACCGTTCCTCACAAGCGACTCTTATGGAGTATCGTCTCAGTTGTGTGACTGGATTGGTGATTGCCTCTCAGAGAGGTCACAGTTCGTAGTGATAGACGGTAAATCATCGAGTAGAACAGAAGTGGTATCTGGCGTTCCACAAGGTAGTTTCCTAGGCCTTCTGCTTTTCCTGATTTATATAAATGAACTAAGTGATAATCTGAGCTACCCACTTGGATTGTTTGCAGATGATGCTGTAATTTACCGTCTAGTAAAATCATCAGACGATCAATTCCAATAACAAAACGATGTAGAGAGAATTTCTGTATGGTGCGAAAAGTGGCAATTGGCACTAAACAAAGAAAAGTGCGAGGTCATCGACACGGGTACTAAAAGAAATCCGATAAATTTTGGGTATACGATAAATCGCACAAATCTAAGAGCTGTCAATTCGACTAAATACCTAGGAATTACAATTACGAGCAACTTAAATTGGAAACAGCACAGGTAATATTGTGGGGAAGGAGAAACAAAGACTGCGCTTTGTTGGCAGAACATTTAGATCCTTACCAGATAGGATTGACGGAGGACATCAAAAAAGTGCAAAGAAGGGCAGCTCGTTTCGTGTTATCGCGCAATAGGGGTGAGAGTGTCACTGATATGATATGCGAGTTGCGGTGGCAATCACTGAAACAAAGGCGGTTTTCTTTGCGGCGAGATCTATTTACGAAATTTCAATCATCAACATTCTCTTCCGAATGCGAAAATATTTTGTTGACACCCACCTACGTAGGCAGAAATGATCATCATAATAAAATAGGAGAAATCAGAGCTCGAACGGAAAGATTTAGGTGTTCCTTTTTCCCGCACGCCGTTCGAGAGAGCAGTGGTAGAGAAGTAGTATGAAAATGGTTCGAAGAACCCTCTGCTAGGCACTTAAGTGTGAATTGCTGAGTAACCATGTAAATGAAGATGTAGAAATATGCCTGGACCGTGTATATTTTTGTTTGTGACAACCTACAGAGACTTAGTTTACCTCAGACGAGATGCCATCACTCCAACTCATGTCTGTAAGTAGAATGCTTTGTCGACTCCAGTGTTCACTGTCTCAGTGTTGTGATTTTATCACTTGGCTGCGATGGTGGGATTAGTTTCTTTGTGTGTCTTGGAGAACATTGTGATATTAATTGTCAGCATGTCCTAAACAATGAAGAACATAAATCATACCCCGCACAGCATAGCAGAGCTGTGGCAGCTTAGAATTTTAACTTCAGGTGCGAGTAACCTTTTCGTTCGTATCGGTGGTCTTGTGTCGAGAGGACGGAGTTATGGTCGCTTGAGCTCTTTGAATTCTGATAAAAGTAAGTGGTAACTTGGCGCAACTGGTTAAACTAATGTACACTTTCAAAACTGAAGGACAGTGGGCCACAACAATATAATAAAATTCTACCAGATTTGTGTGCTGATCATTTGCGGGTGTACCACCAAAAGTGTTGTTGTCTTAGAATCATTCATTCATAATCAGTGGGAGCGCTACATACTGTCAGCTGCACTGAAGGTAGGATCAGGTAAGGTTAACAAGTGCAGGATGTGCGGCTGGACTTTGAAGACGGAGAGCAATCAAGTGGGTCTGCTATTCATTCGGGCCATGGACTTCTGTTAAACTTCTGCTTCCCGGTAAGGAAGTTTGTTTATACCATTTTGTAGGTTAGGGCTTAGACATAATTATTTTCTCTCGTTGTCAACTGATGTGTTTCCTTTCGACTGGCACTAAAACGTCCCATAGGAATTTAACGAAATACACGAGAGAAGGCCGGCCCCGGTGGGCGAGCGGTTTTAGGCTCTTCAATCCGGAACCGTGTGACTGCTACGGTCGCAGGTTCGAATCCTGCCTCCGGCATGGATGTGTGTGATGTCCTTAGATTAGATAGATTTAAGTAGTTCTAAGTTCTACGGGACTGATTATCTCAGATGCTAAGTCCCATAGTGCTCAGAACCGCTTTGAACACGAGAGAAATTAGCAGGGAATATTTCAAACTTACAAGATGTTGCTGCAATCATTGGTACGGGCCTTACGTGTGTGTGGCGAACTGTACACAGTCACACGTTAGACCCGTACCATCTGACGCTGACATAGAAGCTGCGTGGGACGGATTTCAATTGGACAGTTACTTTCTAAGTAAGGGTTGTGAATAATTTCACTCTGTGGGTCTTAGAAGGTATTACATTCTCTGCTGAATCCATGTTCACAAATTACGGTGCAGTGAACCGTCGTAACATGCATTACTGGGCCACAGATGGATACGCCATATGGATCGTGAAAGGAGGTGGTCGATTATGTGGGGTGTGAAATCTTGTACATGAAATTATCGGTCGACACTACTTCAGAGGTACTCTAACAAGAGAGGTGTAGTGATAGCTTAGGGGCTAGTCTTGAAACTATGACTCTAGACATTAGAGGCAGCATGTGGATGCGGTACGGTGATCATTCAGGCTATTCTGTGCGTGATGTTGTGCAATAACTGAGCAACGGATATCCGGAAGACTACACATCGTGGCCTCAGGAACGACCCGCACGGTCGCCCAATGGTTTTTCTGAAGATAGCTGAAGAATCGAGTTTAAGTCACTGAATTCACAAGTCCAGACGATTTCAAGCAGTGCTTCGAGGAACCCTGCCGCTCCGTCCCACTGGCAAGTTTGCACGCTGTCCGCAGGTCATGTAGACGGTGCGTTGAGTTGGGTATTCATAAAAATGGGCGCTGGTCTGAACACCTCACTCGATCGACCATTCCACTGCCTTAACATTTATCTGAACATAGCCAGTTATGTGCAACATGTTGCAACCATTTCCGAACTTTTGAACGTTTCTAGCTTCCGAACTGAAATTTGCTGATAAAAAGGAAGTATGTTATGTTTAAAACATTATAACTCGTTGCAGAATAACATCTTATCTCAAAACACAGTCTGTATATCACGATTAGTTCCATTAACGGAAGGCAAGACTATGGACATAATTAAATGGCATCAATTATATATACTTGCTATCGTCGCTGTTCTAATGGTTCAAATGGTTCTAAGCACTATGAGACTTAACATCTGAGGTCGTGAGTCCCCTAGACTTAGAACTACTTAAACTTAACTTACCTAGGGACATCACACAAACGGTTCAAATGGCTCTGAGCACTATGGGGCTTAACATCTGAGGCCATCAGTCCCCTAGAACTTAGAACTACTTGAACCTAACTAACCTAAGAACATCACACACATCCATGCCCGAGGCAGGATTCGAACCTGCGACCGTAGCAGCAGCGCGGTTCGGGACTGAAGTGTCTAGAAACACTAGGCCAAATCGTCGTTGTCATCTATTATATAAATCATATTTCTCACTGTTAGCTCACTGTAATGGAAGGCACTTTATGATATTGATGCACTTGTATATATTTTTCCAAATCTCGCAACTCGAAATTAAGTACACTGAGATAACAAACTAAATGTCTGAAACGAATATTTAATTGTTTTATTCAAGTAAACAACTTACACCTTACAGCAATAGATTATGGTTCTGTTAGGTGATCTTGTAAGATTCCAGGTCTCAAGTTGGAGCAGAATCTTTGATGGTGAGCTAAGACGCGCCTAATGTACGGATTTTCATCACTGCAAACTTACCTGTCACAGGGCCCTTAGAAAGCTGCCCATCCGTGAACAATACCAACTGTGCGAAGCTCGACAGAGAAGTACTGCTCTGGATGGTCCACTGACGGATGTGATCACTGGGATCGAAACTATACGTCCCCACGGCCTGCATACGTTGTTTATGTCAGGACTGTAATTCCTGCACCGCCAGTCCTCCCAACATCGTATGTTTGGAGTCGTGCATTCCAGAGGCAAGCTGACGGGCGCTTGTTGACGTATCGTGTCCCGTAATATCTCAAAGTATCTGCCCAAATTCTACTGCACGATAGTAAAACTGGCCAGCTTTTCATAACTTGATCGGCTCGATTACTACGGTTGGTGGTTGCACTCACAAGGACGCTGGTTATGAAACACTCGTCCCGCTTTCCACACGTACCCTGCAGCTTCGCCTGTGAAAGGTTTCGTGTCCCAGCAACATCAGCCAGCCAGGTGACCGTCGAGAAGTACGTGGCGCCTGATGACCATGACTGGCGCTGAGGTGATGGCCGGAAACATAAGAGACAGCTACCGTCACGTCTGTAAGTAACGTGAATTCAGATCAGTACAGTAGAACAAAGACTGAATTTTCTTATACAACAACATGCACAATCAGAATACAAACATCAAAATTCTGGCCTTGGAAAGCGAGCTAAATACCGATCCTCCCTTCGGACCTCAGCCGGCCGGTGTGGCCTAGCGGTTCTAGGCGCTTCAGTTTGGAACCGCGCGACCGCTACGGTTGCAGGTTCGTATCCTGCTTCGGGCATGGATGTGTGTGATGTTCTTAGGTTAGTTAGGTTTAAGTAGTTGTAAGTTCTAAGGGACTGATGACCTCAGATGTTAAGTCCCATAGCGCTCGGAGCCACTTGAACCATTTGAACCTTCAGACCGCGTATTTATTTCCTGTAGAGGAGCAGCGACTATCTCCATGTGACCTGTTTACTGCGACCCATAGAATCGCGTCTGCAGGCAAAAAAACTACGTTGCACAGGAACTGTCGCTTCCACTCTACGAGTCGCGTTCCACGTCGCTGGAGTGGCGTGATATTACAAAATGCGCATCTGAAATTTCCTGAAATGGGTAACGCTCCTACTTTGATACAAGTGTATACTGAAGATAGTGTTAAATTTCACAGAGTGCACGCCACAAACTATTTTGCATCACTTTCCAGGTTAACACCGACCAAGTCGATGGCGAAGCCACTTGTTTGTAATGAAACGAGCAGTTGACAACTAAGACGAGCCTCACAAACATTTCTCTCTCTACACCTCGCAGCACTTGAAATATTCATTTCCGAGGACTGACTCTTCATATCAGAATACTCAGTCTGTGCAATTTTGACATCAGAATTTCGAGACACGCTGTACGTTTTCGTACCCACAGACTGTTGCCAGCGAGCGAGGTAGCTAAAGCAGTGGGCACGAAACTGGACTCGCACACGAGAGGATGGCGCTTCAAATCCTCTTGAGGACATCCAGATTCTGCATCATGGGGTGGTCTTCTTGAGAAGATTCAGCCAGTATATTGCTTGCACCTACTTACATCTCGCGGAAAGTCCGTGAAGGTAAAATTACAGAAACTCGAGATCCGACCAATAATCGTCCTTCTCGCAGGCCAGTTGCTACTGCAACACGAAGAAGTGCGGGGGGGGGGGGGGGGGGGGGGTGACATTGCATCATAAAGCACGCTTTGCAACACACTGTAAGATGGATTGCGGAATGTAGATGTAGATGTCAGATTTTCGTGGTTTGCTTAAATAGCACAAGGCAAATGCCAGAATGGCGTCTTTGAAAAGCTCACGACCGATTTTTTGCCTCATCATTTCGTAAAACACGCTTGTGACCCGTCTCTAATCGTCCATAAGGTCAGAGGATCGACACAAGGTACAATGAATGACAGTCAACTCAGTTAAATGTTGCCTAATGCGCATACATGAGCAGAGGGCAGGTAACTGTACCACGTACGATTGCACATAAATCACTGAAAGCAGTCACGTCAACTAAATATCAGGCAGTATGCGACTGAGCGGTGTGAAGTGGCACGATAATATAAATCACCATGTCGGTAAGGTAGATTCCGATCTGAGGTTCACTGGAAGAATCCTCAAGAAGTTTAGTCCACACATGATGACGTAGCTTACAAAATACTCGGTCGAAGAGATTTCGGGACTGCAGCCTGTCGCCGTAAAATTCATTCTACGATATTTCAACTGGACCCCTGCCAGTCATCTTATGGTGAGTCATCGAAGATTGACGACGCCGTTCTCCGCTTCGCCTTACATAGCGAGCTGTGATATTGCCACGCATGCGTCGTCACGGTGACAGAAGGACCACACCGCCGGCGGCAGCGCCCTCGCTGGTGGAACTGCAAGGATCAGCTGTCTTCGGCGTTTCCGCTCCCCGCAGCCATCGGAATATTCTGGCGTCTTCGACTGGAACAAAATCTCGGAGATGACGGGATTCCACGTATTTTCCAGCTGGTAGCCACTGTCACGATTCATCAGATTTTCCGTGATGCATATTTCAACGGATTCTTTTATAACAAGGTCCCAAAACTTAGTTGCTGTGGCTAAAATTAATGTTTCATCATACCCCATGGAATGTCTGTTAGAGATACAATGTTCCGCAATTGCGGACTTGCTGGGTTACAGAAGGTGAGTGCAACGTTTATACCCCTGTGCGTGCTTTTTCTCCTACGCACGGCATACCACACTGGTAAGGTATTCTGTAAATTCCCGCCTTTCGCAATAACAGGTTATCCTTCACTCATCCCAGCAGATCCGAAATCTTAGATGGTGGGCGGAAAATCAGTTTCACCTGAAAATTGCTAAGGAGTCTTACTATTTTGAAGGAAAGATTTCCAACGAAGGGGAGAAAAGCTAGGGACTTAACTGCCACGTTCTCCTCTTTATCGACTTCCCGGTTCTTGGTTGTAGATGAGAATGGCCTGTTAATTTACGGGGTCGAGTATCCGTTGTCTCTGAACACTGTCCTTATACGTGCAAGCTCTTTAGGTAAACCTTCTGCATCCGTCACTGTTTCGGCCCTGTGTACAACGGTTTTAAGCACTCGTTGTTTGGGATGGGTGATGGCAACTTGAAGAAGAGTGTAAACACAAATCAGTGTGAGTGAGCTTACTACGAGGGTTGGAACTTAAATAGTGGCAACTATTTTTCACAGTCGATAAAAAAGAGTTTCATGTTTTCACCTGTTACTGCCCTTCAAAGTAGTCACCAGCGTTGTGTAGAACCCGTTGCCAGCGATGTGGAAGGCGTAGTATACCGTTAGCAGAGCCTGTTCTGTTGATGGTGCGAATAAATCGGTCTACTGCCTGTCGAATCTCTGGAACAGTTCTAAGCGAATTCCACGAAGTGGTTTCTTCATCTTCGGAATCAAAACAAGCATCACGATGGGTTGCGCATGACTTGGCTGAAATTCAGAAATGGGTGCTTTACGACGCTGCTCAGGCGCACTTGGAGCGCTATGAGCGCGAAGGAGAGGCTTTCTTACACCGTATCGTAGCACTGGATGAGACATGGGACACGTCGTTCGAGCCACCAGTGAAACGGCAATCCAAAGAATGGCATCATTGTGAGTCACCGCGAAAGTCGAAAGCGCCTCAGTATGGTGAAAGTTATGGTGATTCTCGTGTACGACTGTGATGGTGTTATCCTAACGCATTAAGTTCCTCCACGGCAGACCGTCAATGCACAGTATTACTGTTCGTTTTTGGAGCATCACCTGCGACCAGCTTTGCGAAAGAAGCGGCGACACTTTCTGCGCAACCCACCTATCATTTTGCACGACAATGCGCGGGCGCATACAGCGCAAGCTGTGGTTGCTTTGTTCGGTCGATGGGACTGGGAAGTACTGTACTGCCCACCATACTACCCGGACTTAAGACCTTGTGACTTTGATTCCGCAGATGAAGGAACCACTTCGTGGCATTCGCTTCAGTACTATTCCAGAGATTCGACTGGCAGTAGACCTCTCCATTCGCACCATCAACAGAACAGGCTTGCTAACGGTACACTTCGCGTTCCACATCGCTGGAAACGGGTTCTACAAAACGCTGGTGACTACTTTGAAGGACAGTAGCAGGTGCAAACAGGTAACTCATTTGTATCGGTTGTGAATAAATAGTTGCCACTATTTCAATTCCAACCCTCGTAAAAACAGAATGTCCCAGAGAGCCGTCACTGTTTTGTCTAACCAAAGCACCCAGGAATAGAAGTTAATCATCTTTCTCTAATTTCATAGCAAATCGAATGTCTTCACAAACGGAGTTAAGATGATGTAAGAAGTTCATTAACTTATCTTCTCCTTGGGACCACACTGCGGATTATCATCCACGTACCTCCAAAAAACAGTTGGTTTAAGACTTGCTGACTCAAGTGCTCTTTCCTCAAAATCCAGCTTAAAAACGTTGGTCACCAAGGGAAATAAGGGGCCGCCCTTGGCGGCGCCGTCAGTGTGTTCAAAACACTCGTTCGATGAATCGTGAATATTGGCTCTGGCTCTGAGCACTATGAGACTTAACATCTATGGTCATCAGTCCCCTAGAACTTAGAACTACTTAAACCTAACTAACCTAAGGACATCACACAACACCCAGTCATCACGAGGCAGAGAAAATCCCTGACACCGCCGGGAATCGAACCCGGGAACCCGGGCGTGGGAAGCGAGAACGCTACCGCACGACCACGAGCTGCGGACGCGTGAATATTACTTGTCACGCCTGATAGAGGGAACATAGCAGATCCAAAGAAGAGCAGCGCGTTTCATAACAGTTTCATTCAGCAAGCGTGGAAGCTGCTCGGAAGTGTTTAGCCACCTCTGGTGGAAGACGATAGAAGAGAGGCACTGTGCATCACGAAGTGATTTAAAATTCCGAGACCGTACATTGCTAGAAGAGTCATTGCTTCCTCCTATGCATGTATCACGAAAAAAATACGAAGGTAAAACTAGTAGTATTCGAGCTCATAAGGAGGCTTAGCAACCAATATTCGGGACTGCAAAAAAAGGAGGGGGGGGGGGGGGGGATGGCAATAGTATACATAGAACTCTCAGCCACACACCACAAGGTGGCTTGCGGAGTACAGATTTAGATGGGATGTTAAACCATAATCTATCTTTTTTTAATGTTCTCGCACAGAGAACATCCTCCGGGTAATCGGTGCAGCCGCACAGTGAATGATAGCGTACGTGGTACAGGGCCTGCGGGAAGCCTTCCCGTAGCACGGTTGGCAGGTGGTCGCCTCTGCAGCTGGAGGATAGTGAGTATCGCTGCGCCCCCACTCCCACCCCTACGGCTATCACCACCCCTCTACACGGTGGCGCTCACCTCCTTCCTCCTTCCTCCGGGCCCCATAGGAGAGGGCGCGGCCACTTCCTGTTCTTTTAACCGCTTACAAATCAAAAGCCGCCGGCCGCACAATGGCCGAGATCAGCTCCTGCCCTGCAGTGGTTGCTGTGGCAGCAATACGGAGAGAGGCGGTTAAGGGCCTTCCCAGGCGGCGAGGAGCACACGACAGCTGCGCCGTCCAACTGGATACGTTCCCAGTCTGGATGAATCGTCGACTTCGTTTTGCTAGGAGAACTCACGGGAAATGTTGCTCATGTGAGGTTTAATCTCACTCCTTGTTTATTTCCAAACACAGCGATTTCTTCTTTGCTATGTTGCTGCAGTTATGGCATAACACACTGAGAAAGAACGCCAAACGCAGAAAGCCACAAAACTCACAGCATGTGATAGGAAGAAAGGAAATAAAAAGGCCTGCTGATGATGCTGTAACTTCAACGAAACGTTTCTGGGCGGCGAAGATAGAAAAATTGCGTGAGCTCAAGGTGGAACCCGTACAAAAACTTATATAAAATGAGACCCTGTACAGAACTTGTGCGACCCATTCTTGAAGTACTGTTCGAGTATTCAGTATCGCCAGCAGAACAGATTAAAGGAAGACTCCGAAGGAACTCAGAGGCTTGCTACCAGAGTTGTTACCGCTATGTTCGATTAACACGCGAATATTACGGAAGTAGTTGGTGAATTAAAGCGGGATTCCGTGGATCGAAGGCGACCTTCTTTTCGCGAAAAACAACTGACACAGTTTAGAGTACCGGCATTTCGGACAGACTGTAGAACGTTTCTACTGTCACCAGCGTACTACATGAGTACGGACTGCAAAGCGAATATAAGAGAAATCAGGACTAATATGAAAGCATATAGAGAATCGTTTATTCCTGGCTCCAGTTTCGAGTGAAAGAGAGCGACTAGTAGTACCTTACGCCACGTACCATATGGTGGGTTGCAGTGTACATAGATGAAGATGTTAATTAGAGAGGATTTGCAGTGCTGTCCTCGTACATGCGTAGAGAAGTAAGACATACGACTCAAGAGCTGCATTCAGAGTTTCGCTTGAACCAGTACCAGCCGGTAGCTCAGACTCTACCAATGGCGTATCGGTTTGAACTAAATTAGTTTCCAAAGAGATCAGATAAAACTATTGCGTTATTTGTCACTTTAGACTGCTCTGTCAGCAGTAACTGCTCATAGAGTTGACCACAAAATCAACCTGAAACTTTAACAAAGTAACTCCACTCTGTTCACTGACCAATTAAGATATACTGTTTTTCGACTTCATTACTGCAACCAGATAACACAGTCTGCACATGATGCAGAGGTTGTTGCAATGCTCTTTATTCCTGTTAAAGCTTGGCTACATCTGTCACAGCGTTTGAGCTCAGCAAGCAATCTACATTGGATTTCCGGAATCCTTATCACTTTCATCAAGAAGCTCCGCACGAGGTGAAAAAACGAGCGTGGTGCATAGTTATTGCAATTTGGTTGTTGGACAAATATTTTCCACCAGTCCGTAATTTCTGATAGGTACGTGAACACTACGCTGAACTGTAAAATGTAATCTTTAACGACCAGAAAAGTCACACATTAAAATATTCCAGGTTATTATGTCTTCCACTATGAAGTGATAGGAATGGCGGGCGACACTAACCGACAACGGCCAATTGCTCTTGAGTTCCAGAACATGTGACGTCACACCTCTGTGCCGGACCAAGTGGAAACGGGATTAGTTAGTAGCGAGCCAGGGTGTGTATGCATCGGACCTTCGAAAAACCTTCAACTCTCCTTGAAGACGTCCTTCGCGGTCGAGGACGAAACATTCTGTTTCAGCAAGAAGTGGATCCAACCCGGGCATAAAAGCCCAGATTGTTTTAACAAATGTGACAATATGTTGCAACCTTTTTACAGAGAATTAACAACTGACGAAATTGATGTACAGCAACACATAAGCCAGTGCTCCTCTGACTGGATAACATGGCTTCTCTAATGACAAAAGAGTTCCAACAGCCAATTGCATTACTGGTGTTGAGCGGCAGTAACTGAACTACTCAGTCGGTGCCCTACCATTACTTTGTAAGGTTTCAGTTTGATTTTGTGCGCAATTCTGTGATTCTGTGGGCTGATAGCATCGACACATCAGTTTTAAGTGCTAAATAGAGAGACGATTTTTCGGATTTCTTTCAGAAGTACGATCCTAACTCGCATTCAGCGCTGTCTTACATTGGTTGCTTTAATGAACCATCAGACGACATTTCATTAGATTCGAAAATAACGGGTGCCCCGTATAACAATTACAAGATCCGATTTTGCACAGATCTGTAGCAAATTTTGTTTATTTCCAGGTCAACGAGCAACATAAAAGTGTTTGATATTAATTTAAGAGTTTCGACAAAAATTACGTAGAACGGAATTTCGCGGTTGTAAAGTTTCGGGTTGAAGTACTGCTCCGGCATGCAGTTTCATTCTGCCAGGAAGTTTCAAAATTAGATTTCCTATGATTTGTATCAGTTCCGCAAAATCGATGTCTCATCTTCTACCGCAGCTTAATAAAATACAAATTTCGAGTGAGGCTTGTTGCAACGGGCTGGTAAAAAATGGCCATCTATAAATGCTTCTTCCCCTTACATAATATATCTTTTACTCTGTTTCATGTAGGTATGCAAAACACATTAGTATGTTGGTAGTATGGCAGTTTATTGATCGGAGGAATGTTATTTGTACAGTAGCAGTCAGATGCACTCCACAAGTTTGACCTCCACGGTACGTTCTATTGTTACTGTTATTTATATAGAAGAAGTACTGTAAGTAGAAGAAGGAAAACTGGCGTTCTACGGATCGGAGCGTGGAATGTCAGATCACTTAATCGGGCAGGTAGGTTAGAAAATTTAAAAAGGGAAATGGATAGGTTAAAGTTAGATGTAGTGGGAATTAGTGAAGTTCGGTGGCAGGAGGAACAAGATTTCTGGTCAGGTGACTACAGGGTTATAAACACAAAATCAAATAGGGGTAATGCAGGAGTAGCTTTAATAATGAATAGGAAAATAGGAATGCGGGTAAGCTATTACAAACAGCATAGTGAACGCATTATTGTGGCCAAGATAGACACAAAGCCCATGCCTACTACAGTAGTACAAGTTTATATGCCAACTAGCTCTGCAGATGACGAAGAAATTGAAGAAATGTATGATGAAATAAAAGAAATTATTCAGATAGTCAAGGGTGACGAAAATTTAATAGTCATGGGTGACTGGAATTCGGTAGTAGGAAAAGGGAGAGAAGGAAACGTAGTAGGTGAATATGGATTGGGGCTAAGAAATGAAAGAGAAAGCCGCCTGGTAGAATTTTGCACAGAGCACAACTTAATCATAGCTAACACTTGGTTTAAGAATCATGAAAGAAGGTTATATACATGGAAGAACCCTGGAGATACTAAAAGGTATCAGATAGATTATATAATGGTAAGACAGAGATTTAGGAACCGGGTTTTAAATTGTAAGACATTTCCAGGGGCAGATGTGGACTCTGACCACAATCTATTGGTTATGACCTGTAGATTAAAGCAGAAGAAACTGCAAAAAGGCGGGAATTTAAGGAGATGGGACCTGGATAAACTGAAAGAACCAGAGGTTGTACAGAGTTTCAGGGAGAGCATAAGGGAACAATTGACAGGAATGGGGGAAAGAAATACAGTAGAAGAAGAATGGGTAGCTTTGAGGGAGGAAGTAGTGAAGGCAGCATGTAACCTCCCCCTCACTTATCGACCTTAATGACAGTGAAAAATTAAACCGAGTCTACCTAATGGAAATTTGGGAAAAGCAATCGTCACCGAAGTTAATTTGTCGGTAAAGAGGGAGGAAAGGGTTACATCTAAATGAAAGGAAAAATGCAAATGAAACTGGTGGACATTAATTTTGAAAAGGGGTAAAGTTAATGAAGAAAGTAAATGTGCGGTCGTTACGTTAACAATTAACTAGCGGTAATTAGATATTTGAGATTTGGGGGAAATTACGGTCGCCAGTCCTAAGGACAATTACTATAGTAACTGAAAAAGAAAGGTAATTACACATATAATTAGCACTAGAAGCGTGGCAACTGAAGGTTGACACGTGTAATGTGAAAACTGAAAGTTTGTCAGAAGTAATAACTTTCGCTGCACTCTGACTTAGTTTAGCAAAAGAATTAATAAAACCGGAAAACTGAAAGTTAATTTAGTGACTGAAATTAATAAGAAGCTTTCTTTCTTAAGCACATCGAAATTCAGTAAAATACGGTTAGTCTTGGACTACCTCAACAATCATTTCAAAAGCTACTTGAATCTACGCAATTTAGAAATAAGAGATTTAGCTTTAAACTTGAATTAAATGATTCTGAACAATTAACAATAGTAAGATTTAGTACGTACCAAGCTGAGCTGCAGTCACAGGTAAGCTAAAATACGGTAACAAAACTCGCACTCTTAATTTGTGCTTGCGTAATCTAAATATTGTAGCCAGCTATGAATACTTAAACTGAACTTTGAAATTAAAGCAGTGAAATGGAATGATTGTACTTTAATGCCGGCGTCTGAATTTCAACGACACTCGGGTTCATTTCGGAAAAGGAAGGGACCCTGCTTGGTAATGCAATTGGGACAATGAGCAACAAAAGTTCATGCTAAGTTGCTGTAATTTTGCGAGGCAAATGGAACAGATTGAAAAGCTGAGGTCTGCCATACAGTTCTGAAACTTTACGTGCTTTTAGTCTTCCTTGTTGGTTGATTGAAGGTTTGAAGTCGTCGATCGAGGAGGTGGCGACAGTCACTCATTGTCGGCCGTCGCTGTTGCAGAAGCTGGATGTCGGCGCGCCTTCTTCTCAACACGGTCACCAGACGAAACGGGCTCTTGATGTGCGCCAGCTAATGCTTCCCGTCCGCGACACCATGTCAGAAACTATTATCGCAAGTCGAGCGCAATTACATGCTGCCAAACCCCGAAAGCGCGCCAACTCGCGGGAGCTACACACAACACACCTGCTCCACTCGCTACTCCAGCCAGACTCCCCCTGCCCGCGCTCCACGCGGCAGAGTTAACACTACCAAAGATCCTACACACTTTGATTCTTCACACGACCCATCGATGTAATCGTTCGACAGCAGTTATCTCTAGGCAAGACCCAGCGTAAAAATACAAATAATATTTACGAAAAAAACCAATTTTATATCGACATAAGTGCATAAATATATATATACAAACAGTAAAACAATTACAATATATAAAGAGACACAAATGTCATATCTTGAGGTAACAAAACAAGGAAAAAAATAATAGTACAATAGATGGAAATAGGAGGATATGCATTTCCGGCGTTACAAGCAGAGGATCAAGTAGGTAAAAAGACGAGGGCTAGTAGAAATCCTTGGGTAACAGAAGAAATATTGAATTTAATTGATGAAAGGAGAAAATATAAAAATGCAGTAAATGAAGAAGGCAAAAAGGAATACAAACGTCTCAAAAATGAGATCGACAGGAAGTGCAAAATGGTTAAGCAGGAATGGCTAGAGGACAAATGTAAGGATGTAGAGGCTTATCTCACTAGGGGTAAGATAGATACTGCCTACAGGAAAATTAAAGAGATCTTTGGAGATAAGAGAATCACTTGTATGAAGATCAAGAGCTCAGATGGAAACCCAGTTCTAAGCAAAGAAGGGAAAGCAGAAAGGTGGAAGGAGTATATAGAGGGTCTATACAAGGGCGATGTACTTGAGGACAATATTATGGAAATGGAAGAGGATGTAGATGAAGATGAAATGGGAGATACTATACTGCGTGAAGGGTTTGACAGAGCACTGAAAGACCTGAGTCGAAACAAGGCCCCCGGAGTAGACAACATTCCATTGGAACTACTGACGGCCTTGGGAGAGCCAGTCCTGACAAAACTCTACCATCTGGTGAGCAAGATGTATGAAACAGGCGAAATACCCACAGACTTCAAGAAGAATATAATAATTCCAATCCCAAAGAAAGCAGGTGTTGACAGATGTGAAAATTACCGAACAATCAGTTTAATAAGCCACAGCTGCAAAATACTAAAACGAATTCTTTACAGACGAATGGAAAAACTAGTAGAAGCCGAACTCGGGGAAGATCGGTTTGGATTCCGCAGAAATACTGGAACACGTGAGGCAATACTGACCTTACGACTTATCTTAGAAGAAAGATTAAGGAAAGGCAAACTTACGTTTCCAGCATTTCTAGACTTAGAGAAAGATTTTGACAATGTTGACTGGGATACTCTCTTTCAAATTCTAAAGCTGGCAGGGGTAAAATACAGGGAGCGAAAGGCTATTTACAATTTGTACAGACACCAGATGGCAGTCATAAGAGTCGAGGGACATGAAACGGAAGCAGTTGTTGGGAAGGGAGTAAGACAGGGTTGTAGCCTCTCCCCGATGTTATTCAATCTGTATATTGAGCAAGCAGTAATGGAAACAAAAGAAAAATTCGGAGTAGGTATTAAAATCCATGGAGAAGAAATAAAAACTTTGAGGTTCGCCGATGATACTGTAATTCTGTCAGAGACAGCAAAGGACTTGGAAGAGCAGTTGAATGGAATGGATAGTGTCGTGAAAGGAGGATATAAGATGAACATCAATAAAAGCAAAACGAGGATAATGGAACGTAGTCGAATTAAGTCGGGTGATGCTGAGGGAATTAGGTTAGGAAATGAGACACTTAAAGTAGTAAAGGAGTTTTGCTATTTGGGGAGCAAAATAACTGATGATGGACGAAGTAGAGAGGATATAAAATGTAGACTGGCAATGGCAAGCAAAGCGTTTCTGAAGAAGATAAGTTTGTTAACATCGAGTATAGATTTAAGTGTCAGGAAGTCGTTTCTGAAAGTATTTGTATGGAGTGTAGCCATGTATGGAAGTGAAACATGGACGATAAATAGTTTGGACAAGAAGAGAATAGAAGCTTTCGAAATGTGGTGCTACAGAAGAATGCTGAAGATTAGATGGGTAGATCACATAACTAATGAGGAAGTACTGAACAGGATTGGGGAGAGGAGACGTTTGTGGCACAACTTGACTAGAAGAAGGGATCGGTTGGTAGGACATGTTCTGTGGCATCAAGGGATCACCAGTTTAGTTGGTTAATGGCTCTGAGCACTATGAGACTTAACTTCTGAGGTCATCAGTCCCCTAGAACTTAGAATTACTTAAACCTAACTAACCTAAGGACATCACACACACCCATGCTCGAGGCAGGATTCGAACCTGCGACCGTTGGGGTCGCGCGGTTCCAGACTGTAGCTCCTAGAACCGCTCGGCCACACCAGCCGGCACTAATTTAGTATTGGAGGGCAACGTGGAGGGTAATAATCGTAGAGGGAGACCAAGAGATGAATGCACTAAGCAGATTCAGAAAGATGTAGGTTGCAGTAGGTACTGGGAGATGAAGAACCTTGCACAGGATAGAGTAGCATGGAGAGCTGCATCAAACCAGTCTCAGGACTGAAGACTAGAACAACAACAACAACGCCACTTAGCGCTCTGTATGAAAATCACTGACTGTGCTGTGTGCAGTCTGTGGCTAGTTTGCATTGTTGGAATTTGCTATTGTAGTGTTGGGCAGTGGGCTGTTAACAGCGTGTAGCGTTGCGCAGTTGGAGGTGAGCCGCCAGCAGTGGTGGATGTGGGGCGTGAGATGGCGGAGTTTTGAGAGCGGATGATCTGGACGTGTGTCCATCAGAGAGAGTAAATTTGTAAGACTGAATGTCATGAACTGATATATACGACTTTGGAACATTGTTAAGGTAAATACATTGTTTGTTCTCTATCAAAATCTTTCATTTGCTGACTATGCCTATCAGGTGTTAGTGCCTTCAGTAGTTAGAATCTTTTATTTAGCTAGCAGTATTGGCGCTCGCTGTATTGCAGTAGTTCGAGTAACGAAGATTTTTCTGAGCTAAGTGATTCAAGAAAGGTATAGGTTATTGTTAGTCAGGGCCATTCTTTTGTAGGGATTTTTGAAAGTCAGATTGCGTTGCGCTAAAAATATTGTGTGTCAGTTTAAGCACAGTCATTAATAATTTTTCTAAGGGGACGTTTCAGTACGTAATATTATTACCTTTTGTTCTGGACCTGTGCTGAAGACGGAAGTGTAATTGGACTTAGTGTTATCGATGCCATTGCTCACTGTACGAATTACTGAATTTCATAACGGAAAATTGATTAATAACCGTTTCTCCTAACACATGGTGAGGCTTTACGAGTTTCTTTATGCCTCATAATTAGTTCTAATTACATCATTTAGGGTTACAATAATTTATTCTGGCATGGAGAAATTGGGAGTTTCATAAAACTGCGAATTATCCTGCAGATAGTAATTAATCAATTTCACGTACCTCGCATGAAAGGCGGCGAACTCTAAAAACCGGCGCGCACTGCGCTGAGAGCAGCCGTATTCCAGCCACTACTTACTTTGTACGAATCCGAATTTTCACTACTTATCTTTTAGTCGAAGTTGTGAATGATTCCAGAACTAATTTTATTTGGACAGTCCAAAGACAATTAACAACTTAGTTAAATATTTTATTTCAAATTAAGCTGACCTCAAAGGTAGGTGATAATTCGCTGTGTCGACCGTGTAAAAATTATGTGTGAAATAAGGGATTTTACGGTAGTGTAATACACTGAAGTGCTAAAAAAAAAAGGAAAAAAAACTGGTATAGGTGTGCGTATTCAAACAGAGAGATATGCAAACAGGCGAAGGCGGCGCTGTGGTCGGCAACGCCTATATAAGACAAGTGTCTGGCGTTGTTGTTAGATCGGTTACTGCTGCTACAATGGCAGGTTATCAAGATTTAAGTGAGTTTATGCATCTAGTCGGCGTACGAGCGATGGGACACAGCATCTCTGAGGTAGCGATGAAGTGGAATTTTGCCCGTATGACCATTTCAGGAGTGCACCGTGAATGTCAGAAATCCGGTAAAATACCAAATCTCCGACATCGCTGCGGCCGGAAAAAGATCGTGCGAGAACTGGACCAACGACGTCTGAACAGAACCGTTCAACATGACAGAAGTGCAACCCAATTGAAAATTGCTGAAGATTTCAGTGTTAGGCCATCAACAAGTATTAGCTTGCGAACCATTCAATGAAACACTATCGATATTTCGGAGCCGAAGGTCCACTCGTGTATCCTTGATGACTGCACGACACAAAGCTTTACGCTACGCCTCGCCTGGGTCTGTCAACACCAATATTGGACTGTTGATGACCCTGCATGTCAGCAGCGGGCTGTTCAAGCTCGTGGAGGCTCTGTAACGGTGGTGGGGTGAGTGTAGTAGGAATGATACGTCTAGACTCCTGGTATGTCTAGGTACGACTCTGATCGTTGACACGTACATAAGCATCATGTGTGATCACCTGCACCCATTCATGTCCATTGTGCATTCCGACGGACTTGGTCAATTCCAGCAGGACAACGCGACACCCCCCAACGCATCTAGAATTGCTACAGGGTGGCTCCAGGAACATTCTTCTGAGTTTAAACACTTCCGCTGGCCACCAAGCTCCTCAGACACGAACATTATTGAGCATATAGGGGATGCCTTGCAACGAGCTGTTCAGTTGAGATCTCCACCCACTCGTACTCTTACGGATTTATGGACAACCCTGCAGAATTCACGGTGTAATTCCCCTCCAGCACTACTTCAGACATTATTCGAGTCCATGCCACATCGTGTTGCGGCACTTCTGCGTGCTCACGGGGGCTCTACACGATATTTGGCAGGTGTACCAGTTTCTTTGGCTCTTCAGTATTTATTGTGTTTGGAACAGTGTGTTAATGCTTTGTGTGTTTTATTGTTGCGTAGCCTGTACGTGGGTGGAGGAACTGGAACGCCTAATTGAACCCGGTATTGGACTTGTAAACTCGAGGTCTACGCTGCAGTGTACATACAAGTAAGTGTTATGTCATAGCAATGAGAGTAGATTGGTACTTTCATCTTTTTAGACTAGTTGTAGTTGGAACTAATTTCTGTCCATTTCATTTGCGCGTGTCATGTGTAATGAGATGCGCTTCCAGATGTTTTCCTTTTCCTCGGTTACAGTTCAGGACTATAATAGTGTAATACTATCACCTAAGGCACATTCCTTATTATTAGGTGAGAGGGAATTTTCAATTTTCTTTCCGTGATTTTATCCAGTTATGGTCAAAAGTAGAAATCAATACAAAGTGGCACAAAAGGAAGGAGAATTCGAAGCAAGATTTATGCAAGGAGATTAATGAATCACGTTCTGTGTTAAGTACTAAGATTAAAGAAATGTCAGAGTCTCATACCAACTTTGTAAACGAAACTGCTGAGTTTAAAGAGACCCGAGATCACTTACCCGAGCAAATCACCAGACTTAAGAATGTAGTTGCTGGAATTCGGCAAGGCAAGAGACCTTGATGGAGACATTGGAGCGTATGTCTAAGCAAGTGACAAATCTATCTATTGAACATGTGGAGCTGCTAAAAGCGAAAGTTTCAGTTCAGCAAAATCAGTTTGTAAACGAATTTCAGAACTGGATTAAAGATAAGGATACCCAAATAACGAATAAAGTACAGGAGGAAGTCAAGCTGTTGTAAAGAAAATTACCTCTCGTGAAGAGAATTTCATTATGAAGCATCGTGATGGATTATACGAAATAAAAACTCATTTGAGAGATGATTTCTCGTAGTGTCGTGCTACTGTAAACAGTGTGGGTTCTGCAGAGTCGATGTCCCATCACCCACTGCACCTTAAAATAACATATTTACGAATTTCACATATGGTCTGTTAAAACCTGCTGGTAAAGAATGGTGATCTACAAATGCTTCCTCCCCTTCGGGCTCAATGCGAGGATTGGCTGGCACCAGTCTGGTTGGTAGCAGATCTGCCATCCATTTGCACTGATACTTCGGTTACTTAATCGGGTGTTTAATGGTGTTTTTGTTGCGTACTCCATACTAAGTCGTTGGCCGCCTGAGGGCTTATTTGCTATTGGAAGCAGTTTGCCGCCCAGAGATGAGAAATGCCCTACCCTCTAGACGCTCTTACACCGCCTAAGACATCGTTCGCATTTAACACAAGGGGAAGTATTCCGTCACTCTGTTCGTTAACGGTTAGCAACTTGTTGAGCAAGCGTTCCCCCTCTATACGCAAAGGAGGGAACCAAGTAGTGTGTTGATCAGCTCTTCCCGGAACGTACGCTCTCGGAATTTCAATGGTAAATCTCTCCGTGATGCACGACTCCTCTCTCGTAGAGTCTGCCGCTGGAGTTTGCTGAGCATCTCAGTAATGCCGTCGTAGCGAGTACACGATCCCGTGACAGAAAGCACCGGTCTCCGTTCAATGATTTCCTAGTAATTCAACCTCATAAGGCTCCCAGGCGGATGAGCAACACTCAACGAACGATCAGGCAACTGTTTGGTGAACCGCTTATTTCGTGAATGAACTACATTTCCTTAAGATTCTTCCAATGAATCAACCCGCCATCTGTCTTTGTACATGTTGTTTTGTATAGTCATTCCACTTTAGACAGTTCCAAACAGATACTCCGAAATACTTTACGGTAGTTATTGTTTCTTGTTATGTTTCAGCAATAGTTTAAGGGGAGGTTTACTATCTTTGCCCCGAAAAAAGCATGTTCCTTGAGAGTTTTTTTCTCGGGATGTATTATAGACATCAATGTCAAATTTGGTCAAAATATTTATTGATATTTTCTCTACAAACTGGAATTTTTTCGACCGTAGACCTCCACGCGTGGTATGTCACAGGTTAGCCGGCTCGTCTGAATTAAAACTGAGTTGACGTTAGTGAAATATATAAGATTCTTTAGGAGTTGTGCCTCACTTAACTTATTTGGACCATCGGAAACAAAATGGCGGCAATTGAAAACAAATAGGGTTTTTTCATCGATTTTTCGTTTCGTCGGCCAAGTAAAAATATTTATAGTTGATGGATCGGAATAAAAGTGGCGCAACCTCTAGACAATTTAGTTAGCTTAGTGGGAAACAAAGAATCATGCCAATCGATTCAGTAGATTTGAAGTTACCATACCGCGCGATAAAGAAAAGTCATTTCGAGAAAAACGCGTTTGAAGTTTTGACTACATATAACTGCAATATTATGCAACTTACGGTTAGTCTGCTATTCCGGGTCCATAAACTAGTCCTTCCTCTTCCTCATAGAGGGCGTCCTGCTCGATCTGTGCCTTCTGCGCTGCTCCAGAGCCGCTCGTACGGCCAGTGACAAGTGGTTTTCTGCCGCTTGAATCCGGTGGTCATACGAATGCTTGGCGAACTGCGTCGAATTGAGTCCCAGGGTGACGTCCTTGGTTGTCATGGTCTTCAGAATTGCTGAATACCCTTCGTTGAAGCTGCTCACTGCCAGGAAAGTCCCAATCTCCACAGTCTTCGCATCAGAATGCAAGTGCTTGGGGGCTAGCTTCTAAACACACGCGTTCAAACTTTCAATTGGTTTTTGTGTGTTTTCTCCCAAACACTGATACAATAACCTGTCCTCCGAAAGAAAGAAACCGGTGCGTGAAAAAGGCCGATTTCAGGCAGGTGCATTTTTTTGTTCAACCGCGAATAACAAACATTTCCGTTCCGTATTCGGAAAAACCGTTTCAGGGGTGGATTCGAAACACTGTTATGGATCCAAAAATGCAATTTAAAAAAAAACGATTTTTTGAACCAAAAGATAGTAAACCTCCCCTTAATCGAACTGCACAGACAGCAAGAAAAACTACAGATGCACTACGATGGAGTTGTCGGAATGGGACGGAAATCGGTAGATGTGACGTAGATGAAAGTAAAAACAAATGATTATAATTTCTGAAAAAATTGATGATTTATTCACGAGAAAGAGCTTCAGAAATTGGGAAAGTCAGTACGCGTTGATTCATATCTTGCCCTTATTCAAGCAGTTATTCGGATTGGCATTAATCGATAGACTCGTTGGATGCCCTCCTGAGGAATTTGTGGCAAATACTGTCCATCGTCAAAATCCCGAGCTGGTTTTAGAGCCCTGCACATAATGTTCCAAGCTTTGGTGGGGAGAATTCCGGCGACGTTGGTGCCCAAGGCAGGGTTTGTCAAACACAAATACAGGCAGTAGAAAATCTCCCCCTGTCGACGCGGGCAATAACTTGCTGCAATGTAAGCCCAGAACGGCTTCCCATGAAGGACAACAAACTCGAGCTTAGCACATCGTCGTGCTATAATGATACTGCGGATGACAACCAGAGGGATCCCACTCGTTCTATAAAAGGAATGGCTGCTTAGACCATCACTCTTGGTCGTCGGCGCCGTATGGCGGGCGACATTCAAGTTGGTATTCCACCAATTTCCGTTGCGCCTCCAAACACTATTCGCTGGTCGTCGGGGCTCAGTTCGAAGCGGGACTCATTACGGAAGTGAATTCTACTTCAGTCAATGAGATTCCGGATCGAAAACGTGTCTGGAGACGCCCTGAAAGCAGTGGGATACCAACCTCTCTGACGACCTTCATGTGGCCCGACAACTAGGAGTGACTCTCTGGGGCATCATATCATTTCGTAGTAGGACCCATCTGATTTTCATCCGAGGGACCTTTACGTCACAGCGGAACGTAGATGATATTCTACGCCTCGTTATCTTGTCCTTTGATGGCAAGTCATCCTGGGCTTATATTTCAGAAAGTTAATGTCCGCCTGCAGACGCCGAAATATTCTGCTGCTTGTCTTCATGCTTGCCAAACCCTACCATGGTCAGCAAGGTCGCCGGATCTCCCGCAGACTCAGAACGTCGTAACATTATCGGCAGGGCTGTCCCACCAGCTCCGGATTTTGACGATCTAAGGCGCGAATTGGACAGAATTTGGCATCATATCGCTTAAGAGGACATCCAACAATTCTGTTAATCAATGCGAAGCCGAATAACTGAATGCACGGCCGGAGGTGGCCCAACGCGTTACTAGATAAATGTTGTGTGACTAGGGCCTCGCGTCGAGTAGACCGTTCGCACGGTTCAAGTCTTTCGATTTGACGCCACTTAGGGCGACTTGCGCGTCGATGTTGATGAAATGATGATGATTAGGACAACACAACACCCAGTCCGTGAGAGGAGAAAATCTCCGACCCAGCGGGGAATCCAACCCGGGCCCTTAGGATTGACATTCTGCCGCGCTGACCATTCATCTACCGGGGGCGGACAACGCGTTACTGACTTGCACAATTTGTGAAACACTTTGTCTTCAATAAATCATCAAATTTTTCTGACATTGCTATCATTTATGGGTCTGTACGTGTACATCACATCTACCGATTTCAATTCCTTCGGGTAATTCTTTCATGGTGCATTGTTTTTATTCTCTTAGAGTTTATTTAGGCGTAGTTTCACTCACAGAGTCAGCTGCTAGTCCCTGCACTAATTATCAAACCTCTCTATCATCCCTGCTATTCGCCGCAGTCTTCTCGCGTGGCTACCTTCCAGTAGATAACTGAATCATCCGAAACAGTCTTGTTCAAGTTCCACGCAAATATAATGCAAACGGTTACGATCCTACCACACTTTTCTGGGACACTCCTGATATTAGTGCCTTTACAATTGTCGATTTCGTTCCGTTGACAGATACGTGTAGAGTTACATTATCAGGTAAGCATCGGGAAAAGGGGTTAGAAGTATCTTACTTGGTCTAAACAGCAACTGTTACTGCAAGCAGAGTAGTTTGCATCAACCACAAGTTACTCTGTGATTACGTACTCCCTAGTTACCTACGAGTACTGGCGATTAGCGCGTTGCATGGAGCGTTGCACGGAGAACGAGTTCCTGTGTCGACGCAGACGTGTTGCTGTCGCTATGGCTGCTGGAGGGAGCTACGGACGTCTTATTCGCTGCGGTACTGCAGAGAGAGACCGAGAGGAGGAGAGCCTCCCACCCCCTCCATGCCCCCTCCCCCCACAACCCCTTGTGATTTACGGCTGGGAGGCTGGGTAATGGTAATGTATGCGGCCGGCGTCGCTCGGCGGCCGGGCACAGTTTCCGGTAAGCTCCGGTGGGGGCGCTAGGGCTCAACGCCGAGCCGTGACTCCCTGCCCGCCCGCCTGGGAAGGAAAGGCGAGGCGAGCCCAGGGAAACAAACAGCCCACGGCGGCCGGCGGGCCTAATTGCCGCCTCGCCGCAGGAGATAGCATCTGCTCCGCTCTGCCGTGATGCGATACTCGCTCCAGGGACGGCAGAGAGCGCTGGAGGATACGGGGCACCTGTGCTCACCCGTGTCAAAGTCTGTACGTACCAGGCTCTCCTTTCATCGTGTCATGACTTAAGTCAGCGCTCATGTGCTCTTCTACGACCGAAGAAAGTATAAACTCAATGAACGAATACAAAACGCCTCTGGTATTAGCTTCTCAATAACTGTCAGAAGCTCTCCTGCAATGTCCATTTGGAGGAGTCCTGGTGCAGTAGCATCCCACCTGTCTCATAATATCAGACTGATTTCATATTACGCCTAAGAGGTAGCATTGCCTTCGTTTGAGGTTCTCCAGAATAAAGCCCAAATTAATCTAGCAGTTCCTTGTTCCCCATCTTATTCAACTGTTCTGTCCCAACTTCTCCCAAACAGATTCCGCCATACTGTACAACTTATCACACTGTTCCGCCATACTGGACAACTTATCACACTGAAGATGCCTCAACAGAAACCAGCACTCATCTCAGGATTCTGGCAGTTCACCAATTGAACAAGCATTTTGGGTTTTTTGTTGCTATGGGAAACATGTAGCTTGGAATGCAGAGATGGTATGATATTATTTGATCAGATTAGCTGCTTATCAGTATGATTACACAGCTGCCTTCACATCTTAAGTTATTTTCCCTTTCTACTAATCCTTCAATCTCTGACTCACTCTTGCTTGCTCCCCATCTCTGTCTGCTCACCTCATCCTCCACACTCTCTTTGCCTCTTTGCCTATTACTCCATCTTCTCTTTGTCCATTTCCTCCACTTCCTCTGTCTGACGTACATTCCTCCCCCTCCCTGTGACCATGTCTTCCACCCCATCTCTCTTTCCATCTCCACCTCCCTCTCTTCCTTTGCCACCTGCCAGCTACTCCTCTACACCTCCCACGTGTCTCATGGATCTCCCCATCCTCCCCTCTCACTGTCCATTTCCTCCTCTCCCTCACTCTGTCCATCCCCCCCCTCTGAACCTGTCCCCAGCCATACTCATTGGCATGCACAGGCTCTGAAATACAGTTCAATAAATCAGGCTGATACTACACCCACAAAATGTCTGTCATACATGGCAGGCTACACATCAAAGGGTTGAAAAATTATTTATTTCCCCTGATGCACAGACTGCCATGCAAAACAGGTCGATTAAGCAGGCTGAGATTACTCCAGCACAACATGCATGTCATACAGGGCAGCCTACATAATGGGTCCCAGAAAACCATTTCTTCTCTTTGACATGTAAGCAGGCCGATACTGATCCCAAACAAAATGGCCATTGTGCAGGGAAGTCTGTACGCCACTATATCTACTTCTATTGGAGCTGGGAGGTTGTAAATACCACAGTACTGATACTCACGAGGCCTGCAGTTTCTTTTCCAAATTTGATTGAAAGTAATCCAGGGATTTGGGAGGAAACCCAAGACATACACACATATACTCTGCTTTATATATATATAACTGAAATATACTACTATGTAAAGACAAAAAGTTGTTTAATGCTGTTACCAAAAAGTTCGAAGTTTTATAGAATAATTCTCTAATAAACACTCAGATGTGTGTGTGTGTGTGTGTGTGTGTGTGTGTGTATTTATGTATGTATATAAAAGCACTGTCAGCAAAAATCTTCTTGACTGATATACATCATCAAATTTTTGCATGATACTCTAATAAACATTCACAGAGACATCGGCTATATATTTTGTTAAACAACAATTTACAGGTTAAAATCGACTCAGCGCTGTGAAGATATGTTGTTCAGTTTTCTTCCTTTGCAGTCACATTTAACTATGATAGCAGGACATTTAAAACATTAGATAAACTGTTGCTCCCGTATATATTTTCCTTCTCCTTGCACATAACGTTTAAAAACTGTATACAGAAGAATGTGCTGTTTTGATTTCTTTCTCACTGTCAGTTTTAACAGAAAATGGGAAAATTGTACTTAAGGCTTATCAGCCTATGCTCAAAATACTACTGTGGAATCTGAATCGTCTGAAAGTTTGTGAGCCCACCCACTCATGGAGTAAAACTGTGCAAAGTACTTTCACTGCAGCTATTATCCTCATAGATCCAGTAGCAGGAGAGCTCTCTTTAATACCCCGTATACCAATGATCACAACTGATTTACCCATTCAGTTTATACAACTTTAGTTCCTGATCAAGATTTTATTTGAAATACCTATAAACAAGGCTCATGATCAGTCAGAGGAGGAAGACAATGTGGATGGAGGGGGAGGAGGATATGCACATAGAGAGGGGGAGGAGGATATGCATATAGAAAGAGGGAAGAAGGAGAAGGCAGAGAGAGAGGAGGAAAAGCTAGAGGGGTTGGAGGAGGAGATGGAGATGGTCACAGAGGGGGAAGGTGAAGAAGGAGATGGACCAAGAGAGCATGGAGGAGGAGTTGAACAGAGAAAAGGGTAGGAGATTAGGAGACGTATCAAATTCCTATGAAAGTTAGTAAATCTGCTAATGCATTAATCTCGAACTGATTTAGGCTGGAAAATATTAATTCCAAATTTGAGCACCAGGTGCAAAACTGACGCTGCACAGCATCTCATCGACATATCAGGTGCTATTATGTAAGCAGTGGTTAATAATAAACCCAGAATCGTGTCTTTCTCACTTGTTTGATATTTTCTGCCAGCGCCAAGTTCCTAAACCATTACAAATGGAAACATTTATATACGCCTCTTGGTACCTAGTGTCCCAAATTGGAACTAATTTTTCCTAGTGTAAATCGGTTCTGCATCAAGTTATTAGAATAATCACCAGGTTTTGCTGCCAGATGACAGTTGCAATTTACACTGGACCTTTGTAAGTAGACGCAATTTAATTATATCCACCTGATACGTTGTACACATTTCCTCCTCCCTCCTCTCTGTATCCACCTTTCTATCACCGTGTCTCTCTGTCCACCTCATCTTCCCACCTCTACTGTGCATTTCCTCTCATTTACTCTTGCTCTGTCTCTTCATCTCCTCTTGCTCCCTCTTTTTGTCCATTTTCTCCACGCCCTCTCTCTGACCATATCTTCTTCCCTCCGTCTGGTAGTATCTTCCTCAACCACTATTGGTCTATCTCCTCCCCTTCTTCTATTATCACCTGTCCACTACCCCTCTGCACCTTCCACCTGACTCCTGAATGTCCCTCTACTACCCCATCTCTTTGGCCATTTCCTTCTCCCATCCTCCTCCCATCTTTGGCTCCTCCTCTCTTTGAAATTCTCCTCCTCCATCTCCCTCTGCCTATCTTCTCCTCCCCATCTCTTTGTCCATCTCCCCCTTTCCCATCTTTCCCTGTCTGTCTCCTGCCTCCTTCCTCAAAATGGAAAACCATCTACTGTCTCAGTTGTGTAGACTACACTGCAAAGAAGGTAGATAAGAGAGGCCTATACTATTCCCACACAACGTGCTTATTTATTATTGTCAACTTATACCATAGGTACTGAAAGAAAGGTTTTTGGCCATATCTCCTCTCCTAATGGAACTATGTTCCTATAAACCTTGCAATGCTGATACTCATAAAAGGCACAAAAGGACTACAGCCCTCTACTAAATTTAATGTAGTCTAATTTGATTCTATACCCATTGAATAATCGCATGTTTGTCTAATCACTTTGTATGCCTTCACTGTTCTTACCTATTAACACACCTACATCACAGACTCTCTGATTTTAGAGCAATAATTATAAATACGATGTAGTTCAGACACTATCCACAACTTGAGTCTTCCAGTAAGGTACTGACACTCTGCTGGTGACAAGCAGTATGAAAACTGGATGCCGCGAAGAGTTGCCGCGCTGTTCGAGGCGCCATGTCACGGAATGAGTGGCCCCTCCCGCCGGAGGTTCGAGTCCGCCCTCGGGCATGTGTGTGTGTGTGTGTGTGTGTGTGTGTTGTTCTTAGCATAAGTTAGTTTAAGTAGTGTGTAAGTCTAGGGTCCGATGACCTAAGCAGTTTGGTCCCTTAGGAATTCACACACATTTGAACATTTGAAAACTGGAATTGCTTTAGTTCAATGGAATTAATGCATACTCAGATTGAGAGTAATGACAGATAGTTTGATATTGCGTTTTGTACGTTTATGAAAAAAGATAATTTTACAGCAGAGAGGAGCCTGAAGGTAACCTAATTCAAAACTACGATGCATTTCAAATAAAATAAACCTATAAATACCGCTGAAGGTTCGTCTCTACTACGAGTAAATAAAGAAACGGGATTTGTGTCTTTCTGATATCTCCGTAATTCGATATATCATTCAATAGACGCTATGTCTGCGGAACTCCATGGGTTGCTGTATGTGATTGTAAACAATAGTATCAGTTGTGTTTATTTACTTCTGTGAGCGCTATCGTTCACTAGACCTTATCAGACAAATATGAGGCAATAGAGAAGTGAGCCGACCGAGGTGGCCGAGCGTTTCTAGGAACTACAGTCTGGAACCGCGCGACCGCTATGGTCGCAGGTTCGAATCCTGCCTCGGCCATGGATGTGTGTGATGTCATTAGGTTAATTAGGTTTACGTAGTTCTAAGTTCTAGGGGACTGATGACATTAGAAGTTAAGTCCCATAGTGCTCGGAGCCATTAGAACCAATAGAGAAGTGAGTTTCGAGGTAATACCGAACAGTATGTCAGATGGTGAGCAGTGGTCTGCTCAGGCAGGTTTCCAGCCAATATCTCATTTTCCACCTTTTCGGTTTCGTTCTTTTAATTCTATTCATAGAAAGGGACACTTCTTTTCCTTGTTATGGTTGATAGTTCTGCAAAATTTTGGCGTAAGACTAGGTTTGATCTCGAGCGAAATGTCAACTCAATTACTGTTCCTTTTTTCGGTCTCAAAGTCTTTCTTGGAAGTTGTTTCTATTTGTCTGCCATAGTCTCTGCTGTGTTTAAAACTTCATGCTTGACTACGGTATCGTAGTGCCTGAATTTGGCGTAAAATAATGCGAATTGATATTTGTGCTTTGGCACAGCATTCAGAATGCTCTCTCCAACCTTTGTTCTCCTTTTTTTTTCGAGTTCTGCGTTGTCGATGACGTTCGTGGTGAGCGTCTTACCAAGGTTGTTGAACTTCTGTGGTCTTCCGACGTCACCATACATTGTCTTCATTGTGCATGTTATTAGTTTCCCCTGAATATGGTTAAATGCAATGAACCAACGCTGAGGAGATCCTATGCTGGATCAGTGCAATGGGGATATTTGCGAGACATTCTGTTGGCGACACAGTCCAGTACAGTTTACGGCTTTCAGAGATAGTACAAAAATCGTCCACTAATAAGAGGAAGTAGTTATTTCCATGAATAACATATGGACAATTAAATTTTTCCTATTCTTTATATTTTATATGGGGAAAGACAGTAAAACTGAACATATCAGCATCCTACATTCAGGCGTCTATTTGTTTTATATTTATTATCTGTATATTTTGAGTTATTATTAACGTAAAATTATAATCATACTAATATAGAACAGTCACTGACCCCAAATGAGATAAGAGATTAGATTTGGAAGAATATGTCAATTCGTATCTGTGACTGCTAGACCTGAGTGATTGCCCGATCTTTCGAATCAGGAAATGTAAATTATAATTATAATGACGCGGGAGGAAAATTCTCTACGATTTGGGAAAACACTAACTCAATTATGGCATACAGAATTCTAGCTTTCAATGTTAATTAAGCTAGAGTTAGGAAATGTTAGTGAAAATCTTGTCATGTGACGTTGAGTCCTTGCCAACTGTTAGAATAAACCAGTATAATTTCTAATCTGCTTTCGCTGCCGAGACTGACAGGCAGAAAAAATTAATGGAATGCTGTATATGAATGATGGCACGAAACCGGAGGAGGTGGGTGGTGTCATGCAAACTGGAGAACCACTGTCCACCACCGTCATCCATTCGGTTCATACTTCTCGGTAAAGAACCTATCCAGACTTACGCACAATGCACGGTCTTCTGATGTACGCATTCTCTCCAATACCATGCACCAAGATTTTATTTTGCCGTCGTCTGAATCTATCCTTGCTGTTATTATCTAACAAATAACTTGCCTGGCTCCTCCACAATCCATTCACCTACCTAGCCTACACGTCCCGCTCCACTCCAAGTCACGTACGCTATTTTCTCAGTCACATATTTCACTTCAGCCTGTTCACTACTCTATTTATTTGTTGACCAGCAATTTTCAGCAAATTCCAACGTGCATCCCTCCATTAATCACTGAGCAGACCTAAGATTTTCTCCGGTTTCCCCTTTAAAAGTTCGTATCATTCCTTCACATATAAAAACCAGTAACACACATTCACTGTAAGCTTTCAGTTTCAAATATAGAGGACCTCCAGTGACAGAAACCCTATGTATCTTACAAACAGCACTCTAAGCTGTTATTTCTTCCACTTCTTACTTTTTCTGTCTACCAAGTCGTTGCCATCTACTGGTCTAAATATCAAAACTCATCCACTGTTTCTGTAATTGTGTCGTTAATTTTTGTTATTTTTCAGTCCTGTGGTTGTACGTTACTGTAACTGATTTTCAGGCTATTTTCGAAATTTCTCTTTTTCTTTGCATTCGTCGACAAAGTTTATCTACAAGAATGACAACGAGTACAAAAAACTTAAGCAGAAGAAGGTTTCCCTGATGTGCTCCATTATCATATATACAGTCTTCTTTTCCTGGATATAAGTATCTGAAAACTTGTTCTAGGAGTGCTGATAGTATTTTTGATTATATCGAATCTCCTTGACCCATTCTTGTTTCCATCCTGAATTTGCCACTGTTCTCATGAAACCTGATGGACACTGTTAAACATAGTATACTTACGCTTCTTAAATTTTGAATTATGATAAAATGCATTTTCGTTGTGTTCCACTTAAAAATTACTAGAGTACAAAAGCGCAAATGTGAATTTTATATATTAATGAAAGAAAATTTCGAAGGTGGAAATGTTGTTTTTTAAAACAGGTGAATCTCATAAAAAATAATCCACGACGATTTTAAAAGAAGAGTGACGTCAATACCCACAAAATTTGAGGAAAAGGTGACCTTTATTACCCATTATTAAAATTTTCAGTGGTTTAGAAAGCATTTTAATATGCAGCAACAAAAAATAGATAATTTTCCCAATAATATAAAATGTGTGACTAGTAATAAAGAAAGTTTTACATCTAACTTAACTCATATTTCCTGGTCAACGCCTCCCATTAGATGCACGAGGTTTTATTTAAAAGTTGGTAGCCTGTATAAAAAGAGTCCAGATTTTAAGTGTTGTTGCATGGGTAGTTCAAAAATATAATACGTTCATTAATGTTAACTCTGATAACATATACATATACCGTAAACTGATTTATTCCATGACATTTTGTTGAAAGAACAAATGATTTCTGGAACGTGTAAGTAACTAACTAGCCTTCTTACGTAGTGACTGTTATGACACATGTTACTGAAACAGAGGGTAAAACTGTCTCTCAGTTTATGAATCTCAGACGAAGTGGTAAATCAGACTCACTGTTCCGACGTGCAGTTGAGTCACTTATTTCGAAAAGCTAATAAGTACGAATATACAAATATATAAAAAACTATTTATTCCATGAAATATCACAATCTGCACAGTTTTACAGGTATATTGTGAAAATATAAGTGTTAATGATGAGATGTGCATGTGTCTCACATTAAAAAATTTTGAAACTGGGTACGTGATACGTTATTAAACTAAACTGATAAAATTGTAGTACAAAACATTTATAGATCGTTACAATATTTTGGTGGAAAATGAAGGAGAAGAAACAAAATTTAGCAAAATAGGCCTTTGCCCTGCTATACGTGTTAATGAGAAATCTTCATAAGTGCGTGCAACTATGAGAGGTAGTACTGTTACTTTACGCGAGCGGTGTGCAATGTACCTGAGTTCATCGTAGTTGCTGATATGGAAGGTTAATTATTTATCCTTTGGTACCATTGTGCCATAACATTTCTCTGACAAGACGTGCTTCTTGTGGCGGAGTGGCCACCATTTTTTCAGGTCGATGACACCTCGCTTTCATTTTGTGAACTGTGAAATTCGCAGTTTTGCAAGAACACTTTATTAGATACACACACTAACCATGAGTATAAGATATTCTACACTCCTGGGAATGGAAAAAAGAACACATTGACACCGGTGTGTCAGATCCACCATACTTGCTCCAGACACTGCGAGAGGGCTGTACAAGCAATGATCACACGCACGGCACAGCGGACACACCAGGAACCGCGGTGTTGGCCGTCGAATGGCGCTATCTGCGCAGCATTTGTGCACCGCCGCCGTCAGTGTCAGCCAGTTTGCCGTGGCATACGGAGCTCCATCGCAGTCTTTAACACTGGTAGCATGCCGCGACAGCGTGGACGTGAACCGTATGTGCAGTTGACGGACTTTGAGCGAGGGCGTATAGTGGGAATGCGGGAGGCCGGTTGGACGTACCGCCGAATTGCTCAACACGTGGGGCGTGAGGTCTCCACAGTACATCGATGTTGTCGCCAGTGGTCGGCGGAAGGTGCACGTGCCCGTCGACCTGGGACCGGACCGCAGCGACGCACGGATGCACGCCAAGACCGTAGGATCCTACGCAGTGCCGTAGGGGACCGCACCGCCACTTCCCAGCAAATTAGGGACACTGTTGCTCCTGGGGTATCGGCGAGGACCATTCGCAACCGTCTCCATGAAGCTGGGCTACGGTCCCGCACACCGTTAGGCCGTCTTCCGCTCACGCCCCAACATCGTGCAGCCCGCCTCCAGTGGTGTCGCGACAGGCGTGAATGGAGGGACGAATGGAGACGTGTCGTCTTCAGCGATGAGAGTCGCTTCTGCCTTGGTGCCAATGATGGTCGTATGCGTGTTTGGCGCCGTGCAGGTGAGCGCCACAATCAGGACTGCATACGACCGAGGCACACAGGGCCAACACCCGGCATCATGGTGTGGGGAGCGATCTCCTACACTGGCCGTACACCACTGGTGATCGTCGAGGGGACACTGAATAGTGCACGGTACATCCAAACCGTCATCGAACCCATCGTTCTACCATTCCTAGACCGGCAAGGGAACTTGCTGTTCCAACAGGACAATGCACGTCCGCATGTATCCCGTGCCACCCAACGTGCTCTAGAAGGTGTAAGTCAACTACCCTGGCCAGCGAGATCTCCGGATCTGTCCCCCATTGAGCATGTTTGGGACTGGATGAAGCGTCGTCTCACGCGGTCTGCACGTCCAGCACGAACGCTGGTCCAACTGAGGCGCCAGGTGGAAATGGCATGGCAAGCCGTTCCACAGGACTACATCCAGCATCTCTACGATCGTCTCCATGGGAGAATAGCAGCCTGCATTGCTGCGAAAGGTGGATATACACTGTACTAGTGCCGACATTGTGCATGCTCTGTTGCCTGTGTCTATGTGCCTGTGGTTCTGTCAGTGTGATCATGTGATGTATGTGACCCCAGGAATGTGTCAATAAAGTTTCCCCTTCCTGGGACAATGAATTCACGGTGTTCTTATTTCAATTTCCAGGAGTGTATTTTCAATGCGTAACTTTCGCAACAGTATACCATAGTCTGTGTCACGGTCATTAAAAGAGTGACGACATAGAAAAAGTAGTGAATGGCGTTTTGGAAATCTCCACCGGTCAGCAGTGACAACAAAAACTAACAAGTGTATGATTCCTATTCTGGCCAGGCCAGCCATCCTAGAAAATAAAGAATTCCGGTGTTGTTAAAGGTATATACGCATCAGTGATGTGTAATATAAGGGAACAAACTTCATTCGGTCCCCTCAAGGCTTCTCCCTCTTGATATGAATAGGAGAATGTTATGTTATTTTTCATGTCTTGGACACAAAGTTCATCAATCCATAGTTTCCTGTACTAGAACATTGCTTGTACGGGATTATGCGGCAAAGGTAGGTTTCGAATGTAATCGAATGATGTCGCGATAATATTATCTTTCTCTTTACAGATTTTTAATTCCTCATATTTCACGAAATATTTATTTGCTCTTCTTTTATGCAGCGTAAGTTCGGCTGCTGCAGCACGTTTTGCATTTTCATTCAAATGGGGATCACAAATTCTTATTTTCAGTCGTTCACATTAAGAACCAACATCAACCGACGACCTTGCATATAACATACTGAAATTCCCCTTGAATTAACTGTAGAAAACGTTATAGCTTATTACTTCACCCCTGATATCAAGGTTATTTTGTAGAAACATATTACGTAACATTTTAATGTTAAGAGAAGCAAAATATTGTTTGAGTAACGCATTTCTTGAAATGGCAGTGATCCAATAAATGTATGAATTCATTGGTGGTATTCTCCACTGATAACATTATGCCATTTTGTGACTTATGTTTGACAAACGATAGATTCTTATTAGTATTGAACCATACAGGGTAATGTACGCTTTCTCTCAGATTCAATATTTACGTAATAAGTGTAAGAATGGGTTTTGTGCTTGCTGGAATCTTCAGGTGTTTTATGGTTTCTAGTATTTTGCTCAGGTTCTGATTCAATAAGCTCCTGAAGCTATGTATCTTGTCCATCTTTGTTCGCAAATTAGTTAACACAAGTAATGATTTTTGCTTTTGTTTTGGTTGAAACTCCTTTTTAAGAATTCCGTTTGCATTTGGATTGTGAGGGATGCATCGTAATCAGTACCGAAGCCAATTATAATAATAGTAATAATAATAATAATAATTATTATTATTATTATAATTATTATTATTATCATTAAAACATGAAGAGTTGTGCGTCTGTAGGTTAGATTCATCTTGATAGTAAAGCACCTCTTTCTTTGTAAAATTACGACCCATCACTTCTCCGTAATACATAAATTTAGAACTGAAAGCTTAAGTTTATTGCAGTCTAACCTATAAGCATGTAGTTGTCCGTGCTGTGTGTATTATTGTTATGATTAAAATTAATATTAATATTAAGAACTCACCCACAATCTTCTCTAATTTTCCTTGAAGAGAGATCCCTGATTGCTTGGTTTTTTGTGACCAATACCGTCTATCCAGTTTACCGTAAACTATTATTTTTATACTTCTCTCGATTCACAACTCCTTTTTTTCCTTTTCGACACAGTTTGCTATTCCTCTTCACTAGGCTATACAATGATAAACTCCTAAATATAGAGATTTGATACCGCCAGCTGTTTGGTAGGAGCAATATTAATTTGTTCACGTCTGCGCGTTGAATGTTATGCATCTCCGCATGCAGACCGAAGCTGAGTTTATCCCCAAAAAATTATATCTGACGCACTTGTCATGTGTTCCAAACCCTCAATCCTGAGCTGCTGTTGTACATGAAGGAGGCAACAAATGTTATGTTTTCCAATGAAATGAGTTGTAGGAACAAAGAAAAGATGTTTGGCTAAACAAATGCAAAATCAGAAAAACTGTCACATATTACCTTTTCGAAATACATAATTCCAGTTTCATTCTGGATCTTCAAATGGTCCTTTGAGCTGTATCTTCTTCCACGGACAGGTATGTTGTTTTTGTGCGTGACTAATATTCAATATTGTTTTCACCGTGTGCTGTTGGTGACACTCTTTGTGAGCATATTACGGCCGGAAAATTGTTGGTTCGCAGTGTTTTTGTCTTGACTGTATTTTCTTGCAGAATAAAATAGTTACAGCGTTGTCATTATAATATCCGTTGAAAATTATTAGAACTATTACAGTGAAGAGCCAAAGACACTGGTACACATGCCTAATATCGTGTAGGGCCCCTGCGAGCACGCAGAAATGCCGTACCACGACGTGGCATGGACTCGACTAATGTTAGAAGTAGTGCTGGTGGGAATTGACAGTATCAGCCGTGCACGGCCGTCCATAAATTCGTAAGAGTACGAGGGGCTGGACATCTCTTCTGAACAGCACGTTTCAAGGCATTCCAGGTATGCCCAATAATGTTCACGTCTGGGGAGTTTGGTGGCCAGCGAAGAGTTCAATCTCAAACGAGTGTTCCTGGAGCCACTCTGTAACAGTACTGGATGTGTGGGGTGTCGCATTACCCTGCTGGAATTGTCCAAGTCCTTAGAAATGCACAATGGACATGAATGGATCCAGGTGATCAGACCACCCGCTCGATACAATTTGAAACGAGGCTCGTCCGGGCAGGCAACATGTTTCCAGCCATCAACAGTCCAATGTGGGTGTTGACGGGCCCAGGCGAGGCGTAAAGCTTTCTGTTGTGCAATCAAGAAAGGTACACGAATGGTCTTTCGGCTCCGAAAGCCCATATCGATGAAGTTTCGTTGAATGGTTCGCCCACTGACATTTATTGATGGCCCAGCATTGAAATTTGCAGAAGTTTGCGGAAGGGGTGCACTTCTGTCACGTTGAACGATTCTCTTCAGTCGTCGTTGGTCCCGTTCTTGCAGGATCTTTCTCCGGCCGTAGCTATGGCGGAGATTTGATGTTTTACCAGATTCCTGATATTCACGGTGCACTCGTGAAATGGTCGTACGGGAAAATTCCCACTTCATCGCTATCTTGCAGATGCTGTGTCCCATCGCTTGTGGGCCGACTATATCACCATGTTCAAACTCACTTAAATGTTAGTAACCTGCCAATGTAGAAGCAGTAACCGATCTAACAACTGCGCCAGACACTGTCTTACATAGGCGTTGCCGACCGCAGCACCGACTCTGCGTGTTTACATATCTCTGTTTGAATAAGCATGACTATACCGGTTGCGTTGGGGCTTCGGTGTAGTATCAAGAACATCACTTAAATAGATTATCTTCAAAGAAAGATTAGACATCTTTCGTTGAAGATAATCTATTTAAGTGATATTCTTGATACTACACCGAAGCGCCAAAGCAACCGGTACAGTCATGCTTGTACTAGGAGATACCATAGTACGGGAAACATCGAATGAAAATAGTCAACGGACATTGAGTTGGTTCCAAGAGCATCAGCTGTGCCATACAGCGAGTGTAGCAGAATTGTTATTAATACTCGCTTGGTGTTGTAGGATTTGAGTTAGATTAAATAGTTTACAAACGGCGTTCCGGAATATAAATAAACAGCCACTATTGAGGTCATTTTGCATATGCGTTATCTAATGTAGGAACTTTTGGAGGAGCAGTGCGGGAGACAAAAAAACGTCGAGCATCACTCGATGACTGAGTGCGTCGCATTCCACAACGTATTCCATTCGGCGGCAGCCAGCTCACGCCAACTGTCAACTGAACGTCACGTCACGTCAAGGATTCCTTGGAAGGAAGTCGTGACGTCTGACGGGATGGTGATGTCACGTGACTAGTTGACCTAAAGCACAACGGCCGTCTGCTAAAATCTGAGTTTAACCTGTGCTCGCTGTGCTAAAGTCTGTTTTGTAAAGGGTTTTGTGCTTTTGCTGATTGTTAAGCTTCATTTAACGCCTTACTTTATTTTCGTGACACACTGTGAATGTTGTAGTAGAACTTTGTTTTCGCAAGGAGTATCTGAAAACGAAATCGTAACTTACTTTTCCTGGTACGAGGACAAACAAAAAGCCTACTTACGTAAATGAGAATATTAAACAGACTTTCTGTAAAACTTCTTTTTTTTTTTAAACATTTGCCTGAGCAGTTAAACAGCCACACTGCGGGAATAAAATAAGTTTTTAATGTTATCTGACAAGCAGAAATTGAGATGAAAAGGATAGAACAAAAGTGCGATGTGAACTGCCCCCTAAGAAGGTTCTTTTCGTGGTTTCCTGTATTTAAGTATGTCTATGGCGATTTCCTTTCAGTTTCATGCAATGTGACGTACCCATCGTTTGGGTGGACGTTTCGTCCTTGACGTGATGATGTTAACGCCGAGTGTGAATCGACCGTAGGTGACTAATTTGGGAACCAGGAACGCACTGCCGTGGAGCAGAATGAAGAGGGCATCACCTGGCGCACCATCAGGCGTATTGATTAAGAATGCAGACGCCGCTAGCCGCTCTTCCCTTATACTAAACTCTTACCAAGGTAACTGACAGGTTTCGGTATCTAGTGGAAGGTGACGAAACTCTCTACCATACGTGTGTGGTAGTATCTCGACTAATAAACAGCGGTAGCTCTTCCATTACGTTCATAAGTTCTTACAAGAAGACATCAGTCGCAGAGTCATCGGACGGGAATACCAATGCTCCATAGGCGAATGCCATTATTCGTAGTATCCTCGGTGCCCTCGAAGATTTTAAGTATTTATTAGGCTCTGTTGATTAATCATTGAAGAGTGTTTTCCCCATCCATCTTGCTGGTAAGGTTTTACAAGACGTATCAGATATGCATTATCCTGCAAGGAAAACTGTGAACCCTGTTTGCACTGTTTCATGTTGACCGAAGAGACTGCAAGCTCCTCCAAGACGGCAGACAACTGCCCAACGTGAGACACTGACAGCATCCAAGAAATCGTTTTCTGTGGAGGTGTCACGATCTGCGTCATGTGCTACCCTCGAATAATTATTTTCTTCTGCCAGTTCCATGGTGGATAATAACAATGACTCATCTTTGCATATGTGGCATTTAATATTACAATACTACACTTTCATCATCAGTCAGAACATATGAAGTGCAATTATTATAATAATCTTCGACAATGTAATCACTTTGCTGCAATCACTAATGCCAAGGCAGCGAAAACATGAGCTGCTTTCTTGTTTTAAGGTAAATGTTAGAGGATTTGAAATCATGTATTTATTAGTTTAAAAAATTCGAAGTCAGGTTATTAAATCAACAGAATGCGCAATACTTACTGACTGGCATTGTAGTTCGTCAGTAGCATTTTCGTGATATACTGTTTGTACACATCTCAAAAAAAGTTTTGCATCACCACAGTTCCCAGAACTCCTTAAGATAGACATTGACTGCGGATACTGTATTGCAGACACAGTCCCTTTGACCATTCAGAGATGTCACTAAACCCTCCCAAAGATGTAAACAAACATGCATGAACAGCGTCTATTAAACGGAGGGGTCCCACAACCGATCAGTTACAGTCATTCCAGCAGGAAGGAGGTACACGACCCGTGTTGTCTGTAATTCAACCATGCCTAGACGGTCAATACCGCAGTTCCATCGCGTCCGCATTGTTACTTTGTGCCAGGAAAGGCTCTCAACAAGGCAAGTGTCCAGGCGTCTCGAAGTGAACCAAAGCGATGTTGTTCGGACATGGAGGATGCCATGCCTCGCCCAGGCCGCCCAAGGGCTACTACTGCAGTAGATGACCGCTACCTACGGATTATGGCTCGGAAGAACCCTGACAGCAACGTCACCATGTTGAATAATACTTTTCGTGCAGCCATAGAACGTCGTGTTACGACTCAAACTGTGCGCGAAAGGTTGCATGATGCGGAACTTCACTCGTGACGTCAATGGCGAGGTCCATCTTTGCAACCACGAAACCATGCAGCGCGGTACAGATGGGCTCCTCAACATGCCGAATGGACCGCTTAGGATTGGCGTCACGTTCTCTTCACCGACGAGTGTCGCATATTCCTTCAACCAGAGAAACGAGTGTCGCATATTCCTTCAACCAGAGAATCGTCGTGTTTGGAGACAACCCGAAGAGGCTGGACGCCTTAGACACACTGTGCAGCGAGTGCAGTAAGGTGGACGTTCCTTGCTGTTTTGGGGTGAGATTATGAGGGGCCGACGTACGCCGCCGGTGGTCATGGAAGGCGGCGTAACGGCTGTGCGCTACGTGGATGCCATCCTCCGACCGATAGTGCAACCACATCGGCAGCATATTGGCGAGGCATTCGTCTTCATGGACGACAATTCGCGCCCCCATCGTGCACATCTTGTGAATGACTTCCTTCAGAATAACGACATCGCTCGACTAGAGCGGCCAGCGTGTTCTCCAGGCATGAACCCTATCGAACATGCCTGGGATAGATTTAATAGGGCTGTTTGTGGACGACGTGATCCACCAACCACTCTGAGGGATCTAAGCCGAACTGCAGTTGAGGAGTGGGACTATCTGGACCAACAGTGCCTTGATGGATTTGTGGATTGTATGCCACGACGAATCCAGGCATATATCAATGCAAGAGGACGTGCTACTGGGTATCAGAGGTACCAGTTTGTACAACAATCTGCACCAGCACCTCTGAAGGTCTCGCTGTATGGTGGTACAACATCCAATGGGTGGTTTTCATGAGCAACAAAAAGGGCGGAAATGATGTTTATCTTGGTCTCTATTCCAATTTTCTGTACAGATTCCGGGACTCTCGGAACCGATGTGGTATTAGACGCTTTTTGACGTGTGTATGTGCATGTTTCTTCATAATAAACCCAAAGCCATTTAGAATATGGCAATGATTTGTCATAATCCAGTTTTGCGACACTATTCTACCATTCCATCTAATCACTTTTTAAAATGACGCTTAGGGCGTCTGACTATATCGTTCCCGTGGACAGATCACCAACAACAGTGTAACACTCATGTTAAAAGTGGTAGCGAATATTCGTAATACATGCAATCTGGGCAGAAGGACACATGGCAGTAGTAGCGCGGTGTTTTGCTGATGTGTCATCTAGCAATAACATCCTCGCTTGCTATTGGCTAAGCAAGTCTCCAATATATATACGGGATGTTACAGGAGTAAGTGCAGATATTTTTATACGTGGTATCTTAATATTCACACACTTCAATGTTCAAAATGGTTCAAATGGCTCTAAGCACTATGGGGCTTAACATCTGAGGTCATCAGTCCCCTAGAACTTAGAACTACTTAAACCGAACTGACCTAAGGACATCACACACATCCATGTCCGAGGCAGGATTCGAACCTGCGACCGTAGCGGTCGCGCGGTTCCAGACTGAAGCACCTAGAACCGCTCGGCCTCACCTACCGGCACACTTCAAAGTCTCTATTGTTTTTTCTCTGCGTGTAACAGTTTTCTTGCAAACGCGCCACATAATCTACTGCATGGCGTTTTCTGCAGTGTTGTTGCTGCACCACTAACAGGACTACAACTATCAGTATGAACTAACCGTTTGGCGTCCATGCATCACACTACAACCTCACCTGCCGCTCTGGGGAAAATAAGCATTAGTAACTTGCTCTTGCCACGTGTACTTGGAGGCACGAACCAACCTAAAACATACTATTCCTAATAGATATAATTATTAGTCTGCAAGTGATGTAAATACTGACGTAATGTTGTTCTGTACACCGTCCTCAGTCACCAACAGAAATATCTGTCTTTAAATCCGTTACATGCTGTATATATAGCAGAAAATTTGCTATGATTGGTGGAAACGCTGGAGCCAGACGCTCCCTTGTGTCGGCAGGAACTCCGATTTCTTGACTGAGAGCGTCAGTCTGGTAGCGGGTGCCACAGTGGGCAGTCGTATCAATGGCGGGTGTGAGCAACTGTGTTAGTTATCACGGGAAATATTGTTGACTGAGAATCTAATGGAGGCAGCCACAGTGGTCGGTCGTGTGTGGCTAGCTACGGTGTAAAAACTCTCAACAGTGGTAAAATAGTGTTAATTGTTCATTAATGAGAATGTTGAGGCGAAGGGGAAAGTAGCCGGTCGCGATTGTGATGGTAATAGGCAACTGTTACGGAAAATCACATTGTTAAACGATTTGCGATCGGAAGCGAACGATAGGCACTATTAGATTTATTTACCAGAGATGATATCACTGACTCTAATCAAAAGTCTAGAAATAATTTTGTTTGAACACGGTGCTGTGGCAAGACTTACAGACCTTAACAAAACATGGTAACCATTAAAATACATGATGTGCACCTTACTGCAGATTAGCTCCTTATTTTCTTACAATTGTAACTTATCAGCTCTACAACACCTCAACGAGGCCGTATCCTAGAGCTGTCATCTGCTGCAAAAGAGGCATCTTTAGGAGATACGGTAGATGTTCAGCAGAGAATCTTCGCGACGTGTGACGGATTTGCACATTTCCAACCACAGCCCTTGCGTGTACGTTTTTTTTTTCTGTTGCAGCTAGAGTTTGGGGCACGTAATTTGTTAACACAAAGAGAGTGTTGTAGCCGTATGACATGCTGTCCCACCATGAGCCTCTGCCTAGATGTGTAGGATTTTAAACCAGGACATTGCTCATAGTCGGATATTGAGGAACTTTTCCCTACCGCCTCTCCTCGCACTTCCGGGCAAGTGCTGGCGGTCAGTATCTCTTCAATATCGAGTTTCAGAGTCTAACACCGCCACACAGGCCTTTTTTTTTAACTTCTTCTTATTAATTCTAGATTTTCAATGTTATCTTTGGAGGCATGTCTTTGTGAAGACATTCTCCTTTGCGTGTATTGCTGTGTACTTGCTTTTCAATAAACTTTTCGTCTGACTAAACTAAACCGGCAACGAGCAAAACGACTCTCAGCTTAATCGAGTAATAACTGTTGGCTCGGCAATGACTGGCACATAACTTTCACTTTCGTCATTTGGGTTCTATATTTCCACATTTAATGACAAAGGAAACGTTACACTGTCACAGAATGTACAGACCACACCTACACTGAGATCACAAATATCATAGGATAGCGATAAGCACGTTTACAGATGGCGGTAGTATCGCGTACACAAGGTATGAATGGGATGTGAATTGTTGGAGCTGTCAAATTGTACTCGGGTGATTCATGTGAAAACATTCCCTACGTCATTAAGGCCGTGATTACAGCGGCAATGAACAGGTTTTGAATGCGGAATGATAGAGCTAGACACATAGGACATTCCATTTGGGAAATCGTTAGAGAATTCAATATTCCGAGATCCAAGAGATGACAAGAGTTTGACGAGAATACCAAATTTCAGGCGTTACCTCTCACCACGGACAACGCAGTGGCCGAAGGCCTTCACTTAGTGACCGAGAACATCGGCGTTTTCATAGTGTTATCACTGCTAACAGACAAGCACCACTGCGTGAAATAACCGTAGAAATGGTCGAGGTACGATAAACAATATCCGTTAGGACAGTGCGGTAAAATTTGGCGTTAATGGGCTATGGCAGCAGACGACCGACGTAAGTGCCTTTGCTAATAGCACGACATCGCCTGCAGCTCCTCTCCTGGGCTCGTGACCATGCTGGTTGATCCCTCGACGACTGGAAAACCGTGCCTGACCAGATGAGTCCCCTTTTCAGTCGGTAAGAGCTGATAGAAGGGTTCGAGTGTGGCGTAGACCCCACGAAGCCATAGAGCGCAGCTGTCAACAAGGCAATGTCAAACTGGTGGTGGCTCCATAATGGTGTTAACGTGAAATGAATTGAGTCCTCTTGTCGGAATGAATCCATCATTGACCGTAAAATGCTATGTTCGTCTGCTTGTAAACCATTAGCAACAAACAGCGATGGAATTCTTATGGATGACAATACGCCATGTCACCAGGCCACAACTGTTCGCGATCGGTTTGAAGGACATTCTGAACAGTTCGTGAGAATGATTTTGCTACCCATATCGCTCGACGTGAATCCCATCGAACACTTATGGGACATAATCGTGAGGTCAGGCCATGCACAAAATCCTGCACCGGCATGACTTAGGTAATTATGGACGGCTATAGATGCAGTGTGGTTCAGTATTTCTGCAGGGAACTACCAACAACTTGTTCAGTCCATGCCACGTCGAGCTGCTGCACTATGCTGGTAGAAACGAGGTCGGACACAACATTAATATGCATCCCATGGCCTTTGTCACGCCAGTATGATAGCAGGGGCATAAATAAGTTTAGGCGGCCGAGGCAATGCCCCAACGACTAGGTAACGGTAGAAAAGAAAAAGTTGGAAAAAATAGGAAAAATTAAAATGGTAAACAAAAGTTAAGAAAAGAGTGAAAACTATCAGTGAAGAGAACTTTTCGCTATTTTAAAATAATGAATATGAGTTTTGAAAATCACTCTGCTGTAAGCGCATGGGAATCATTTACCTCCTTCAACACGTCAGCAATTAGTCTGCATTAGGAGAAGAATAGCTTGTGGCCCTGTATACGGAGCGACAGTGACTAGGTGTTAGAAAGTGTTTCGTTGAAATCAATGACGGAGAATACGCCATCAGTGTCATATATAATAGTGTGCAAAAAAAGAATCAAGTCTCAATTTAAATATACTCCTTGAACACACTGCAGGGGCTCAGAGGGTAACTGAGAAACGGTTATGTATTTCGAAATACTTGAGAACACATACAAAGATTTTGGTTATAGCATGCTGTGATGGTAGGACCTAAAAACTTCTTCTGTGAGAACATCCAGGGTAACACTAAAGACATCAAATCCAAAACCAATGCATTCCAGGTAGAAAGATTTGATCAGATTTAGAAAAGACCCAAGCCACCGGCACCAGAAATTTTCTTTTCTTTACTGGGTCGGTGATCGATATAACAAAAAAATGGTTCAAATGGCTCTGAGCACTATGGGACTTACATCATGTTAAAAGTGGTAGCGAATATTCGTAATACATGCGATCTGGGCAGAAGGACACGTGACAGTACTAGCGCGGTGTTTTGCTGATGTGTCATCTAGCAACAACATCCTCGCTTGCTATTGGCTAAGCAAGTCTCCAATATATATACGGGATGTTACAGGAGTAAGTGCAGATATTTTTATACGTGGTATCTTAATATTCACACACTTCAATGTTCAAAATGGTTCAAATGGCTCTAAGCACTATGGGGCTTAACATCTGAGGTCATCAGTCCCCTAGAACTTAGAACTACTTAAACCTGAATAACCTAAGGACATCACACACATCCATGCCCGAGGCAGGATTCGAACCTGCGACCGTAGCGGTCGCGCGGTTCCGGACTGAAGCGCTGAGAACCGCTTGGCCACTCTGGCCGGCGATCGATATAACAGCTTTCAGTGGAATTTTAGGCAAGCTTCCGAACATGTGGTAAAGTTACAGGGAACCTGAATTTCTGAGCTTATTTAACATACAGCTTTCCTTCTTTACCTTCCGTCGACATGCATCCACGTACACTCTACATATTGTGGAAATATTAGCTTACTTTCAAGCATTCTCCTAGCAATGCCTTAATTTTGAGAGGCACAGTGTACGAATGAAGTATTTCTGATAGTTTCTACTACGCGTCTCAAAATTCCTTTACTATAATTTCCATGATTTGTGTTTCTCCGTTTATATTCTGTTGGCGTTTTCCTGTAGATTTTGATGCGCACTCAGTCGGTCACTCACTCAGTGGAACAATACGCATAGAAGATGATTGACAGCACATCCCAGGTAGATGTTGTCTATCTCTGCCCAAAGCATGGAAGAGATTGCCTACTTGTGGAAAAGTATCTCGTTAAAATTTTGATAGTCATTCACGGTATAGACTGATCGTGTGAACAATACTTCCAGCCCTCATGCTTACGAAAATAGGTACTATATGCTGAGCATAAAATTTCTTAACGCATGATAAAACTTCTCTTGTTTCGGTGCATAAACATAACTTTACCGCAGCACGAAACAACGGTTGTAGCCTGAGTGTAGATGTAGCACGTAGCGCGTGACCATTTTAGCCACGTTTATCCCGTATACACATCTGCAGTTTTACGTTATTTTCTGATTCACTGTCTCTTCACATGTTTCACCTGTCTGCATCCGTGTACCTCCTCGATGCTAGGTTCGTAAGTTCATACGTTATTTATGTAACCTTCTTAACACGTGAACGAATAGTTATGCAACATTACAGGGCTATGACAAATGATTGAAGCGATTTCATAAATTCACTGTAGCTCCATTCATTGACATATGGTCACGACACACTACAGATACGTAGAAAAACTCATAAAGTTTTGTTCGGCTGAAGCCGCACTTCAGGTTTCTGCCGCCAGAGCGCTCGAGAGCGCAGTGAGACAAATTGGCGGCAGGAGCCTAGAAAGCGTATGTCGTGCTTGAAATGCACTCACATCAGTCAGTCATAACAGTGCAACGACACTTCAGGACGAAGTTCAACAAAGATCCACCAACTGCTAACTCCATTCGGCGATGGTATGCGCAGTTTAAAGCTGCTGGATGCCTCTGTAAGGGAAAATCAACGGGTCGGCCTGCAGTGAGCGAAGAAACGGTTGAACGCGTGCGGGCAAGTTTCACGCGTAGCCCGCGGAAGTCGACGAATAAAGCAAGCAGGGAGCTAAACGTACCACAGCCGATGGTTTGGAAAATCTTACGGAAATGGCTAAAGCAGAAGCCTTACCGTTTACAATTGCTACAAGCTCTGACACCCGATGACAAAGTCAAACGCTTTGAATTTTCGGCGCGGTTGCAACAGCTCATGGAAGAGGATGCGTTCAGTGCGAAACTTGTTTTCAGTGATGAAGCAACATTTTTTCTTAATGGTGAAGTGAACAGACACAATGTGCGAATCTGGGCGGTAGAGAATCCTCACGCATTCGTGCAGCAAATTCGCAATTCACCAAAAGTTAACGTGTTTTGTGCAATCTCACGGTTTAAAGTTTACGGCCCCTTTTTCTTCTGCGAAAAAAACGTTACAGGACACGTGTATCTGGACATGCTGGGAAATTGGCTCATGCCACAACTGGAGACTGACAGCGCCGACTTCATCTTTCAACAGGATGGTGCTCCACCGCACTTCCATCACGATGTTCATCATATCTTAAACAGGACATAGGAAAACCGATGGATCGGTCGTGGTGGAGATCATGATCAGCAATTCATGTCATGGCCTCCACGCTCTCCCGACTTAACCCCATGAGATTTCTTTGTGTGGGGTTATGTGAAAGATTCAGTGTTTAAACCTCCCCTACCAAGAAACGTGCCAGAACTGCGAGCTCGCATCAACGATGCTTTCGAACTCATTGATGGGGACATGCTGCGCCGAGTGTGGGAGGAACTTGATTATCGGCTTGATGTCTGCCAAATCACTAAAGGGACACATATCTAACATTTGTGAATGCCTAAAAAAACTTTTTGAGTTTTTGTATGTGTGTGCAAAGCATTGTGAAAATATCTCAAATAATAAAGTTATTGTAGAGCTGTGAAATCGCTTCAATCATTTGTAATAACCCTGTGTTTATCTTAAAATAGAAAATTCATATAGAATTTTTGTCTTAATATTGTTGCTACTTTTTTTCTATATAACTTATCCCATTTTTACCTATTTTTAACGTAATTAGCCATCTGTATTCAGATAACCGCTTGAAAGGGACCTGGTGGCTGAAACCAATCGCAGCGTTTAAAAAATACAATAACAACTGGAGCTGTAATTCGTTTCCAATAACTATAAGCGTCGTCTGACGGTAACAGAGGCAACTTCGGGAGTTATTTGTATCCAGCGCTACAACGATGGTGCTCATATATTTTCCCATCATATAGGGCAGGACTTAACAACTTCTTCATTGTGAGCGTGAGCAATCCCGCCTACTCAGGCGCTTGCTAGCGAGCACAGCAGTCGCGGCGTAGTGGAGTGAGATGGAAGTGCGAGCCGTCGTGTGGTCGCGACAGCAAGGGATCAGCGCCACCTGTGAAATAGGGGAGGGCCAATTTTGACAGCGGTGACATCCAATAGAAGCAATGACGGGTCGGCATCCTGAATCATTGGCAATGCCTTTGCGCTCCAATCTGCAGTATGAGCAATCTTATCATTTTACACAAAAAATAACTTTTCAAAATGTTTGGTTTTGCTGTAAAACTCCGAATACTTCCAGGAAGTTGAGTTACCATCTTAAAGGATCTGAGCGTGTACAAGAAATTTTAAAAATTAAAAGGAAGCTTTCTGAACAGGTAGTAAAATCAACTGAGTGTGCCGTTCAGATGAGCCATAAAGCTCGTCTGCCTATCACGCCCTTTCACGGGTGGTGACTGAACAAAACAAAACGTACATGGTAGCTGCAGCTGAATACTCTTGTTCACTACTGATGGAACAATTTCGCGTGGTGCCATGATCAAACATGACAATTAAGCGTCCTACACTGTTTACGGCAGACGACGTTGAAGGCTAGCTTGTAAAGTCTCTATAAAGAACTGTCTCATCTGATAATACTATATCATAACAGCATATTAACATCAATAGTGGTTTACGGCTCCGGAGTCTGGGCGCACAGGCTCATGAGGGTGGTGTCCGCTAATACGGTGAGAAGGGTGCAGAGGAAAATGATATTAAGGTCAGTGGGGGCCTGCAGTACATCTCCAGTTGGGGCCCTATTAGTGATAATGAGGCTTTGCCCTCTTGACATCAAAATTAGAGAGCAAGCAGCATGGTTCTGGGCCAAGAAAGGGGACATGGAGAAAAGAGGGGACATTTTGGGTTTTCGGGTTGGGGATAAGAGTGCGGTTAGGAGAAGAGGCGAAGAGCTATGGCAGGAATTATGGGAAGCTGATGATACTGGCCGAAGAACGTTTCAAGTTTTACCAGACGTAAAAGAACGGTTGGGTATGAAATACTTTGAGCCAACTCGGGGACTGTTCCGTTTTCACACTGGTGTCGGTTTGGGAAGTGGGCTACGCCTGCGTGTGACTGTGGAGGGTACTCCCGACCATGTGGTTTACAAGTGCCTCCTTTTCAATCATGTAGCAGGCGCATTACGACAACAACTACCAAATAATGACACTCACTTCCTATTGAGACGTGAGGATACGTTTCGAACTTTAAACAACCTAGCAAACGAGGAATCACGGAAAGTTCTATTAGAATATCTGAGGGACAACTGGTGAACAGTAACAACTAACCAAATGTATCCCAGTACCCCGGTCCTGTACCGCCTGTGCGTGGATATGTCGACTAACATCACAGTCGGAATCCGCCACGTGCAGGACTACGGGGAGTGGGGTACAATAATACCGAACTGAGACATGCACCGGACTTGACATAGGATAGAATCTAGTTAGTAGGACTTAGAACTAGGAAACAAAAAATAGGAACCAGCAGCGACTCAAGTCATCTTTGGCAGGCCTAGTGTCAGGGACAAGCTCATCGGGATTAGCTCTGAGGGCAAGGCCGTGCATTAGGTTTGTACACTTCACTGACACGCCTGTGACGCTGCAGGCAGTAGAGGTTAGCCATTAAGTAGATTATTAACTACAGTAAATAAATTTCCCATTGTAATACACTGTACTGTACTACGGCTCACATGTAAATACTATAAATTAGCTGCTAAAAATAATATTATTGTAACATTCAAGGACCCAATAATCATGTGAGGTGGTGTTTTTTTTTTGTATGATACATAAAGATCAAAAATAAAGAATTAAAAAGAATGTGTTGGTCATTTTTCAGTGGTTCGTGAATGTGTAAACGTTGCAGGCGTACTGCTGGGTCTGGTATTCTAAGCACCGTTGAAGAAAGTTTAGAAATATATATTTGCCATGGTATTCATTAGTTTATATGTCTGCACACAGAGCTCAAGTCATGTTGAGGAAAAAATATAAGGAATGGGAAAATATAATGAATTGGAAGTACTCAATTTGAGCTGATCTGCAGCTTGAAGCAGACGATCTGTACATCGACAAGGAATATAAAGATAGCCTACCTTTCCCTCAGGACAGATTTCCTCGTTTACATAACTCTCACACGTCTTCCCACCCTATTCCCTGTGACGACGGAACGGGTACAGTATAGGGATGGGAAAAACCGACCAGTTGAAACCGAAACCGGTATTTTAGTTCTGAATAATCAGTATTTTTTGATATTTGTTTGTTCTTGGTTATGACAGGTTTTTCATTTTTTACTAATACGTGGGTAAAAACCGACGTATTCATTCACCATGGCAGCAGTGTCAAGTTTTTGCTTTTTAAATAATACTTTTGAAAAAAACAAGTGATGTTTACTCGTAAAATTCGCATTGTTTTGAAATATTATTGGAAATGGATTACTATAAAAATTGGGAAAACCAATCAGCAATACTTTAATATCAATGCCTACAGTTAGAAACTAGCCACAAAGACATGATACAAGAGTCGGCCAGTACTGCAGAACCCGGTGAGGTGGCGCAGTGGTTAGCAGACTGGACTCGCATGCGGGAGGACGACGGTTCAAACCCGAGATTTCCTAAATCGCTTCAGGCAAATGCCGGGATGATTCCTTTGAAAGGACACTGCCGATTTCCTTTCCCATCCTTGACACAATCTGAGCTTGTGCGTCGCCTCTAAATGATCTTGATGTCGATGGGACGCTAAACTCAATCTTCCTTCCTTTGTTTTTACATTTCGGAGTCAATAATGTACCTGTTCCCATGTGGGTTGCCTATTAGACCGTAGGGGAGTACGTGCAGTGTGGAAGACTGGCGTCCACCAGGTATTTTCTCGATGTCGTCTTTGAACATCAGTTGTATTGCAGGATGGTACCACCCCTAGTTTGGAAGTGTTTCACGAAGAATGATAGCAATGAAGTACAATGCTCCATTTTCTTTGAAAGAGTAAAACCGGGAAGAGGCCCAACTTACGATACGATACAAAGCGAAACCATCAACAGTGTGCCTTAAATTTGATTGATATACTTATAATTTTATTGATGTGCTATATCTTGGGATAATAACAGAACCCTTAATTTTGTGTTTTCTCCAGCGTGAAAAATGAATGCAGGGAAGTCATCAACTCGTGACCTTTCGCCCTCGCTGTCACCATGCCTGTGTTCTTCACCTTTGCAATCTTTGACGAAGACATCGAGACCGATTTCTACCTTAGTTAGAAGTTTTCAATCTTTATTCAAAGCTTATGTTTGGTATGGACGTAACAGCAACAAAAAACCGAAATGAAATTATTTCTGAAACCGGCTGTTTTGGGTGGTTTTCAAAATAAGTTTAAACTAGAGATGAGAAGAACCGGTGTAACCGAGAACCGGTTTTTTCAGCAAAAGCCTCCATCCGTGGTGCAGTACTCGCTGCTCACAGACATCGGCAGACAACGTCTGTTCTCATTGCACGTTTGCAGTGAAGCAGAGATTCAGGTTCATCCTATGTAAATTCACTACTATTGTTGGCGGTGCGTATGATATGTTTATACTTTATCGACCATCCTACACTACTGGCCATTAAAACTGCTACACCAAGAAGAAATGCAGATGATAAAAGGGTATTCATTGGACAAATATATTATACTAGAACTGACATGTGATAACATTTTCACGCAATTTGGATGCATAGATCCTGAGAAATCAGTACCCAGAACAAGCACGTCTGGCCGTAATACCGGCCTTGATACGGCTGGGCATTGAGTCAAACAGAGCTTCGATGGCGTGTACAGGTACAGCTGCCCATGCAGCTTCAACACGATACCACAGTTCATCGAGAGTAGTGACTGGAGTACTGTGACGAGCAAGTTTCTCGGCCACCATTGACCTGACGTTTTCAGTTGGTGATAGAACTGGAGAATGTGCTGGCCAGGGGAGCAGTCGAACATTTTCTGTATCCAGAAAGGCCCGTACAGGACCTACAACATGCGGTGGTGCATTATCCTGCTGAAATTTAGGGTTTCGCAAGGATCGAATGAAGGGTAGAGCCACGGGTCGTAACACATCTGAAATGTAACGTCCACTGTTCATAGAGCGGTCAATGCGAACAAGAAGTGACCGAGACATGTAACCAATGGCAGTGATATGCCAGTATGGCGATGACGAATACACGCTTCCAATGTGCGTTCACAGCGATGTTACCAAACACTGATGCAACCATCATGATGCTGTAAACAGAACCTGGATTTATCCGAAAAAATGACGCTTTGTCATTCGTGCACCCAGATTCGGCGTTGAGTACACCATCGCAGGCGCTCCTGTCTGTGGTGCAGCGTCAAGGGTAACCGCAGCCATGGTCTCCGAGCTGATAGTCCATACTGCTGCAAACGTCGTCGAACTGTTCGTGCAGATGGTTGTTGTCTTGCAAAAGTCCCCATCTGTTGACTCAGGGATCGAGACGTGGCTGCACGATCCGTTACAGCCATGCGGATAAGATGCCTGTCATCTCGACTGCTAGTGATACGAGGCCGTTGGGATCCAGCACTGCGTTCCGTATTACCCTCCTGAACCCACCGGTTCCATATTCTGCTAACAGTCATTGGATCTCGACCAACGCAAGCACCAATGTCGCGATACGATGAACAGCAATCGCGATTGGCTCAATCCGACCTTTATCAAAGTCGGAAACGTGATGGTACGCATTTCTCCTCCTTACACGAGGCATCACAACAACGTTTCACCAGGCAACGCCGGTCAACTGCTGTTTGTGTATGAGAAATCGGTTGGAAACTTTTCTCATGTCAGGACGTTGTAGGTGTCGCCACCGGCGCCAACCTTGTGTGAATGCTCTGGAAAGCTAATCATTTGCATATCACAGCATCTTCTTCCTGTCGGTTAAATTTCGCGTCTGTCGCACGTCATCTTCATGGTGTAGCAATTTTAATGGCCAGTAGCGTACTATGCAGCCTGGTGTAAGACGTAGGGTCAGACGGTGATAATCAAAACTATGTGGCAGATGTGGTGGCAAAACGTGATGTATTGACGACGTTCGCCAGGCCGGCCGCCGGCCGCCGGCCGCCACTCTTTCGCAGCTTCCCTGGCCGGGTCGCGCCCGGATCTGTGGGAAGAGAAGAGGCCGCCGTGCAACGCGAGATGCCGAAACTTCTTTGTCTGTCCGAGTCGGCGGCCGTATCTGCCTCCGCATCTGGCTCGCGAGAAAAGAATCCGCGCTGTCTCTGCGAGTGTCCAGGAAGCAACTCGTTTGTTCTCGTTAATTCACCAAACAGCGAGCCGGGCGTAATGAGAGGCGGGCGCTCTTTTGTAAAACCCGCGCGGAAACTCGCAACAGGAAGGCCGCTTTTTGAGAGAGTTACCACAAGTGTGGAAGAAATACGGCTCTCCGCTCTTCCAGCCGCGCGAAGCCGAAGCTGGGTGCCAGCTGCTTTTAATTGTAGGTCACAAAATAGAGCAACTCAGAAAAGTTCAAGAGACCATGTAAGTAGGCTTTTTAGGTTTTTATGTTGGTAACGCCATGTAGCGCTGTGTATGAAAATCACTGACTGTGCTGTGTGCAGTCTGTGGCTGGTTGGACCCATTGTTAGAATATTCGCTTAATCATAGCTAACACTTGGTACAAGAATCATAAAACCTACGTTTCTAGCATTTGTAAACTTAGAGAAAACCTTTCGACAATGTTGACTTTAATACTCTCTTTCAAATTCTAAAGGTGCCAGGGGTAAAATACAGGGAGCGAAAGGCTATTTACAATTTGTACAGAAACCAGATGGCAGTTATAAAGGTCGAGGGACATGATAGGGAAGCAGTGGTTGGGAACGGAGTGATACAGAGTTGTAGCCTCTCCCCGATGCTATTCAATCTGTATATTGAGCAAGCCCCCCCCCCCCCTCCCATGAACCATGGACCTTGCTGTTGGTGGGGAGGCTTGCGTGTCTCAACGATACAGATAGCCGTACCGTAGGTGCAACCACAACGGAGGGGTATCTGTTGAGAGGCCAGACAAACGTGTGGTTCCTGAAGAGGGGCAGCAGACTTTTCAGTAGTTGCAGGGGCAACAGTCTGGATGATTGAATGATCTGACCTTGTAACACTAACCAAAACGGCCTCGTTGTGCTGGTACTGCAAACAGCTGAAAGCAAGGGCAAACTACAACTGTAATTTTTCCCGAGGGCAAGCAGCTTTACTGTATGGTTAATGACGATGGCGTCCTCTTGGGTAAACTACTCCGAAGGTAAAATAGTCCCCCATTCGAATCTCCGGGCACGGACTACTCAAGAGGACATCGTTATCAGGAGAAAGAAAACAGTCGTTCTACGGATCGGAGAGTGGAATGTCAGATCCCTTAATCGGGCAGGTAGGTTAGAAAATTTAAAAAGGTAACTGGGTAGGTTAAAGTTATATATAGTGGGAATTGGTGAGGTTCGATGGCAGCAGGAACAAGACTTCTGGTAAGGTTAATACGGGGTTATAAATACAAAATCAAATAAGGGCAACACAGGAGCAGGTTTAATGATGAATAAAGAAATAGGAACACGGATAAGCTACTACAAACAGCATAGTGAATGCATTATTGTGGCCAAGATAGATACGCCTACCCAATAGTACAAGTTTATATGCCAAATAGCTCCGCAGATGACGAAGAGATTGATGAAATGTATGATGAGATAAAAGAAATTATTCAGATAGTGAAGGGAGGTGAAAATTTAATTGTCATGGATGACTGGAAATCGATAATAGGAAAAGGGAGAGAAGGAAACGTAGTAGGTGAATATGAAATGGGAGTAAAGAATGAAAGAGGAAGCCGCCTGGAAGAATTTTGCACAGAGCATAGCTGGAAGAATCCTGGAGATACTAAAAGGTTTCAGATAGATTACATAATGGTAAGACAGAGATTCTGGAACCAGGTTTTAAATTGTAAGACATTTCCAGGGGCAGATGTGGACTCTGACCACAATCTATTGGTTATGAACTGTAGATTAAAACTGAAGAAACTGCAAAAAGGTGGGAATTTAAGGAGATGAGACCTGGATAAACTGAAAGAACCAGAGGTTGTACAGAGTTTCAGGGAGACCATAAGGGTACAATTGACAGGAATGGGGGAAAGAAATGCAGTAGAAGAAGAATGGGTAACTTTTAGGAATGAAATAGTGAAGGCAGCAGAGGATCCAGTAGGTAAAAAGACGAGGGTTAGTAGAAATCCTTGAGTAACAGAAGAGATACTGAATTTAATTGATGAAAGGAGAAAATACAAAAATGCAGTAAGTAAAGCAGGCAAAAAGGAATACAAACGTCTCAGAAATGAGATCAACAGGAAGTGCAAACTGGCTAAGGAGAGGTGGCTAGAGGACAAATGTAAGGATGTAGAGGCTTATCTCACTTGGGGTAAGATAGATACTGGCTACAGGAAAATTAAAGAGACCTTTGGAGAAAAGAGAACCACTTGCATGAATATCAAGAGCTCAGATGGAAACCCAGTTCTAAGCAAAGAAGGGAAAGCAGAAAGGTGGAAGGAGTATATAGAGGGTCTATACAGGGGCGATGTTCTTGAGGACAATATTATGGAAATGGAAGAGGAGGTAGATGAAAATGAAATGGGAGATATGATACTGCGTGAAGAGTTTGACAGAGCACTGAAAGACCTGAGTCGAAACAAGGCCCCGGGAGTAGACAACATTCCATTAGAACTACTGACAGCCTTGGGAGAGCCTGTCTTGACAAAACTCTACCATGTGGTGAGCAAGATGTATGAGACAGGCGAAATTCCCTCAGACTTCAAGAAGAATATAATGATTCCAATCCCAAAGAAAGCAGGTGTTGACAGATGTGTAAATTACCGATGTATCAGTTTAATAAGTCGCAGCTGCAAAATACTAACGCGAATTCTTTCCAGACGAATGGAAAAACAGGTAGAAGCAGACCTCGGGGAAGATCAGTTTGGATTCCGTAGAAATGTTGGAACACGTGAGGCAATACTCACCCTACGACTTATCTTAGAAGCTAGATTAAGGAAAGGCAAACCTACGTTTCTAGCATTTGTAGACTTACAAAAAGCTTTTGACAGTGTTGACCAGTAAAGGAAACGAAAGGAAAGTTCGGAGTGGGTATTAAAATCCATGGAGAAGAAATAAAAACTTTGAGGTTCGCTGATGACATTGTAATTCTGTCAGAGACAGCAAAGGACTTGGAAGAGCAGTTGAACGGAATGGACAGTGTCTTGAAAGGAGGGTATAAGATGAACATCAACAATACCAAAACGAGGGTAATGGAATGTAGTCGAATTAAGTCGGGTGATGCTGCGGGAATTAGATCAGGAAATGAGACACTTAAAGTAGTAAAGGAGTTTTGCTATTTGGGGAGCATAATAACTGATGATGGTCGAAGTAGAGAGGATATAAAATGTAGACTGGCAATGGCAAGGAAAGCGTTTCTGAAGGAGAGAAATTTGTTAACATGGAGTATTGATTTAAGTGTCAGGAAGTCGTTTCTAAAAGTATTTGTATGGAGTGTAGCCATGTATGGAAGTGAAACGTGGACGATAAATAGTTTAGACAAGAAGAGAATAGAAGCTTTCGAAATGTGTTGCTACAGAAGAATCCTGAAGATTAGATGGGTAGATCACATAACTAATGAGGATGTATTGAATAGAATTGGGGAGAAGAGGAGTTTGTGGCACAACTTGACTAGAAGAGGGGATCGGTTGGTAGGACATGCTCTGAGGCATCAAGGGATCACAAATTTAGCATTGGAGGGCAGCGTGGAGGGTGAAAATCGTAGAGGGAGACCAAGAGATGAATACACTAAGCAGATTCAGAAGAATAAAGGTTGCAATAGGTACTGGGAGATGAAGAAGCTTGCATGGAGAGCTGCATCAAACCAGTCTCAGGACTGAAGACCACAACAACAACAACACTCTTGGGCAGTTGGATGGGAACAGCGTGTAGCGTTGGGCAGTTGGAGGTGAGCCGCCAGCAGTGGTGGATGTGGAGAGAGAGAGAGAGGCAAGAGTTTTAAGAGGTCACTATAAGTGAACGATCTGGATGTGTGTCCGCTAGAAAAAGGATATTTGTAAAGATGGATGTCATGGATATATATGATGACTTTGGACCATTATTAAGGTAAATACAGTGTTTGTTCTCTATTAAAATCTTTCATTTGCTAACTATGCCTATCAGTAGTTAGTGCCTTCAGTAGTTAGAATCTTTTATTCAGCTGGCAGTATTGGCGCTCGCTGTATTGCAGTAGTTCGAGTAACGAAGATTTTTGTGATGTAAGTGAGTCATGAAAGGTATGGGTTATTGTTAGTTAGGGCCATTCTTTTGTAGGGATTATTGAAAGTCTGAGAGCGCTCCGGTAAAAAAAAAAAAAAAAAAAAAAAAAAAAAAATGTGTCAGTTTAGTGATGATCAGGATAAGTAAAGAGAAAACTGTTAGAGTACGTTGAATTTTGCTCAGCTGTTTGAAAAGCAAAAAGCGTAGAAGTTTACCATCACAGTCATTCATAATTTTTTCTATGGGAATGTTTCATATTTTATAATTTTTCTAAGGGGACGTTTCAACGGCACTCTCGGTTCAGAAGATGACGAGCAAAAATGTTAGTAGAGATTCGTGCGTTAAAAAAAAGGGTTGATGGGAGAAACTTGTAACAATACCATCGTCATACCGTACAAAAGAATCTAAAATTCTGGTCCTATGTAAAATTTCTTAGCGAATCGAAGGCTTCTATGAAGTCACTCGTTGAGCAGTCTGGTGTGGCAATAGAAGATAGCAAATAAGAGGGTGAAGTTTTAAATTTTTAAATATCTGGTTTAAGAAATAGTTCACACAGGAGGAGTATACAAACATAGCGTCGTTTGACCATCGCAGGGACTCCCTTATAGAGAAGCAATTGAAACAGTTGAAAAGAAATAAGCCGCCAGACTCGTTACTTACCTTGCATGAATCGTGAATTTGTTGACCAGCGCCAAGTCAGCGGATGAAGGGCAACAGACACATTCTATATTTCTAGATTTCCGAACAGCATTTGACACGGTGCCTCACTGTAGACTGTTAACAAAGCTACGAGCATGCGGAATATGTTCCCAGATACGTGAATGGTTCGAAGACATCTTAAGTGACAGAACCAAGTACGTTGTCCTCGAACACGAGTGTTCATCAGGGACAAGGGATTCGTCAGGAGTGCCCCAGGGAAGTGTGACAGCACCACTGTCATTTTCCATACACATAAATGATCTGGTGGACAGGTTGAGAAGCAGTCTTCTCCTGTTTGCTAATGATACACTGGTGTGCGGTAGAAAAATGTGAGTTAATGGAGATGAGCAGGAAAAACAGTCCCTTAATGTTCCAATACAGCATTACTAGTGTGGTACTTGACACATTAAATATCTAGACGTAACATTGCAAAGCGATTTGAAATGGAACGAGAATATATTGACTGCAGTGGGGAAGCCAAATGGTCGACTTCGGTTTATTAGGAGAATTTTGGGAAAGTGCGGTTGATCTTCAAAGGACACTAGTACGCCCGATTCCTGTGCACTGCTCGAATGTTTGAGATCCCCGCCAGGTCGGATTAAAGGAAGACGTCGAGGCAGTTCAGAGGCGGACTACTAGATTTGTTACCGGTAGGTTCGAACACATCGAAGTAGTACGGAGATGCTTCGGGAAGTGAAATGGGACTCGCTGCAGGGAAGGCGACGTTCTTTTCGTGGAAGGCTACCCAGAAAATTTAGAAAAGCTGTCATTTGAAGCTGACTGCAGGAAGATCGTACTGTCGCCAACGTATATTTCGCGAAAGGACCACCCAATAAGACAAATTACGGATCGTACGGATGCATACAGACGGTCGTTTTTCCCTTGCTCTGTTTGCGAGTAGAACGGGAAGGGAAATGAGTAATGGTGGTATAACGTATCCGCCGCCACGCTCCGTGCTGTGGCTTGTGGAATATGTATGTAGATGTTAATCCAGATGTTTTGGCCTCGTACTCTAGAAGAATTTTTTACAACCAGCTGAACTGTTTGTTTGAAGACTACTACTTTCAAGTATAAGGCCAATCGTTCATTTGTATGCTATCTCTCTTTTCACGCTTACGCAGTCTATATACCAGACAATTCACATTCCTTGACTGGAACTATTTGTAGATGATGCGTCCTCCACATTTCTCTATACATGACGTGCCTAAACCGTACGAAACAAACTACATGTCTTCTAACATAATCTGCCACCCCGTATCATATTGGCGTCTCTGTCACTTCTTTACTGTTAAAGCTCAGAAAAAAACTTCTGCTGCCGTTCTGCTATATAATCACCAGGAATAGAACTGCACAAATATTAAGTCTGACCTTGATAAGATTTCAAACTGATACAGAAATTAGCAACGTGATTTTAATTGTCACAAATGTAAAAGTGTGCTCTTCATGAAACGTATCTTTCTATCACTACAATGCCAATGAACCGCATCTGGAATTATTCAAGCTGTATAAATACCGGAACATAATAATTTGTGAGGATATGAAACAGAATGGTCACATAAGCTCAATCGTAAGTAAAGCACCTGGTAGAGATCGGATTATTGGTAGAATACTGTGAAAATGAAATCACTTTTAAAGGAATATTACTTACGTAAAGTTGTGTTATCTATCCTACAATACTGCTCAAGTGTCTTAGACCTGTACCAAATAGGACTAACGAGGTACATAGAACGTATACAGGTCACAGGTTTGTTTGACCCACGAGAAATGGTGAAAAACCTGAACGAGCATGTGAATGAAGATAGGTACCAAGTATACGGCGAATACTTACTAAAAATATTCAAGAAACAACTGTGAGTGAAGAATCTGGGAATATACTACGGCTCCCTACGTATCGCTCCCATAGGAACCACGAAGGAGAGGCTAGGCTAAATACAAAGTACGCAACGAGTAATTCTTCCCATGCTCCATACACGAATGGAGCGGGAAAAACCAAAACAAATGGTATAATGGGAAGGAATTCACAGTGGTTTGAATAACATAGATGTATATTTATACGTAGATACGAGTCGCATACCTCCAATTCATTTTCTGTACGTCTTCCAGCCCAGCCAAGTCTTTTTTTTCTATTCCTCGCTGAGAAATCTGCTGCCGAATGGTTTCCGTATTGACAGTTCACGTCCTGCTGCCTAACGTCAAAACTGTTAATGCACACTGATTGTAGATTTTCGTTACTAAAGGAACCAGAAGCTTACTCTTGAAAACTGTACTCAATTTACTGAAAGCATTGCAGGCAATTTTTATTGTTTATGTCTTATCGTATGCATCCTTCTTGGTCATTGACAACGACGGCAGCACCAGGTGTTGACAAGATAGTGGGATACTAGCATGTAATTGTTTCATGTAATAAAAGAGTGACTTAGGCTGACTAAAAAAATTAACAGAAATACGTTATATTAACAAAAATATATGAAACATTTGACAGTTTTTTCTCAAAACGGTGTGGACAGGTCATAAAGCCCACATAGATTCTCAGCATACGCAGCATGAACTGAAATTCTAGAAAAAGCCACGAAAACAGATACTTTCGAGATACGTCTGCCAGGAATACAGTAAATCATGTATAGTGCAGAACAGGGCGATGCGATTGAATATTTAATGTAATCGACTGAATACATATTACTCGACATTATAAATAACCCTGTAGTTTAGGAAAGAAGAGCGTCACGAAGTGGAAGGATATTACTTCGATCTATAATGCACTGCAAGTTCTGTAAGCAGAGTGACTGCAAAATAATATCGCAAACTTCTTGATCACCCGAATGAAATGTCCTTAGCGTCGCCTATTAACCACCACGACAAGTAATTGTAAAGATCTCACTCAAAATCTCGAACACTGCAAATGTGCGACCTGACTGAGGCTTTTTTGGTAGTGGGGACGCAGCAGGTTATCTTGGCTGGAGAGTCATCGACAGGTGTAGAAATAACTTCGGGTGCGCTGACCCACGTCACGCCGACCAGGCAGAGAGCAGAACAGCCGAAAGCCGGAAACAGAATACAGAAAAACGAGTGCACATTCGAACCTACTCGACCTCGTTGCCAGGCAACACAGTCTTCAGTGCTGGCGCAAAGAGATAAACCACACAGTTCGGCTCGATTAATAGAAGCTGGGCACACCTTGCAAAATATTGCCTAGATAAATTCGCGATTTTGCAAAGGACAGACATTGTGCACAGAAACGAAAATGCAACTGAACTGGCACTTTTCCAGACAAGCTTATCATGACACGCAACTGTCTACCTTTATTAGCAAGTTGCTTGTCACGTACATCCTATAATAAAATAATATCGTCTAAAAATATTTAGAACAAAATCAGCTTTTCTGCAACAAACGAAAATGTTCAGTACGAAACGATTAGGTACAAAGTCAGAAAATGAGTTATTTATGTACGACAATTTTCATCAGGAACTGAATGTGCTGAAAACCACTGATCAATGTATACAATTCTTTGAAAATGCTCCCTGAAGACATTCTACAATTGACGCCGAACAATTCGTATTACAGCTTTTTCGACATGGAAAATTAAGATTGGCTTCACGAGAGAGCCACAAATATAACCCTGCGTGGCATTATGGAATGAGCCGGCCAGAGTGGCCGAGCGGTTCTAGGCGCTACAATCTAGAGCCGCGCGACCGCTACTGTTGCAGGTTCGAATCCTGCCTCGGGCATGGATATGTGTGATGTCCTTGGGTTAGTTAGGTTTAAGTAGTTCTGAGTTCTAGGGGAATGATGAACTCAGATGTTAAGTCCCATTAAGCTCAGAGCCATTTGAAACATTATGGAATGAAAGTTCACTACGTATGCGAATTTTTCTTTATAATTTTTCCTCATTTGCACCTGAGAAGTATTCTTATTACAAACAGAGGTTTGGTCATTTCAGCGGTTCTGCTTTATTAAAGGGCGCCCATACTATAGTTTGTAAGTGGGGGAGTAGACCTGGGGTATTGTGTATTTTTAATATTTTGGAAGACAAATGGCGCCTTGTCACTAGCCATGAAAAATTTTCGGGTGCAACCCTTTAAAAAACATGCTTAATATCGATTTTTAAACAATTTTCTTGAAAGAATAACAGCTGACTGTACTATTTTTTCCCCCTGGGTATTGTGCGGGGCGGGGGAACGGAGTGGCCCATTTTGCCCCCAGGTATGGGCACCCTTGGTTGTGTTCTGCGCTGCATTCAACTAGGGATATCAGTATTGGAAGTTTAAACATCGATGTTTAAATATTGATACTGAAGTCTGAAGTCGACCTTTGATGCAGGCAAAAACAAAAGGGTACTTGTCACCATTTTTTGTAATCTTTTCGTCATTTAAACTAATCTTTTTATGGACGTATCTGGTAACACTCAATACCACTTCAGTGGCTAAAGGGGTAGAAATAATATTTGGAACGGAAAGTCGAAAATCGTACTCAGCGCACATACTCGCTTACGTAATAAAAGATTGTATTGAAAAGAATGTGAAATTGCATGAGTTCGTTACTGCTGTGAAAAGGTTTGTAATGTGGTTTGAAGCATTACATGGACAAACCAACTTAATTTCGCGTAAACTTTAGGTCGCAAAAACGACAGAAAGCACAAATTTCTACACTTATCTATTTATTTACTGTAAATAACTTCAAATATAAATAACTTATGTAAATTAATTTTGTAAAACGTAATTATTATTTCATAAATAATATTTCAAAGAGATAGCGGCAGTCAAGCTGTGGCTGATTGTGATCGATTGTAATAGGATATTTGTTTTAGAAAGTAAGTGAAGAGCGTTCCTGCTCGATCTATCTCTTGTCTGACAGCCTTTATACTAAAAGAACGCACTATAACTGCGTTCCTTGCGTATCAATAATTAATCTCTCTTTTGTGTCGACAAATGCGATGTTAGCGTCATGAATTAGCTTTAGAACCATTTGTAATTAAATTAAAATAAATTAGTTAACTCTCATGAGTTCTCATTTTAACAGTTCTCGTAATAGATATTTAATACATGAAATGTTTTAATGCTTTATTTTTACAGCCAACGACCTATACGAGCTTAATGGATTGTTGTGTGGAGGCCCAGTGATCGAATACATTTATTATTCTGCCATTATTCATTCGAAACCTGCTACAGCGTCCCTGAGATTAATTCCCGATTATCACGAAGCATTTTGCGAACTTGAATGCAAGCGCGGAACATTAAATGATCTGGCCACGCTCTCCGAGCTATGATTCAGTTTCGCTCGTAAATAACAGATACCGGCTCCGCAAAATTGATGGTATTTCTAAATTTTTTAGCATTCTTTTAGTACTTAATTTGGCTACTAAAAAAATGGCTCTGAGTACTATGGGACTTAACATCTTAGGTCATCAGTCCCCTAGAACGTAGAAATACTTAAACCTACCTAACCTAAGGATATCACACACATCCATGTCCAAGGCAGGATTCGAACCTTCGACCGTAGCAGTCCCGGGGTTCCGGACTGCAGCGCTAGAACCGCACGACCACCGCGGCCGGCAATTTGGCTACTAACAAAGATGCATCCACCATCAACAGTCATTGTCAATATCAATGAAATTCATCAACAGTCCTCGTATTTTACAAGCCGATCATCTCAGTCGAAGCGTTGGTAGCGTCGTGGCTTTACACTTTTGTGCCCCTATTATTCCTTTCATTTTATTTTTCTTTTCTTCCTCATTCACCTACCTATGTCCGTAGATTGTTATTACACTAATGTTTCTGTCAAATTAGGGGCTACAAGAACGTTACATTAACAGCAAAATTACGACTGGGTTTCACAATAAGTGTCATACATGTATTACATAATATCTGTGTCTACAGCCCATTGCTGTGTGTTCGCTTTGAGATTTCGGGCTTGGTGTCATTCCCTTATTGATTCCGTCAAGAAGACAGAACCAGCCGGGCAAGTCAGAATCGATTGAATACAAGACACTCCTCGCAAGCTGCAGGAATAAACGGGTGTACTTGCTGACAGACAGAAACCCACTTCCGGAGAACAAATACTCAACACCACCAATATTATTAAGAAGCCACTCAACATGAATTTGATTAAAACAAGTTTCAAATTTTTCTCATTCAGTTAATCTTTTACACTTCCGTGTAGTAACCTTGTACGGACGTGGCCACAAAAATGCAAAGCCTCGACATTAGCCACCGTGTCAACGCGCAGACTGAAGTATTTACATGCTGAACGCCATATAAAGTACCTCAGAAGCTTCGAATGTAATTTTCCCAGAAACAGTCAAATATCTACGGATAAGCAGAGACTCGTGTTCACTTATTTTGACCCCTCTTCCACTGAGCGAAGTTTCTGGGAAATCGGATTATGATACTTGCCGTGTTTTCTTCGTGAGAACATGTGATCATTCCATCTTATATCCTTACAAATTGTCACTATCAGGCATTTGTATCAGTTGAATGATACCAACTGTAACTCACTGATATTATAGTCATAAGATACTTCGCTTTTCCGCTTTGTAGACTGCGCTATTTTACACTTCTGTACATTTAAAGTAAGTTGCCTGGGTTTTGCACCACTTAGAAACCTTATCAAGATCTGACTGAATATCTGCGCAGATACTTTCAGACGCTACTACACTCATACTCATAAATTAAAGATAACTGCAGAATGTGGTGTCACACAATGTGGCACTACACACAACTGGCGCTGATAGCATACGCACATAGGGAACACACACGACACAGATCTGTAAGTCCATGGTATTGGTGATAAGTTGAGAAGACCGTCCCGAAACACATGTGCTATAAAACGCCACTATTTCCTGCAACATGTAACCCGACATCAATATGGGATATGATCACCATGCACACGTACACAGGCCGCACAACGGGTTGGCATACTCTGGATCAGGTGGTCGAGCAGGTGCTCGGGTATAGCCTCCCATTCTTGCACCAGTGCATGTCGGAGCTCCTGAAGTGTCCTAGGGGTTTGAAGACGTGCAGCGATACGTCGACCCAGAACATCCCAGACGTGCTCGATGGGGTTTAGATCTGGAGAACAGGCAGGCCACTCCATTCACTTGAAATCTCCTGTTTCAAGGTACTCCTCCACGATAGCAGCTCGGTGGGGCCCCGCGTTATCATCCATCAGGAGGAAGATGGGACCCACTGCACCCCTGAAATGGCGGACGTACTGATGCAAAATGACGTCCCGATACGCCTGACCTGTAACAATTTCTCTGTCAAAGACATGCAGGAGTGTATGTGCACCAATCATAATTCCACACCGCCCCACCCCACACCATCAAACCACGACCTCCACACAGGTTCCTTTCAAGGACATTAAGGGGTTGGTATCTGGTTCCTGGTTCATGCCAGATGAAAACCCGGCGAGAATCACTGTTCGGACTATACCTGGACTCGTCCGTGAACATAACCTGGGACCACTGTTCCAATGCCCATGTACTGTGTTCTTGACACCAGGCTTTGCGGGCTCTCCTGTGACCAAGGGTCAGTGGAATGCACCTTGCAGGTCTCCGGGCGAATAAACCGTTTCTGTTCAGTCGTCTGTGTGTCTGCAGACAACTGTTCCAGTGGCTGCAGTAAGGTCCCGAGTAAGGCTACCTGCAGTACTCCGTGGCCGTCTACGGGCACTGATTGTGAGATATCGGTCTTCTTGTGGTGTTGTACACTGTGGATGTCCCTTACTGTAGCGCCTGGACACGTTTCCTTTCTGCCCGAATCATTGCCATAATCTTCAGATCACACTTTGTGGCACACGGAGGGCCTGTGCTACGACCTGCTGTGTTTGACCAGTCTCCAGTCGTCCTAGTATTCTACCCCTCTTAACGTGTTCTTTGAGCCAGTTTCAACACACAATCATCATTAGCACGTCTGAAAACGTCTGCACACTTTCTCACTGCACCGTACTCTGACATGCACCAACACAGTTCTGCGTATGTGGACTGCTGCCAGCGCCACCGTGCGACGACCGCAGGTCAAATGCTCCGCATGGTCATACCCCGAGGTGATTTAAACCCTCAAACCGCCCACCAGAGCCTTGTTTCACCATGTATCAGCATTATCCTAATTTATGAGCATGAGTGTAGTTCATTAGAGATAACTGCATTGACTGCGAAAAGTCTGAAGTTACTGTAAATGATTCCCGTCCGGTCATTAATATACGGTACAATACGAACAGCGAGGGTCCCAATACACTTCCGTGGAGCACACAGGAAGTTACTTCTACATCTGTCGATAAGTCTCCATCCAAAATAATGTGCTGCACCCTTCCTACGAAACAAATCCTCGGTACAGTTACAAATTTCGCTTAAGATACTTTTGATAATAATTGTAAGAACTGAGTCGAACGCTTTTCGGAAATCGAAGCATACTGGATGTACCTGATTGGCTTGATCCATGACCTTCAATGTGTCATGTGAGGAAAATGCGGGTTTGGTTTCACATGAGCGACATTTTCTGTTGAAGATACATTACATTAAAGCTCACTAGATGGTCTAAGATTATACAACAAATGGATGTCAAGGATAGTTTTGTGGCTCACTGTTCTTCACCCAGTGGGGTGTGACCTGTGTTTTTCTCCAACTACTGGACACACTTTTTGTTCCAGGATCTAAGATAGAGTATAGTTAAGAGAAGAGCTAATTCTGGCGCAAATTCAGTATAGAATCTGATAGTGATTCCATCGAGCACTACAGCTTTCTTCAGTTTTAAAAATTTCAGCTGTTTCTCCATCATTGAAACTAATATCTGTATCACTCATGTTTTTAGTGGCACGAGAGTTAAATTGGGTCAATACTCATGGTTTTACGTATGTAAAGGAGCGTCTTAAAACGGAATTAAGCACTTCAGCTTTTTCTTTGCTATCGTCAGTTTCAGTTACTGTCTCGTTCGCGAGTGACTAGTGCCAGAAACAGCCCTCACATATGAACAGTATTTCTTTGCTTTTGTGAAACATCTTTCGACAATATAGAGCAGTGGTAGTCACTTAAAGCTTCACGAATTGCTCTGTTTACAGCCAATCACGTTTAATTCATCGTACTCGCCATATAGCCCTCTGCTTTGTTTCACATCCATTACTCAGTAGGACTAGTTTATGTTTGTGTACCCATTTCTTTAGAATGACTGTATACGACGGAGAGTCCCTTCCGTCACAAACTGTTGTACTGGGCACGTAACTATCCAGTGCATGGCTAACTATTCTTTTGAACATGAGCCATAGTTCCTGTACATGAACCTGTCTTGTGCTACACACTGATATGATAAATGACATGGGATAGCTGTATGTACATATACAGCTGGCGGTAGTATGTCATAAGCAAGGTATAACAGGGAAATACGCTGGCGGAGCTATCGTGTATACTCACGTGATTCATGTGAAAACGTTTTCGATGTGATTGTGGCCGCGCGACGGAAATTAGCAGACTTTGAACGCGGAATGGTAGTTGTAGCTAGACGCATGGGACATTCCATTTAGGAAATCGTTAGGGATTTCAATATTCCAACACCCACAGTGTCAAGAGTGTGCCGAGAATACCAAATTTCAGGCATTATCTCTCATAACGGACAACGCAGAGACCGACGATCTTCACTTAACGACCTAGAGCAGTGGTGTTTACGTAGAGTTGCCAGTGGTAACAGACAAACAACACTGCGTTAAATAATCACAGAAATCAATGTGGGACCTACGATACGTGGCCGTTAGGGCAGTGCGGCGATGTTGGGCGATAATGGACAGACGATCAACGCGAATGCTTTTGCTAACACCACGATATGAGCCGCAGCGCCTCTCCTGGGCTCGTGAACATATCGTTTGGTCCTAGACAACTGGAAAACCGTTGTGAGATGGGTCCCGATTTCAGTTGATGTAGAGTTAGTGTGTGGTACAAACCCCACGAAGCCATGCACTCAAGTTGTCAACAAGGGGCTATGCAAGCTGGTGGTGACACCATAATGGTGTGACCTGTGTTTATAGGGAACGGTCTGGATCCTGTGGTCCAATTGAACCGATCATTGACTGGAAATGATTTTGTGTGGCTACTTGACGCCCATTTTGAGCCATTCATGGACTTCATTTTTATGGATGACAAAGTGCAGTGTCACCTGACTACAATTGTTCGTAATTTCTTGGAAGAACGTTCTGAACAATTCGAGCTAATTATTTGGCCACCCACATTGCCCTACATGAATGAACATTTATGGGACATAAACGAGAAGCCAGCTCGTTCACAAAATCCTGCTGTGGCAGTACTTTCGCAGTGATGGACAACTACAGATGCAGTATGTCTCAGTATTTCTGCAGGGAACTTCCAACTACATGTTGAGTACATGCTGTGTCGAGTTGCTGCACGATGCCGGGTAAATGGCGGTCCGACACGATGTAAAGGGGTATCCCACGACTTTTGTCACCTCAGTATAGTTCCAAATTCCTCACTGAGGTGCTATACTGCTGTTCTTAATTAGTTTACTGAACGTATGGATCTTCCAACTTGCTTTAGTTCTTCTTTGTTTTCTCGTAATCACTGTCGGTGAAGGTAGCTAATATTGCAGATTTGGTAGATGATTGTGATATTTTGCGATCTACAGGAGTGACTACTCGCGAAAATTGAGCATGATAGTACGTTGCAAGTGCTGAGCCCGCAGAACCGCATGGTTGGAACATTTACGGTGGTTCATGATTCTGCAGGTACACTTATAAAACAAAAAGAGGTGGATAAACAGAAATTTAATGTCAAGCAGTATGAGGTGGGAGACGGGAAAACCTGTGAGGCCATCTTAAGATGAATACTATTTTCAAAGCCCCATCTTGGATGCAGTTGGTAATTTCCAAATATAAAGGGGGGGGGGGGGAGCCTTGTGATACACCACACTAATAGGGAATTACACGAGAAAGACAATGACATCACATCTGAATATTTCTAAATCTATTCTCGTGTTTATGTAGCATTGTGGACAGGACAAATACAAGGCTGGTAAATAAACATGAAGTGTCCAGGACGTGCTCAAAGTGTTGTCCAACACCTTGTAACGTTGTCGGTAACAGCTTCACGCGTTCTTCACAGACTTCAACCAACACATGTGTTGTGGATTGGCAAGAGGGCCAACCCACTAATGTAAGAGGAAGCCGAAAGGCACGCGTTTTAGCTCACGCAGGCTGGCGTGAGGTCTGGAACAGAACATGGAAGTTAGACTAGCAAAAAAGGATGTAGCTGGTGGAGTACTTAACTTTAATCCATTAATGTTGAACGTAGCTCTCGTCTGTACATTCTTTACAATACCAATAGCAACTGATAATGGCGCCTTGCTAGGTCGTAGCAAATGACGTAGCTGAAGGCTATGCTAACTATCGTCTCGGCAAATGAGAACGTATTTTGTCAGTGAACCATCGCTAGCAAAGTCGATTGTACAACTGGGGCGAGTGCTAGGAAGTCTCTCTAGACCTGCCGTGTGGCGGCGCTCGGTCTGCAATCACTGATAGTGGCGACACGCGGGTCCGACGTATACTAACGGACCGCGGCCGATTTAAAGGCTACCACCTAGCAAGTGTGGTGTCTGGCGGTGACACCACAACATGTACCGGAATGCGAGCACAAACATCACAATAAGCTGCCTTTGGTTTGCCAGATTTCTGACCTTCACCGCACACAAAACTGCCTCAACACGTCCCGACCGATATAAATCTAATAGACTTATATCCGGGGAACGTGGCGGTTACTCTACTTGGTCTAGAGGTAAACTGCATATTGAGGTCCGCCCGGACAGCTGACCTCCGATAAGGTGCAGCGCCACAGTGGTGAAAATTTTTTGGAGATATCCCGACTTAACACAGCAGCGACGGCAGTACATCATCGTCTGAGAGCCGTAGATAACGGTTTGCTGTTAGTGTACCCTGAGTGAAGAAATGTCCAACATATTCCGCATCAAATCAAAATCCTCGTTGTTGATGCATGGTTGACCCCGATTTCTTGCAAGATGCTGGCAGTAGCGCGCTCTGTACAGTTACCGAACGATTCCAGAACAGCGTTTGATGTTGCTTCGTCAGCAGCCGTGCGTTTGATGGTGCTGCGGCAGCAGCCGTTTCCTATCGGCCTGCTTTCGGTTTGTAAAATAATTCACAGCCCGCCAATTACTCTGTCTATATTCCCCACTGTTTGATAATGACAGCACTTAGTGTCTTCTAACAAACTTTAAACATAATTTCAAACCTTTACGAAACTTTTCCTCGTTGACATTCCCACGAAATAATGAAAGTAAAAAAGTTTATCGATTACTACATTTTCGCCATTCATGCAGTAAAACTGTAGCATCAGGAAGCACGTTTCTATTTGTAGCATTTTTTCTACTAACTCCGTTAGCGATACATTGCTTTTCATAGCAGAACTCCGTTGGTTGCCATCCGCGGCACTCTTACAGCACAGCGGTACTTCGACGATATTCTATGCCCCGTATTGTTGCCTTTCATGACAAGTCATCCTGACGTTACATTTCAGCAAGATAATGCCCGCTCGTACACGGAAAGACTTCCTGCTGCCTCTCTTCTTGCTCGCCATACTCTACTTTTTTCAGCGAGGTCGCCGGATATCTCCCCAACTGAGAACGGTAGGAGCACGATGGACAGGCACCTGCGACCAGTTAGGGACTTTTATGGTCTAACACGCCAAATGGACATAACGTGGCATTATATCTGTCAGGACAACATCGAACAACTCTATCAGTCAATCCCAAGCCGAATAACTGCTTGCATAAGGAGCAGAGATGGACCAACGGTTTATTGACTTTCTCAATTTCTGAAGCTCTTTCTCTTGAATGAATCATCCAATCATTTGTTAGTCAGTACATGTACGTCACATCTACCGATTTGCATCCCGTTCGGGTAATTCCTTCGTGGTGCTTCTCTCCAGGAGGGGCTTGTCCGTCACTGACATGTTTACTGTTGAAATTCCAGGAGCGTAGGTTCCAATAGGAGCCGAACAAGTACACTGCTTCCCCATTCTCACTTGGCGAGAAATGACCACGACGAGTTAACCGGCTTAATTAGAGCACATGGGGAAGTTCATCGACAGCCCTTCTTCCCACCCACTATAATTTGGGGAAGGAGGGAGTGGGAGCAGGGGGGTTATTTTGGTACTCTCGGTCACACACGTTAAGGCGCCTTGTGTGGTGCACATGAAGGTACATTACTTCGTAGTTTTTGTACTGTGGGTCACACGAGCGTTAAAGAGTGTGTTTTGTGAGCCTCTCTTTACGCCGATTTACTCAGGTTATGATGGATACTCTGGTACTGAATCGTACACTAGTACGTGAAACTAATATTTCGAAAGGAGAAATGGTATTGGGGACAGCCGCAATGCAAGAGGCGAGCAGCAGGTGCGCCTGTCGGTAGGCCACGCACACAGGAAGGCCGGGTCAGAAGCGCTTCCGGTTTCACACGCGATTGCATCGCTGGCCGGCGACTTTATTTATACCGACTGGACTGGGCTACACTGGCGCCCGTGACCACCCAGCGCGTGTCGTGGGCTCGCAGCAGGCAGATGCACCGAGCCAGCTCCTGATCACGCCTCAGGCTACCCCTTTAATACATCGAGGCACTTGGTGCAGGGAGTGGCAACTGACCCTTAACATAGACAAATGTAATGTATTGCGAATACATAGAAAGAAGGATCCCTTATTGTATATGATAGCGGAACAAACACTGGTAGCAGTTACTTCTGTAAAATATCTGGGAGTATGCGTGCGGAACGATTTGAAGTGGAATGATCATATAAAATTAATTGTTGGTAAGGCGGGTACCAGGTTGAGATTCATTGGGAGAGTGCTTAGAAAATGTAGTCCATCAACAAAGGAGTTGGCTTACAAAACACTCGTTCGACCTATACTTGAGTATTGCTCATCAGTGTGGGATCCGTACCAGATCGGGTTGACGGAGGAGGTAGAGAAGATCCAAAGAAGAGCGGCGCGTTTCGTCACAGGGTTATTTGGTAACCGTGATAGCGTTACGGAGATGTTTAATAAACTCAAGTGGCAGACTCTGCAAGAGAGGCGCTCTGCATCGCGGTGTAGCTTGCTCGCCAGGTTTCGAGAGGGTGCGTTTTGGATGAGGTATCGAATATATTGCTTCCCCCTACTTATACCTCCCGAGGAGATCACGAATGTAAAATTAGAGAGATTAGAGCGCGCACGGAGGGTTTAAGACAGTCGTTCTTCCCGCGAACCATACGCGACTGGAACAGGAAAGGGAGGGAATGACAGTGGCACGTAAAGTGCCCTCCGCCACACACCGTTGGGTGGCTTGCGGAGTATAAATGTAGATGTAGATGTAGAAAAGGTAACGGAGATTACTAGCGAGAACATGACCGAGAAGCAGCGACTCATGGCACGGTGGATTGGACAAAGGGAGTGGGAAACAAGTAATATTTCTATTCTTCCCGGATATCAGGGAACGTCTGACGATTAGCCAAATCAATCCCAGTCGGCTTATCCTTCACTTTCTGACAGATCACGACCCTTACCCCACACATGTACAACGCATGAATCTGATCCAAAGTGCCAACCGTGCTGTCAGGAACATGGCTCCACAGAACACACACTTTTTGTCACCCATTCGATGTATGTAGACTAACAGTGCTGCAGACAGACGAGCACGTGGCACTGATAATCGGGACCAACACAGGTAAGAGGAGATAAACTACTTGCTGATGAGGTCTAAGAGACATTATACAAAATATACAGACAAACACGATCACACCACTCAGTCCACGTACAGACATCTAACACACAAGAAGAAGAACCATGAGAAGACACAAACACACAAGCACTAACACAGAAGTAACGCTACCATGCAAGCAAACACTCACCGGAATGCAAACATTACACCGTGGAAACGCTAAAGCTATGTGGTTCTTGATTCAGGTCACTACATAAAGCAAAGCACCGTAGTTATTGTCATCTCGTAGTCACTATACTGCAAAGGGACACAAAACCTGTAATAGATGATACTTGAAATTTATACGTAGTTACAGTCATTTCGCAGTCGCCATACTACAAAGGGACGTAAAACCAGTAACAGATGAAACACTTTTAATCTAAACAAAAATAATCGCAGCACATTCGCTTTTAAAAATGTAGTAGTATTTAAGTTTGGAAGTATTAAGAACTCGTAGCATCATATGCTATTTTTAAAACAGTAGGTAACCTGGACAGCAAGGCTCAAAGTCCTTCCGAGGCTTCCAGGTCTGGCTGGTTCGGTGTGGGAAACCATTTCTCTCTCTTTCTCCTTACTGTCATCTAGTTTTACGTCTTCTTGCATTCAGAATTGTACTTCCACTTTTCCTACCCAATTACTGTACTTTATAGTACTACCGGCTGTTACTCGCTGCTTCGCTCACATATCAGTATTTTGTTATGATGAGAAAAGGTCAGTAGGTGCGCCATCAATTTTACGAGATGCCTGAATGTCGGTGGTGTAGAGTTGTATGTATAAAAAATGTATGCAGGCACATAATCAATCTGTTTCTTTTACTTCGCTATACGTCGAATCTGAAAGTACGTATTACATTTCATAAGTATATTTAAAAAATGCCTCAGCCATTACTTCACTGAGAAGCAGAATTTTTAGGTGTTTCTTTGGTTTACGCAGGACTGGATGTGAAATCACGCAATCAGAGCAGCACAAACCAATCGTTTCTTTCTTCTATTTTAATACGTTATTGTGCCTACATTTTTGATCCATTCCCTATGATGGGCAGTTTATGATTAACATAGTTAATAGATCATATTCAATTGCAGCCTTAAGGAAAGCTCTCCACATTCCACATATAAAGGTACGACTCTCTCTGCAGCCCAACCTTTAAATGACGCCGTCGTTGCGAGTCTTCAAGCGTCTTGAAAGCTGTAAGACACGCGTGACGTGCTTGTGGATTTTCTAATGTCTCTGTAGCTTTACGGCCGTCTGACGTACTACATCCAAGTTCTGGCGGAAATAGGATTGCTCTGAGGTTTGTTGGATTTGAGTAACTTCTGCAGCTTGAGTTCTCTTAGAACTATGCGCTAAATCAATAATTACCTTTGCGAGGCTTATACTAATAGTTTTAAATATGGTTCTCCGGATTACAGGCCAATTTTATTGTTCTGTCCCTACCAAAACTCTCCAGCTATGCCAGGTGATGTAGGAACTCAATATCATAAACCATGGGCCTAATTACGTTGGATTTGCATTGTCAAAGAATAATTTATACATACTAAAAGATGCCGACCAAAGCACCAGTGTCGTTTGCATGCCACTCACGTATACTATATTTAGAAATGGTAATAATATTCAAAGAGATATAACATTTTAAATCAGCCTACGGCCTTCCTCGGGGTTCAAGTTATCTCCATACTACATACCATCGAAATCGGTTCAGCGGTAGATGGTGAAAACGTAACAAAGCATTAATAATTCTGGTATTAGTGTGGAAGTGTGGATTAAACACGTTGTAGACTGAATATGCACTATACTGATTAATTTGAATCATATTACTTAAAATATATCAACCATTAAAGCATTTTCACAAAGATGATAAAGTTCTAAAGGAAAAAGTGAATACCTTTTTCAAAGAGAAAATATTTTCCTTAATTTGCGTAATATTCTTCAAATCGATAAATATCTTGTATGATATACTTTGTACAGTACCTTATCTTCTTCAGCAGGGTAAAAGCTACCTCACACCAGTTTTCATGGTTATCGGTTCAGAGCTTTAATCGTGAAAACATAAAAGACAGAATTACTTTCGCATTTATAATATTAGTATGGAATAATAGACTGGCATGGATTAAACACGTTGAGGATTGTATAAGCATTGTATTCTAGTTGTTACCCATGGCTGCGCTCAAATATCAATAAAAAGAAATAAAACGTGCATATGGCTTTATTTACTGGCAGGCCGGCCGGAGTGGCGGAACGGTTCTAGGCGCTACAGTCTGGAGCCGCGCGACCGCTACGGTCGCAGGATCGAATCCTGCCTCGGGCATGGATGTGTGTGATGTCCATAGGTTAGTTAGGTTTAAGTAGTTCTAAGTTCTAGGGGACTGATGATCTCCGATGTTAAGTCCCATAGTGCTCAGAGCCACTTGAACCATTTACCGCGAGACCCTGATTCAGCTTCGTGTATGTCGTTTTACTTGACACCACTTCGGTGACCTGCACGTCGGCGATGGTGAAAAGATGAGGAGGACAACGCACACATCCAGACACGAGCAGAAAACAAACCGACTCAGGCGGATATTGAACCCATTATCAGATCATGAAACAGCAACGCTAATGACTGATATTAGTTCGGAAGTATGGATTAAACGCATATTCATTACGTCGAATCGAATTATGTCGAACATATCAAACAATAAAAGCATTTTCACTAATGTTATAAAATTCAAAAGTCAAAGAGTAAATAGCTTTTGCAGAGAGTAATTTCGTGTTATATTCTTAAAATTCGTGAATATATTATACTACACGCGTTCTAAAATAGACCATATTCTTCCTCAGCTTTCAAGGTATCCCTATACCAAATTTTATCAAAATCGTTTAAGCAATTTAGTCGTGAAAACATAAGAGACAGAGTTACTTTCACATTTATAATATTGGTATGAATTTTATTCGGAATCAAAATTTCAAACTGCAAGTTGAAGTGAAACACATTCTTGTACTAAAAGAGGTAAAATACCCAACATAATAACAAGCAGAACAACAACCCAACCAGTCCGCCTCCACCGGCACCGAGGACAGCCGGAAGCTTCTTAACTTGCGACTACCCAAAAAGACCAAGAGACCAATAAATCTAAGTTAGCTGTATTACAAAGAAAGGAGTTGTGGCTAAGAAACAAAGACCTGCCACATCACTAAAGGCGTCAGGCCACCCACCTGTGTTACTGCAACGAAAGTAAAGTCCCTACAATAACACACATCCGTCTACATCAACTGGTCTTCTGATTAGCCTCGGAAAGTTTCCTCGTTCGATTACTGTTTCACAGTTTTCCGTTTTCGGGGATGTCTGGCCCAGGGTCCACTTATCCTCATTATGGTAAATGAAAAGCTGCTTTAAAAAATGAATCAATAACATGCTTAAGTAACTTTACACAGAAAGGCTTGCACAAGGTTGGGAGCCGCGCGACATTTCTGTTTTACTTTCATACAGAATGGAAGTCAGCAATCAGTCGAGATTCCCTCTGTACGTTATTGCAGATCTAGATTTCAGCTACAGTATAGCTATCATCAGTACTAGGCAATATTAGAAATACAAAGGAATCAGGCACTGAATGACGTAAAGGGAGAAAATGACTTACAATAAAGCTCCCTATAGAAGGTTTATTGAGAATTCACCTAGATATGTATTATGATCTTAACTGGCGTTAATGACATTATTATCGAAAATAATGTCAATTGTTAAAGGCAAAACAGCATAATTTGGCAACCACTAATTTTCTCCTCATTGGATGAGCTACCAAGCATTGCTACAAGAGAAGAATGTGCTAGGCAGAGGAGTGAGATCTAGGTGCTATGGAACAATCTTGGTGCTATCACACATTTGATTTCATCACGCACTCACTTCATGATTACATTATACATAGTGAATCAAAGTTTTGCTTAGTGTTTTATTTTATTTTTGATTATAAACAAAAGCATTGTACTGTAGCTCAGTCATAATTATGTGTGATACCGCTTTTGAACTTCATGTTAAATAATTAGCACGTAGACCTTGATCTACATTTCCATTTGCCATGAATAACACGTTATATGTTTTCGATGGAGGTCTGTTACTTAATGTTTGTATCAAATTTCTGATTTATATTTTATCTATAATCAATACACTGTAATTAAAATTGTGTGTGTCATCCTTTTAGCGAACAATGTAAAATTTTCGTTATATATGTGTGTACTAAAATAAGTTGTGCATTTTACTTTTGGGGTACATTTTCAAAATTGAGTTGTGTTCCTTGTTTTAAATTTTGTCTTTTCACATACAATACATAGTATTTCATATATGTAGACCTCAAGCGACGAAGTGTATGTCAGTATCAATGTACTGGATTTGTTAACATTTTACAGAAACTTATATATGATGGTACTGATATAATATTTACTGCACACATGTTTTTATCACTTATAGTAACTAAAATGTGCACAGGTCATGTAAGGATTGTTATTAAAAGTAAATGTCTTCGTCTAGAAATAGTAAACAGCCAGTCAGTTGCAAAAACGGGAGGTTTATTAAAATCCCTTTGCCTCCGTTTCAACGTTTATAAAAAGTCTTCTTCAGAAGGAAATTTTAACAACTGAATTATATGTTGTGGCAGAGTTACATTAAAACACATCCAAAAGGCGTCAGTCAGATATAAAATTTCACCTACGTAATAATTGAAACATGCATTTCTTACATCCGACCTATATTCTAACGTACCTCTGCCACAACATATAATCCAATTGTCAGACGCTCTTATAGACGTAGAAATCATGGTAAAGCGGTATTAAGAAACCTTTCAGTTTTGAAAGTGATTGGCTCTCTGGTATTTCTAGAAGGAAATTTCATCCTATGGCTGCTGCTCCAGCCACGTACAAAATTTTAGAAGTCTTGGAGACTGTTATCCCTCAGTTACTTCTATACACTAATATAAGTGTTGAACATCTGGTCATTGAATATTGATGTTAAAATTAGAGTACATTGCTGAACGCCTTGCTGTTAACGATTACATATCGTGTAATTATAAAAGAAAGTACTATGGAGCTCTGCCTGTATTCTCCTATGCTTTCTTATTTGTTAATAGTTTAACTAAACTGTAATTATATTTCGTCCAATTTGCGCGTGTTATATATATGTTTACTGATAGTTGTAACACGTTCATGACACCCTGTTTATGGCACATACTTGGCAAATGTTCATTATATTTTACCCGCTTGTTTTGTATAATTGATTATTCATGCTGTCGCTATATCAGTTGTTCGTTAGTTCTGCTATGAGTGAAATTAGTTTCTAGCATTATTTGGCAGAACTTTTCTTCCTGTAAGCCTTGACACATAGATCGGGTAGTCTTGTGCCTGCCCTTGTGATGTCAATTCCTTGCCTGCCGAAGCTTGCGTCATGAGTGACACATAGTGTCACATGTTCACAGGTGCGCATACGGAAGATATATAAAACTAATTTCTACTGTGGAATCGGCATCTCATTCTACAGAGTCCGTACCTGTCACTGTTTCAGACATTACTTTAGGTTAACTTAATGTGGCGAACAAGATGCCTGTATCCACACAATGTAACTGTCTGGTTCTATCAGTGCGCATTACATGTGACGACGTTTCGTTCTGGATAAAAGTTGTAGTCTTAACCTATACTTCCTTATTATTATCACAGTTGGAATATTTTTTAGGATAATTTACATTATTGTTGCACTACATTGTATATCAAACGTTCCTGCTCACACAACTAATGTTCATTTGTCCCGCCGATTGGCAACTGTACACCAGTGTTATTTATTATTATATGTATGGTGTGAAGGAACTTTTTTTTATCAACGATTTACATTTCTGTACTTCTAATATGCAATTTCCTGTGCTACAGATCTGAAGACAGCTTGTAGATAAGCCGAAACAAGTGATCAATCAAATTACATTCGCGATCTTGACTGTTAAGGGTTTTTCTGAATCCACAGGTTAAACACAACAGATTGTTTATCTGCAAATTTGACTATGTCCAACAATAAGATTTTTCCTAATAATTTCAATAGTGCTGTCAACTAGTATGTTTACTAAGTCCACTAAAGCAAACTGCCAGTCTGTGGTTACTGGCCAATTACGAAAATTATTGGCTAACTCTTAACTGTTCTTGATTGAAAAGTGATGGTCATACTGGAAGTGTTCCTTAAAAATATTGAGGCACTCTCTAGCAACTTTGCGGAAAGAACCATCTCTCGCATTAATAATTGGCCTGACCAGCATTGATTTTTAACGAACCTTTAGCCGTGCTCTGGCTATAAGTGGACATGGATTCATAACTTCAAGCTGTTGCATTTCCCTTGGTGAAAATATTTTGCTAGATAGTTTAATCTTTTAATTCTACTGTCTTTGTGTTTCAGAAGTTAGATCCTTATTAATTCATTTAATGTTGTTTTCCTCAAAAACCTTTTTAATTGTATTTGCCTATTTAGCTTTCCTTTGTCCTCCTCAGTGACAATGGCGTCCTCATTAGTAAGCTTGATATTAATACTGCCCACAATCATTTTTTCTCTTCTGTTAACATTGAAATCTACTGGGTTCACTCCAAACGATTTTATTTACTGCTACAGTAACCCTACATTTTTCAAATTTGGATGATTATTAAAGAATGAATTGCATATTTCACATGCACGATAGTGTTTTTAACAACCCTGTCATCAATCCTACTATCATTATAGTTTACACCTTTCTTTAACAATAATTTTTACTTTCTTTTCTATCTGCCGTGACTCCGATAATTGATTAATGTGTGGATTCAAATGGTTCAAATGGCTCTGAGCACTATGGGACTTAATATCTGAAGTCATCAGTCCTCTAGAACTTAGAACTACTTAAACCGAACTAACCTAAGGACATCACACACATCCATGCCCGCGGCAGGATTCGAACCTGCGACCGTAACGGCCGCGCGGTTCCATACTGAAGCGCCTGGAACCGCTCGGTCACACCGGCCGGCTAATGTGTGGATGCCTATGACTACGTCAATGTACTGTTATGTCTCACTTCGATAAGAAAACGTTTTTTGCTCTGTAACCTGCTCACATTTCTGCTCTCGATAACGTAACTGGACATTCCCGCAACCAATTGCTCTTTATTTCAACAAAGTGTACGGAAATATCTGTTTAAAGATTCAGATGTGATTACAATAATAATTGTGCATTTTTTGCAATTTCGTTACAATTACCGAACACTATTCCAATACGGCTGGTTTTGCAGTACTTACGTTATCTACATACGCTGACAAAAGCCATGAGATACCTCACAATATCGTGTCGAACATCCTTTTTCTTCATGTAGTGCAGCATTTCGGCTTGGCGTGAACTCAACAAATCGCTGGAAGTTCCCCGCAGAAGTATCGAGCCATGGTGCCTCTAAAGCCGTCCATAATTGTGAAAGTGTTGCCGGTGCAAAACTTCGTGCACGAACTGACCTGTCGATTACGTCACATAAATATTCTATGGGATTCATGGCAGACCACTGGGTGGCAAAATCATTTGTTCCAATTGTCCAGAATCTCCTTTAAACCAGTGGCGAACAATTGTGGACTGGTGACATGGGGCACTGTCGTCCACAAGAACCCCATCACTGTTTGTGAACATGAAGTCCACGAATGGCTGAAAACGGTCTCTACGTAGCCGAAAACAACCATTTCGAGTCAGTGACCGGTTCATTCCGTGTAAACACAGCCTACACCACTATGGAGCGTCCACCAGCTTACAAAGTATCTTGTTGAAAACTTGGGTTCACGGCTTCGCGGGGTCTGCGCCACACTCGATCCCTACCGTCAGCTCCCACCAACTGAAATCGGGACTCATCTGACCAGGCCACGGTTTTCAAGTCGTCTAGGGTCCAACCGATACGGTCACGAGCCCAGCAGATGAGCTGCAGGCGATGTTTAGCTGTTAGCAAAGCCACTCTTGTCGGTCGTCTGCTTCCATAGTCCATCAACACCTAATTTCGCCATATTCTCCTAGCTGATAGGTTCGTCGTACGTCCCACATTGATTTCTGCGGTTATTTCGCGCAGTGTTACTTGTCTGTTAGCACTGACAACACTACGCGAACGTTACTGCTCTCGGTCGTTAAGTGAAGGCCGTCGGCCACTTCATTGTTTTCGGTGAGAGGTAATGCCTGAAACGTCGTATTCTCGGCATGCTCTTGACACTGTGGGTCTTGGAATACTGAATTCCCTAATGATTTCCTTTCCGAAATGGAATGTATCATGCGTCTAGCTGCAACTACCATTCCGCGTTCAGAGCCTGTTAATTCCCTTAGTGCGGCCACAACCACGTAGGAAACCTTTTCACGTGACTCACCTGAGTACAGATGACAGCTCTCCACCAATGCACTGCCCTTTTATACCTTGTGTATGCGACACTATGTGTGCATATCGCTGTCCCATGGCCTTTGTCATCTCTTTGTTTATCAGCCGATTGTATTCTTGCAAACTATGGCATCCATTTATTGTCACAACACTGTATCATACTGTTGTGCTGTTCCTAACTTTTATGAGTAGCTACCTACGTGCTTACATATGGACGTCTACCGTCATGTTCTTGTTCTTTCCCACCTCGGATTCTTTCCCAACAATACTACGTTACCTTGAGACTTCATTCACGAGAAAATTATGCTACATATGTTTTAATCATGAACAGAGATATAAATAAAAATAATCATTGTCTATTGTAACCCTATTCACTTCTGAGTGCACTTGGCAAAATGGAGTCAAGTTAACGCCACAGCTGTGAAAGCCATTTCGAACGTTTTGGAAACTTTGGAAGATTGGCTGTACCATGAAGACTTCGCCTCATTGGCAGGACACGTGGCCCACACACTGCACCATGTAAGGGAGATCCCTGACTGAGGGACCAGATTCGGTGTGACCGCAGTGTAAGTATGTATGACCCATGACACTAGAAAACATCACGCCTATACCATTTTACATTAAATGATTTTTCTGGAAAAAAAGAAACACGTTTCCTGTAAATTAAAACTCTTTGAAAGTTTGATTAGCAGCTTATGTAATCATCGCACAACGTTTCAGTTGAGCAATTAAACTTGAGTTATGCACTACACTGAATTTATTTTATGTACGATTTCTGTTTTGCACAAGACCATTTCGTTTTATAGTTTTCAATAGTTCAACATCACAGAACTTCTAATTAATATTTCCCCAAAGTTGACGATGTGGTAGTTAAAGAGCAAATTGTTATTCATTCATCACATTATGAAATTTGTGAAGAGCTTTGTACTACAGCTTTGTGCTATTAGCAAATAAATATGAAGTAGCGACTCATTTTAATTCATGCAGTATTTTTTTTTCAAGAAATACGCCCAACTTTTGAACAGAAAATAGAACGGGAATTTGATATCTCAGCTTGTAGCTTTAGAAGCGTGGTTCCACTGCTATGGAGCGCCCTGTTTGTTGCTACCTGACCGTCTCCACACTCTCCTAGGAAGATCATCAGGCATCAGACATGTAGTGTTCAAAGACTGCGTTGACACACTAGAGTCGGCAACGCTCACCGACATCACAGACATTAGCGATGTCTCGCTGCAATCCCCAAGGACGAATAGGAGGCGTTTCTGAAGACATACCATTTCAGTTGAAATAGAAGGCGATATAAAGCCAAGCATGGACGCGCTTTGCCTGCAGTTCGTGACCGATGAAGCGGTTGACAACATCTATTTAGGGCACCAATACTATTCAAGTCTGAGATAGAGGTGCTCTTTCGTAAAAGTTGAACTTCTACCGCAAGAGAAGAGTTTGTAATTGTGCTCATGAAGGTATGCTTTGATGTTAAAAGACAACTGTTCGAGGTGCATTCAAGTTCTAAGGCCTCCGATTTTTTTTCTAATTAACTACTCACCCGAAATCGATGAAACTGGCGTTACTTCTCGACGTAATCGTCCTGCAGACGTACACATTTTTCACAACGCTGACGCCATGATTCCATGGCAGCGGCAAAGGCTTCTTTAGGAGTCTGTTTTGACCACTGGAAAATCACTGAGGCAATAGCGGCACGGCTGGTGAATGTGCGGCCACGGAGAGTGTCTTTCATTGTTGGAAAAAGCCAAAAGTCACTAGGAGCCAGGTCAGGTGAGTAGGGAGCGTGAGGAATCACTTCAAAGTTGTTATCACGAAGAAACTGTTGCGTAACGTTAGCTCGATGTGCGGGTGCGTTGTCTTGGTGAAACAGCACACGCGCAGCCCTTACCGGACGTTTTTGTTGCAGTGCAGGAAGGAATTTGTTCTTCAAAACATTTTCGTAGGATGCACCTGTTGCCGTAGTGCCCTTTGGAACGCAATGGGTAAGGATTACGCCCTCGCTGTCCCAGAACATGGACACCATCATTTTTTCAGCACTGGCGGTTACCCGAAATTTTTTTGGTGGCGGTGAATCTGTGTGCTTCCATTGAGCTGACTGGCGCTTTGTTTCTGGATTGAAAAATGGCATCCACGTCTCATCCATTGTCACAACCGACGAAAAGAAAGTCCGATTCATGCTGTCGTTGTGCGTCAACATTGCTTGGCAACATGCCACACGGGCAGCCATGTGGTCGTCCGTCAGCATTCGTGGCACCCACCTGGATGACACTTTTTGCATTTTCAGGTCGTCATGCAGGATTGTGTGCACAGAACCTACAGAAATGCCAACTCTGGAGGCGATCTGATCAACAGTCATTCGGCGATCCCCCAAAACAATTCTCTCCACTTTCTCGATCATGTCGTCAGACCGGCTTGTGTGAGCCCGAGGTTGTTTCGGTTTGTTGTCACATGCTGTTATGCCTTCATTAAACTGTTACACCCACGAACGCACTTTCGACACATCCATAAATCCATCACCACATGTCTCCTTCAACTGTCGATGAATATCAATTGGTTTCACACCACGCAAATTCAGAAAACGAATGATTGCACACTGTTCAAGTAAGGAAAAAGTCGCCATTTTAAGTATATAAAACAGTTCTCATTCTCGCCGCTGGCGGTAAAATTCCATCTGCCGTACGGTGCTGCCATCTCTGGGACGTGTTGACAATGAATGTGGCCTCATTTTAAAACAATGCGCATGTTTCTATCTCTTTCCAGTCCGGAGAAAAAAAATCGGAGACCTTAGAACTTGAATGCACCTCGTAATTATTCGACACAGTCCTGTGGCAATGGATTGTATAAAGTTCAGTAAATCCTTTTATCATTCTTCTAATAAAGTGAACTAACGTTTTAGATGTTGCAGTTCCGGTCAGCCACCTCCCACAGCAATCAAACAACCTACGTTTATGACCGTACGACTGTCGTTTCCTTAGGTCGTATCAAGACAAATCCTATGCCATTGACAAGGGTTCTGTACCAGGCGCTTGCCTTTCCCGTCTTCACAAAGCTCACGTCCCACCTTCACGACACTTTCTGATCACAGAACTCGGAATAACTATTTCAATGCGAAGGCACGACAGCAAATATTTTCACAGTCGAGTCTTCATTTGCTGAACTTGTAATTAGAAATACTTGCAACTGTTTATTAACAACAAAGCGACAAGTATTTAACAAGCCATTCACACGTCCAAACCAGTTGCACTCCGTCGCAGTAAACGGTGCCTCTTGGCCTTTGAGTCCGGTTTGATTATGACAGCTGTCGTTTCTCAGACTTGCAATATGAACTGCCCTCTTACTTATAACCACGAAGATGCTTTCTACACATAAATAAAATGAGAGGATTTTAGTGGAGCTGATACACGCACAGCACTTCCGTGCAACACTGTGACGGATAAAACCCATCTAACTCAGCCTGACAAATCATATGGTCATGTGACGTTGATTTCAGTCATTATGATGACGGCCAATGATGGCTGATGTCGATTAACAATACAAAACGTTGTCTGCAACTGTGCCAAGCAAAATATTAAGCGTAAAATACGTTACGATTACCTTACTTTACGCGATGAAACCTAGAGGACTGCTCGATATCACAGTTATGACTCGTCACCTGATTGATACTGTCCTCTGCTGTCTCTCTCCCTAGACTCCAACACTCACAGCTGCAGTAAGTCATGTCTTACCTCATCCATCCATCTCTTTTTAGGACTAGTCGGCTGGATGGTGGTATCAAATCCACTACTATTTTGGGCCGTCTCGTTTCTCCCATTCTCACTAAGTGTCCAGTGCATTGGACACTTTTGCTTTTCATCACTCCAATAATATTGGGTTCTACTATAGTGCTTCTGGTTCTGTATTATGAGGCGCTCTTCATTATCCAGTAATTGGGTCCCAGACTGGTCCGTACATTTTCCTGAGGATCTTTCTCTCAGATGCAAGCAGTCGGTAAAGGTTTTGTTTCTGTGTGCTCCAGATCTGACAATCATATTGTACTGCTGCCGATAATAAATGTTTTGTTAAGTCTTAGTTTTAGTTATTGTGATGTTTTTCCACATTTTAATATCGGCTTTAGCGAATAATAATATCTGTTTTCCGCTTGCAGTTTCTCCTTAATCTCTGCTTCAGTTGATTTTTCTTCAGTAAAAATCGATCCAAGGTTGTTTTAAATTCTTTCATGCGTCTATACATGGTAATTTGGGAGTTGTTTAGCTTTCTTACCATGGTAACGTAATGACTTTTCGGTACTAATTTGTAGCCCGAGCCTCGAAACCAATGTCGCTAGGGTCTGAATACTTATTTTTCTGTTCTCCTTGTGTGCGTGTTATTAACGCAATATCATATGCATAGGCCAGATTAGTAATATTTTCATTGTTGATTTGAATCGTCTGAGAGTTCTCTGTTTTAAACTCAACCATTACCTTTTCGGGTGCCAAATTGAAAAGGACAGATCACAATCCATTTCTTTTTCTGTATCTATTTGGAAAAAGTCCATCATTTTATTGCCTATTTGAACCTTAGCCTTTTTGTCGTTTAAGAATTTCTCTGCAAATCTCTCCAGTTTCTAGAGTCTTCCAGATTCTTTTATGATATTGATCAGATTCAGTCTCTAGTTACTATCATAAGCCTTCTTGAAGTCTACGAAGAGAAGATGTCATTATCGGATATATTCGTACATTTTCTCACACACCTTCTTTACGACAAAAATCTGGTCACTTGTTGATCGTCCTTTTTGGAAACTCCTTGGCCCTCTCCAGTCATTTCTGTTGGCAGACGTTTGATTCGTTCTAATAGATAGTTGAGGAACATCTTGTAGCAGATGTTCAGTACCGCTGTGTCCCTATTGTTGCCATGAACTAATTTATCTCTTTGTGTGTGGGGTATATCACACCCTCCCCCTCATTACTTGGTATTGCCTATTTTGACCAGATTAACTCACTTAGATTGTGGGTTTTGAATAAGAGAGCTTCGTCTTCAGTTATGAGAAGATCAGTGGGAATTCTATCCCCCTATAGATTGTTGCCGGCCGAAGTGGCCGTGCGGTTAAAGGCGCTGCAGTCTGGAACCGCAAGACCGCTACGGTCGCAGGTTCGAATCCTGCCTCGGGCATGGATGTTTGTGATGTCCTTAGGTTGGTTAGGTTTAACTAGTTCTAAGTTCTAGGGGACTAATGACCTCAGCAGTTGAGTCCCATAGTGCTCAGAGCCATTTGAACCATTTTTATAGATTGTTACCGGTTTTAAGGTTTTTAACCATTTCCTTATCTCCTCCATGGTGAGTGGATTTTTCTGGATCCACTGTTACTGGGTAAACCTGAATAATTCACTTGGTTCTTCACAATTTAGTAGAACCGTGAGGTATTCCATCCATTTTTCCGTATCCTTTGGTCTTCATTAGCATCCTTCAATTGACATATTTTATGCATTTGTGTTGGTGATCTGACCTTTCTTTATACCTCTTTACTTTCCTATTTAGTTCTTTACATCCATTTCCACGAAAGTCTTGCTCAGCTTCCTCCATGATGTTTCTTACTCATGTGAAATTCTGCTGAAAATGACCGCCGCAGACATTCGAATAGCTTGCATTTTTAGACAAATTATGAACGTTTCTGATACTATAGCCAGGGCCTAAAAATCATTCTTTTATGAGGATGTCTGGGAATTATTGAGTGAAGGTGTGTTTTTGGGTTTCCACAGAGCTGGTGATTCCATTCTTGAACACATTATTTGCACAAATGAGCTGATCGTAATCTTCGGATACTCCTCGTGAGTCGGCTGCAACTAGTTGGTATCAGAAGCGAAAAACAGTTAGCGAATACGCATACCACAGAATAACATAGACGCAAGGAAGAGACAAATCCGCATCAAAGGGGCCAGCACAGGATGGAATTCGAACTCCGCTATAAACATAAACAAGACAACAACTCTGAACAGGTCGAGCCTGCACAGTGACCGCACTCAATCCCTGAATTCGCAGCACCTGAAGAGGACGAAACGTTGTGTGAAAGAACTGAACTGTCACCTCGTATCGAAACCGAAAACTGTATTGTCACAGTGAAGATATTTGAGCAAGCACATCGACATCTCAGATACTGTGTGTGGTAACGCAGAAAGTAAGATTTTAATACTTGTTCCCAGTAATCTACCCACAAACACACTCTGACAGCACTGCTGCTCGGTATTCTAGCAAAGTACAGTAAGCGGCTGGAATGAGAGCATGCGCCCACCTTCCAGGAAGAGGTGACGTTCAGAGGACATTCTCCTGATTGACGTTGTAGGACGGCGATCTCCCGTCAGAATCGCAGCGCATCACGAGTTTAGAGGGGGCAGGGGGGCAGGAGTTCCCGCCGTGAGCTCGCTTTATATGCAGGCGGGCGGCACCGTCCGTATAATGAATATTTAATGAATTATTAGGCAGAGCTCTCCGGTGAATGGCTATACGATATTTTGAATGAATTAGGAGGCTCTGGCCGGCCGGCACGTGGTGCAGCCGTCCCGCACCAGGAAGGGATCCATCATCACCAACACCACCGTCACCGCCCCAGTGATCGCGGATGATCTCAGCCTCCCGGTACACGTGAAAAATTTCCGAACTATTGCATACACTACACAGTTGTTCATCTTGTCCAACGTTCCCTTACCACGATGCAGACGAGGAGAGTATCGCAGTTGCGAAGAGTCTTCGTATGAACTCGGAGTGTACAGACGTCACTTCGCGTATTTAGCATCAATGTTCCAGGTACCCAGATACAGCTGTAGTGTTGGCAGAAGAGCCAACACCGTGTTACTAGAGGAGACCGAAATATACGTGTTTTAGCTCACGCAGGCTGGCGTGAGGGGGGAAGAACTATACTGACGTGAGGTCTGGAACATGACAAGGAATTAGAATTTAGAAAGCGGACGTAGCTGGTTTGATACCTAACTTTAATCCATTAATGAGGAACGTCGCTCTTGACGGTACATGATTCACAATATTATCTGTTCAGAATAGTAACTGAATATGGCGCCTTGCTAGGTCGTAGCAAATGACGTAGCTGAAGGCTATGCTAAACTGTCGTCTCTGCAAATGAGGGCGTATGTAGTCAGTGAACCATCGCTAGCAAAGTCGACTGTACAACTGGGGCGAGTGCTACGGAGTCTCTCTAGACTAGACCTGCCGTGTGGCGGCGCTCGGTCTGCAATCACTGATAGTGGCGACACGCGGGTCCGACGTATACTAACGGACCGCGGCCGATTTAAAGGCTACCACCTAGCAAGTGTGGTGTCTGGCGGTGACACCACAACAGCTTCACAACAGACCAGCACCGCCGCAAACGCTGGGAGACGGCTCGAGTATCGCGCCATCTACTGGAAAGTGCCATGATTTCGAGCGAATGCATTTTGGATTATGATGCATTTGCACGGAATTCTCGTACATACTTACAATCAGCATGTATGAATGCGGCGTTACAGAGACGCTCTGTATTAAGTTACCGGGAAAACGGCAACGTTAAGCTACGATTAAGCGGTAGTGCTACCGAGCTTTACGATAAGTAAAATCTGGTACAACCTGTCGTTAAGTACAGAAGGTTAGCTGTAGACCAAGCACTCAAATTTAATGTGCTGATGCTAGTACGTACAATTGGTTAGTTGGTTGATTCGGGGGAAGGAACCAAACAGCGAGGTCATCAGTCCCATCGGATTAGGGAAGGTTGAGAAAAGAAGTCGGCCGTGCACTTTTAAAGAAACCATCCCCGCATTTCCCTGATGCGGTTTCGGGAAATCATGAAAACCTAAATCAGGATAGCCGGAAGCGTGTTTAAACCGTCGTCCTCCCGTATGCCAATTATAACTCCCCAATTACAGAAACCCTTATAAACAACCCATTGTTGTAAAAAGAAGTAGGGAAATTAGTCATCTTGACAGTGACGGCAGCTACTAACGACAAATTTTACACTTGTGATAATTTGATCAACAGAAATGTCATGTGAATAATAATATTTATCATGAAATAGAGACTGAATGAAAGAATACGATATGATACGCAACAAAAACATCAAAGAAAGAATTTCAAAATAATTAATAACGAAGGTTAAAGCCCAGATGGTAAATTGTCCAAAGATAATATTTACCGCACAAGAGAGTTGTAGCCGCATGGAAAAGGAAGTTCGATGTGACTACAGTGTAACTCGGAATTGGAAATATTAGCTTTAGTTGCTATCTAGTCGCTCTCTAGTACTATTACGATAGTAGCATGCATGTAAGTGCTACTAGATTCTTTTAAGATAATCGGAAGTTTGAAAGTTTTGCGATATATACTGAAGTATTATTCAGAAGTCATACTAAAGCAAAGTCAACTTTACCGTTAGCAAGATAGCGGGATACGGAGATTCGCGACGAAGATTTGTGATGGGACTTAGCCTTCGTGATATTGAATCAGCACAAACACTCAAGGACATTGAAAAAGAAAGACCGCCGACAGAAAAACAATTATTAGTCTCGAATAGGTAACAGACAAACGCCAACACGAAGAATGTACAATTTCGCCGAGTTGTCAGAAGTTGTCGTCAACGACAGGACTACTGATGCAAACGGAAGCATTTCCCTGAGTGAAAAATAGGTGTGCATGCTCAGCATAGGGACAATTAATTACAAGTAACAATAAAATTGGATTCAAACTTCAATTCTTCATGTCGCCTACATAACTGAATAGACATTATCAAGTGTATTAGTGAAATTAATTGACTATTAGAACATTATGAAGAGAAAAGTGAACTAATGATTATTTAACAGTGAAGAGTCATCGATTTGTCCCAAAATTACGACGCATTCTGAACACTGGTTAAGTATATGTTATCTCTGGAATTACGTCGTGTAGTTATTGAACACGTGACGTTGCGACGTCTTGACGACGGAATAACAATTTATCAACTTAACATCCTCTCAATTCCATAATGTGGCTACTACTCGGGCGATGGATTGAAGATTCAAGGCTTTATATTATTAATATTCAACAACCATTATCTAACCGGGCATAATAAAAAAAGGAACTTCAGTTAGCCAGTCCGCACAAACTGAAAAGTCTGTCACGGACTCACAACAAAAGAACACCACGCGAGGAGTTTGTGTTTTCTTACTAGTTACAGGGTGGTGGTGTCATGAGCGAGGGACGCCGTACCACGTTATACTGACTGGGACAACCATCACCACCGAGTTGTGTCGGCTTTAAGGAGACGCAGACGCCACACAATCAGCAGTGCTAAACACTGCGCCACCTCGCTCGCTGGTAAGTACAATGATCCAGTTGGAGGATCGCGCCGATGTGTAATCCGCGGTATTATGTAACACAGTAATGACACCAGACATTTGGTAATGACCGGTGAACCCATGTTACTAAACTGTGATATAAAATCAGCAGTAATGTGACATCACGACTGCAACACACGTTCGAGAAGCACTCACAGAAATTTACGTTTCAGCTATGATCGTCTGTCAACAAATTACTTCTTCTGCTCCGGGAATAGTTGTTGCTAATATTGTTGCAGGCATTCTTACCGCACAGTTTCAAATTTCATTGTTTTTCTCCATTGTCTCTCGTTGTATTGCTTGTATGACTCATGAGTTACACTTTATTTGATTACAAAATTGTAAGAATTATTTATTTAGCAACATTTACGAATTTTGTATTGCAGAATGTGTTCTCGTACACGAGCGTCTTGTGTGATAAAGATTAGTGGAAGCAGTTGTTGGGTTAAGGGAGTATATGTTAACAGATTCTTCTGTCACTGCCTGGTAGACCAAACTTCATATTCATAAATGAAAATCGTAAATATTAGCAGTTTTGTCACAAACGCGTTGTCAAAGACAACACGTACAAATTGTTTTCATCTCACTCTCGACATGCAATAATTTTTTTAAAGTCGCTCAACACTTACGTTACAGCCGGCCGATGTGGCCGAGCGATTCTAGGCGCTACAGTCTGGAGCCGCGCGACCACTACAGTCGCAGGTTCGAATCCTGCCTCGGGCATGGGTATGTGTGATGTCCTTAGGTTAGTTAGTTTTAAGTAGTTCTGAGTCTAGGGGACTGATGACCTCAGATGTTAAGTCCCATAGTGCTCAGACCCATTTGAAGCATTTGGACTTACGTTACATCTTTGATGATGGTTCCATTACGGTCTGATGGTGACCTATTAAGCAAAACCGATTGACTAAATAAATACATTTTTGCTCTTTATTTCTGGAGTTCATTTACAGAAAGAAGAACAATCATATTTAGCTGCAATGAGCCACACAAATAGCTAAAACAACCTTTCGCACTCTCAGCCCATGAACAGTTATCTCTCGGCATAGCTTATCGCCTCGTTTTGGAGGAGAAAACAGATCCCGTGCGTGGACTGTGTTGATTTCATATGGCAGACGGAAGAGTGGTTAGCCCGTCGCCAGCAGAGGCTGGTCCGTGTCTCCTGACTCTTCTATCACAGGCTTGGGCTTCTGAAGGTCAGGTGCTACCAGGCAACCTGTAGGAGGTTGTCTCGCAATGTGAGGCCGAGTCTGCAAAGGATGTCTCGTAAACACTGTCTGTCGGATAGTCTGGCACCGTGGGCGACAACTCTTCAGGAACAACACTGTTTCAGTTGGACTTTGCTTCTTACCAGCGCGAGGACACGGAACTTGTATGTGATCGCCACTTTCTTTTACTATTGTAACTGTATCAGCCGGGTAGCCGATTCTGCTACCGCCTCTAGCTGTGAAGACATATACTTTGAGAGTAAATGAAAATTTTAGTACTAAGAACTGGAAGTTTCTTTCGACCTCATTTGATTATTTCTTCACACTCAACGATTCCTCATATATTCACCACACACCTACCAAAACAGCCATAAAGTTTTTTCTGCCTTCAAAATCTCTATAAGAGTGCTGCTGCAGTAGAGAACTCAAGATCTTTCCAAGTAAAAATACACTCCTGGAAATGGAAAAAAGAACACATTGACACCGGTGTGTCAGACCCACCATACTTGCTCCGGACACTGCGAGAGGGCTGTACAAGCAATGATCACACGCACGGCACAGCGGACACACCTGGAACCGCGGTGTTGGCCGTCGAATGGCGCTAGCTGCGCAGCATTTGTGCACCGCCGCCGTCAGTGTCAGCCAGTTTGCCGTGGCATACGGAGCTCCATCGCAGTCTTTAACACTGGTAGCATGCCGCGACAGCGTGGACGTGAACCGTATGTGCAGTTGACGGACTTTGAGCGAGGGCGTATAGTGGGCATGCGGGAGGCCGGGTGGACGTACCGCCGAATTGCTCAACACGTGGGGCGTGAGGTCTCCACAGTACATCGATGTTGTCGCCAGTGGTCGGCGGAAGGTGCACGTGCCCGTCGACCTGGGACCGGACCGCAGCGACGCACGGATGCACGCCAAGACCGTAGGATCCTACGCAGTGCCGTAGGGGACCGCACCGCCACTTCCCAGCAAATTAGGGACACTGTTGCTCCTGGGGTATCGGCGAGGACCATTCCCAACCGTCTCCATGAAGCTGGGCTACGGTCCCGCACACCGTTAGGCCGTCTTCCGCTCACGCCCCAACATCGTGCAGCCCGCCTCCAGTGGTGTCGCAACAGGCGTGAATGGAGGGACGAATGGAGACGTGTCGTCTTCAGCGATGAGAGTCGCTTCTGCCTTGGTGCCAATGATGGTCGTATGCGTGTTTGGCGCCGTGCAGGTGAGCGCCACAATCAGGACGGCATACGACCGAGGCACACAGGGCCAACACCCGGCATCATGGTGTGGGGAGCGATCTCCTACACTGGCCGTACACCACTGGTGATCGTCGAGGGGACACTGAATAGTCCACGGTACATCCAAACCGTCATCGAACCCATCGTTCTACCATTCCTAGACCGGCAAGGGAACTTGCTGTTCCAACAGGACAATGAACGTCCGCATTTATCCCGTGCCACCCAACGTGCTCTAGAAGGTGTAAGTCAACTACCCTGGCCAGCAAGATCTCCGGATCTGTCCCCCATTGAGCATGTTTGGGACTGGATGAAGCGTCGTCTCACGCGGTCTGCACGTCCAGCACGAACGCTGGTCCAACTGAGGCGCCAGGTGGAAATGGCATGGCAAGCCGTTCCACAGGACTACATCCAGCATCTCTACGATCGTCTCCATGGGAGAATAGCAGCCTGCATTGCTGCGAAAGGTGGATATACACTGTACTAGTGCCGACATTGTGCATGCTCTGTTGCCTGTGTCTATGTGCCTGTGGTTCTGTCAGTGTGATCATGTGATGTATCGCACCCCAGGAATGTGTCTATAAAGTTTCCCCTTCCTGGGACAATGAATTCACGGTGTTCTTATTTCAATTTCCAGGAGTGTATTTGGCTTCCATGGCGGTATCCACTTAGAAAAGGAGTACCGCAGATGCCAATTGCGACAGGACATCCGCCCAACAAAAACACTACAAGGATAAAGGTGATTGACGTTTAGTTCAAGTGATTTTTCATCAGAGATAAAAGCATATCTTCTTTTCAATTACTGTTTTTTTTGTCTTAAGCTTGCCAGAGTTTAAGAGAGTTTTTCGCCAGGTGCGTTTCCCTTTTATTTGCAGAACATCTGCAGTAACCATTCTGGAAATATGGGGTACGTGATATGTTACAGATTAAAAACTTTTTTTTTCTTTATAAACTTGTCGTACAGTTTACTTACGGTGTTTTTGTCTCTTGTTTACGTATTCTGAAGTCCACTGCCTTTTTCTTCGTTGTTGTTGGAGGTTGAAACTGAAAAGAAAAGTGGTTGCCCATTCACCTATCGTAGTTTCTCGCCTCTTTCTTACGCTACACTTTTTGCGTTTTTTTCATATTAACAAAGACTATTTTTGTCTTCTGTTTCTGCAACATCCCCGGTGCAACGAGATCTCATGGGACAGCATTACCTCGTCTTTGACGTTTATATTTGTGTCAGAATGACAAAGAGAGCAACAGGCAGTTGGTTACAGAAACACTGACTTTGGAAGGATCAGTCAGGGCACTCGCTTGGTCAACTGTGAGTTGTGATCAGCCATGTGAAAACGGTGGGTTCTTTGCTTTGCTCCGAAAGGAGACTAAGTGGATCTGGAACGTAAAAAAATATTAGTATTCTTGCACTATAGATATGAATATCTATTGAACTTTGTATAATCGATTCCCACAGAAGTGCTCTGAACATTTACCACTGTCTTGAATATTAAAGTATTACTTGATACAGGCAAATTTACAAGATTCTTCACTTGAAGAATAAATGATATAACATAATAAAGCAAATACCTGACATTGTCAGCTGGAGAGCGATCATGAATTCAATGCAAAGAACGCTTCAGATAAAAAGTTTTTCTTGCTTTGTTCGCATGTGGGTAGACTGAATTACTACACTGCTGGCTACCGTAAATGCAACACCAAGAAAGACAAGAGGTAGCACAACAAACTTTATTTTGTAGATAACATGTTGACCAAGTATCAAATGATTACGTTTTCAGACGTCTGTGACATGCGGTTCCTGCCAGAATCAGTAGCCAGAGTAGCCGCCATTGTTGGAGATCACCGCTGCCACACGCCTCGGCATTGAGTCAAAGAGACGTTGGATGTGTTTCTGGGGTACACCAGCCCAAGCAGCTTCCACACGTTGCCAAAGATCATCTGGTGTGGCAGCTGGGGATGTAATCTGGGTCACTCGTTGAGCAACCATGGACCACATGTTTTCTATCGGCGAAAGATCCGGAGAGCGAGCCGGCTAGGGAAGCAATTCAATCTGGTTATTGACGAAGAACCTTTGGACAATGCGTGCCACGTGTGGTCGCGCATTATCCTGTTGAAATATGGCTGTGGCCGAGCCCTGAAGGTAAGGAAGGACAACTGGCTCCAGCTCCTCGGATATGTAGCGCCGGCTATTTAAAGTACCGGCAATGCGTACTAGAGGCGTGCGAGAGTAATATCCAATACCGCCCCATACCATAATACCCGGTGCAAGACCAGTGTGGCGGTGCATAATGCAGCTGTCCAGCATCCTCTCTCCACGGTGTCTCCACACTCGAATCCGACCATCGTGATGCTGCAGACAGAAGCGTGCCTCGTCAGTAAAGACAACGTCATTCCATTCTGCCGTCCACATCCGTCTGTCATCACACCATTGGCGACGGAGACGTCTGTGGTTCTGCGTCAATGGTAGACGAAGCAATGGACGTCTTGCGGACAGACCACTCTGCTGCAAACGGCGTCGAATGGTACGCGCAGACACTGGATGATGCGTTACAGACGCAATGTGCTGTGCTATGGTTCGGGATGTCACTGAGCGATCCGTCACTGCCATGCGCACAATTTGCCTATCAGCACGTGCAGTGGTGCACCGAGGTGAATGCGATCGACCACGTCGGTCCGTCGTACCCTCCTGCATCCAACGGTCACATATCCGCATTACAGTTGTTTGGTTTCGTCCAACAGGACTAGCGATTTCTCTGTATGATAATCCACAATCTCGGTAAGCCACTATCCTTCCTCTGTCGAACTCGGATACTTGATCAAAAGATGTTCGCTGTTGTCTACGAGGCATAACTGATCGTCTTGTGAAACAACCACAAGGTAAACACACGTGCCGAACGTACATTCGTCGAAATCGCCAAGCCTTAAATGGCGCTATGAGGTGGCGCCACAAGCGCGCGTGATGTGCGTCTGCGCTGAAATTCTAATCAGTTGCATATCTCATCGCTGCAAACTCATGGTGTAAATTTCACTTGATTCGGATGCTTCCTTAAGGGTGTTGCATTTACGGTGGCCAGCAGTGTAGTTTCGACAGGGCTAAGCTCCCATCTTCTGATCGACGGTGTACAGGTTATGAAATCATTCTGTGCGAAAAATCGCACGTTTGTTTTTGTACTGTCGAAACGGACTCGTAATGAAAAGAGAATATAACATTAGAAGATATAATTGCGTTCTCATGGAAACACAGTCTCACAGATTTGGCACGCCAGAGAGAGCCGTATGGGTCTGAGATGACAGACGGCTACATACTGAATACTCCATAAAGTGCCGGACCTGTATCATTGTGTTGCCATGAGAAAACCGTTGTATGTTTTAATGTTTCACTCCCTTTTCATCATGAGTCCGTTACTTCGGTACAAAAACAAATGTATGGTATATCGCACAGCATGCTTTCATAAGGTGTACACCGAGGATCTGAAAATGGCAGCTTAGCCGTGCTGAAACTAGTAATCCAGTGTACCTACCTGCGATTGAGACAGTAAAAATATAATATGTGAAGTTTTCTTTACACTGAATGACATAATGGTCACATAAGTGCCGCCTAAGGCATTTAATGCACTGGTGGACTGTCTAAGACGATGCTGTCTTCTTGATCCCTGACTGAGAACATGGTCGAGCGTTCCTCTGCTCAGCCAGCCATAAGCAAACCATTCACTGTGGCGACGTAGCAAAGCTGTAGAAGGTGTGGCTACGCCGGCGTTGCTCATTCGTCGGTGCGGCATGCGGCGCCTATACTTTTCTGTCGTATCGTTGTAAGGTACCAACCAAGATTTGGCTTACCGGTCTTCGGACGGCACAACTATCTTAGTCACAGGACATACATTGACGATCCAAAACATTAGGACCGCTTGTTTAATAGCGTGTTGGCCCATCTTCACAACGCAATGCAACAGTGATTCTGCGTCGTATGGTTTCGACAAGTCCTTGAAAGGAGTCTGGGAGTAAGTGAAGGCAGACGTCTACAGACAGGTCATACAATTCCCCGTTGATGATTTGCAAGCACGTAGCGTCCCAGATGTAGTTCATGAAAGGTGTAATATGTCACCTGCTCCTCAACAATTCCCTCTCAAAGTCTTTATGATAAGCCTCTTCGTAGTGACTTCAACGAAGATTTCTACTATTCTCTCGCCACGAGTAATCAAATGTCTTGACCCCATGACATATGAATTTTGAATATTTTCTGCTTCCCCTGTTAATCCATTTTGCCAAAGAAACTCAGACCTGCTGGACCACATCACTGCTCGTTGTTGTGAACACCAGAGCTTGTTTCCAGAATGCAGGTGATGAGGTCCTTCGTCCAGCCTGAGTGGAAGGGGAAGGAAAATCAAAACCATCTAGTGGATATGATGAAATATCAACAAAGTTAATTAAAGAATGCGATTGTGAGCTAAATAACATATTAAGCTATCTGTGTAACCAGTCGTTTATCAGTGGAATATTTCGTGAATGGTTGAAATATGCTGAAGTTAAGCCACTGTTTAAGAAGGGAGATAATGAAATAGCATCAAATTTCGGTCCAATTTCACTTTTGCCAGCATTCTCAAAATTTTAGAAAAAGTAATGTACAGTCGGCTTTATAACCATCGTATCTCAAATAACGTACTGTCGAAGTTGCAGTTCGGATATCTAAAGGTTTCTGATATTGAGAAGGCTATCTACACTTACAACGAAATTGTGCTTAACTCACTGGGCAAAAAATTGCAGGCAACTGGTATATTCTGTGATCTGTCAAAAGCATTTGACTGTGTAAATCACAATACCCTTTTAAGTAAATTAGAATATTATAGTGTAACAGGAAATGCTGCAAAATGGTTCAAATCTTATATCTCTGGCAGGAAACAAAGGGTGTTATTAGGAAAGAGACATGTATTAAGCTATCAGGCATCATTCAACAAGGAACTAATTACATGTGAGGTCCCACAAGGTTCCATTTTAGGGCCCTTACTTTTTCTTGTGTATATCAATGACCTTTCATCAGTAACATTACCAGATACCAAGTTCGTTTTGTTTGCCGATGATACAAACATTGCAATAAATAGCAAATGAAGTGTAGTCTTAGAAAGATCGGCTAATAAAATATTTGTGGACATTAATCACTGGTTCCTAGCCAATTCTTTGTCACTAAACTTTGAAAAAACACACTACATGCAGTTCAGAACTTGTAAGGGGTGTCCCTAACATACGATGACAAGCAGATAGAAGAGTTGGACAGTGTTAAATTCTTGGGGTTACAGCTTGATAACAAATCTCTATTTGCAATGCGAATTGTGTCAGACATAGGGGATATAAAAATGAAAAAGCTGGCATACTGTACCTATTTTCATTCCATAATGTCATATGGGATTATTTTTTGAAGTAATTCATCAATCCAAGCTAAAGTTTTCCGGGCACAAAAACGTGCAGTAAGACTTATACGTGGTGTGAACTCAAGAACATCTTGCAGAAGTCTGTTTAGGGAAGTAGGGATACTAACTGCTGCTTCCTAATGTATACACTCATTAATGAAATTTGTCATTAAAATATATCACTTTTTCAAACCAACAACTCAATTCATGGAATCAATACTAGAAATAAGAATAATCTTCACAAGGATTTAAAGGTACTTACTCTTGTGCAAAAAGGTGTTCATTATTCAGGAACACACATTTTCAATAACTTGCCAGCAGCCAATGAAATTCAGTTTAAGAGAAGCCTAAAGGATTTCTTGGAGGCCAACTCCTTCTACTCCACTGACGAATTTGTCAGTAAAACAATTTCAGTGCAGTAATGTGTTCATTGTAAATAAGTGTGTGTGTGTGTGTAAGTACAATCTAACTTCTGCACCATTTCAGTGCAGTAATGTGTTTATTGTAAATAAGTATTATAGTAGTTCTATTACATGTTTGTTACCTTATAAATAAATTAAAACATTTTTATTTTAAATTCAGTGCATTAGTGTTTGTAAAATGATTCCTTCATATAATGTTCATTAAAATAAAATGACGATCATTCCACTTGGGACCTGTGGAAGGTACATTAGCTTATTTGTTTCAGTTGTAAATATTTGTCATGTATTATTGTTTTTCTGACATGATCTACATCCTGGAGGACCTCCTCACTACGGATAAATTGGAATGAAAGTAAATCTTATCTAATCTTCTGTAACCCTGCAAAATGGGTTGAGGTCAAGACCTAGTAGGTTGGATTAAGGACACGGTTTAAGCACACAGTTTTAAGCTGTCAGGAAGTGTCAGTGGTCGGTCTTTCCACTTACTCTCTTGTTGGGCAAGTCTGTATTCCAAATGCAGATCATCTGTAGGCCCTGGGTTCCTGATACAATATTCTAATGATGTGGCCTCATCTGCCCCAGTGTCATGCTTGAACAGTTCCGGGGAGCCCTCGGAGTGTAGACACTGTCACAGAGTATGGTACGAGGCGTTTGCTCCAGTACGCAGTTTCAGCAGGGGAGCGTCAGTGAGCGACAGAATTGGAGTGGAAATTGCGTGACCCGTTTCTGCAGCACGGCGCGCTTCGCAGGAATGACAGCGACAGCAACAACAACAGAGTGGAGGTGGGTGACCGGAGAACGGTGTCAGGAGTGACGTGAGGGCCCACGGCGGGAGGAAGCCAGGAAAGCGACAGAGGAGGAGGACGGGGGGGGGGGGGGGGGGTTGAGCCCCGTGGCCTGGAAATCTCGTCGCCGTGGCTGCTAATTGCCGGCAGATAAGCGCATGCGCACTCGCACTCCCGCACTTTCTGTGCTCCACGCTGACTGCCTTCCCGTCTTGTGGCAGGTCTCTCTTTACTTTCTGTGACATTTCTCGCTCCCGTGCGCAAGTGAATGTTAACCGCAGAAACGAGGTTACAAAAATCTAGCCGTAAACGCGAGGCCGAGACGAAGTGCTTCCTCAGACTTTCGGACGTATTCCGGCTATTGTCGCCGTGTGGCTATTCCATAAAGTTCTACAGCTTTCTTTCGCAGGGGACCACAGCCATACAGAATTTTTTGAAAGATATTTATACAGTTTGACTGTTAATTGTTCGCTTAATGTATACAATCATGATTTCGGTTGTGTAGCCTTTCTCACATGCATGATGAAATGTTAAAATATGACTGACTTATCTGTGACATGTCACTGTCGAAAACACTTATTTCTGGTCTCAAAGACCGGTTGTCGTATTATAGGATACGAGTACATGCCCAAGATACAAAATCTAACTGACATTGTATATAATGGAAAACCACAACATTCAGTGTGGCGTATTTAGCAGCTAATATATTCCTGTGACTTTCAGTCAACACTCCTGTTCATCAACTGTCAACGGATAAGCAGCGAATACACAGACAAATGACCGCTCTCTATGGTAACACCCGCGTGATGTACGGTTTACTCTGGGTGACGCCGTGGGATGCTTATTCACTCACTGTACAGTGGTAAAGGAAAGAAGATTTTTAAACTTACGTGAATGGCCATGGTTGACCAACACAGTTTTTCAAAGAATAAGCAAAACTGGAGAAGCTGCGGAGTGCCACGAATTTCTCTCCCGTGCCAAAATTTTCATCTCACTGTACACTTGCAACCTGCATTCCCAGTTATTTGCTGGATGTGTTGGAGCCTCTGTCTTTCTCACAGTTTTTACCCTCTAAAGCGCTCTCTAGTACCACGGAAGCTACTCCCTGTTGTCTTAACAGGTGTCCTATTAACAAGTCCTAAACCTTGTCAGTGTTTTCCATACATTCCCTTCTTCACCGATTCTGCAGAGAACCTCCTCATTCCTTACCTTATCAGTTCACCTAATTTTCAGCATTCTTCTGTAGCACCACACCTCAAATGCTTTGATCCTCTTCTGTTACGGGTTAATAGACAAGAACTCCATGCACAGACAAGCATATTGAAACTTCAGGGAAGCCAATAGGTTATTTTTCTCCAAGGAACCACAACGGAAGCATCCGACGTAGGCATTGTCCACACATTTTGTCCTTCTCGGTCGGATGTTAGAACACAACGACCCAGAAGGACAAACTGTACCGGATCTAATCTTACAAGATGCAATACTTGGACAAACAACCTTCAAAGTGTAGTAGTTGAGTTGCATCTGAAAAAGGTGTCACGCACGTTGCCTAGACCAAATAAAATCTTTTCGCAAGAATTCTCTCTGCCAGAGACATTTTTTTTTTAAAAAAAAAACGCACGTTACTGGACTGGGACCACGCTGCCAAAGTGCACTGCAGCTTGCTGCATTCACCATGAACAGCTGTTCAGGGTGTAGCGCCTTGTTCACGTTGCGCAGATAAATAATAATTTTACAAAATGTGTCTAGTTGCATTTCTATGATAGCAATTTTCGGTTGATTTCAAAGTTTCTCTTTTTCACTAATAACTTTCGGCGCAGTCGCTTGTGAACAAGTTACCCCTATTTCAAACTGGAACACTGATCTTTCTTACCGTTTCTTAATGTTCATTTATTATAAATATATACGTTAGTAAAATAGAAATTCCTTCTGGGTGCTTCACAGCTAATGAGTCATCTTTAATGCTTCAAAGGTCTGCTTCAAGGATGGGTACATTATTTCAAATTTCTGTTTTGCCTAATTGTGCGAACTAGTGAGATAACAATTCCTTGTTCTTGCATTGCAGCTATGTTTATTACCTAAATATGCAGTAGCACTAATAGCATAAGTAGCTGAATCTAACCGTTTCAGCAGATCATCGATGTGTTTCTCCTGATCCAGTTTCTCATCAATGCACACACCCAGAAATTTTGAATATTCTGCCTTAGCAACAGACTTTCGTTTATAGTTTATATTTCTCAATGGTGTTATGCCGTTTACTGTACAGAATTGTATATACTGCGTTTTCTAAATATTTAGTGAGAGTCCATATGCAGAAAACCACTTAATTATTTCCTGAAAGACATTATTTACAATTTCCTTGGCTGAGTTTTGTTTGTTGGGTGTGGATACTAGTATCATCAGCAAAAAGAACTAGCTTTGCATCTTTATGAATATAGAGTAGCAAGTCATTAATATATATTAAAAACAATAGGGGAACCAAGACAGAACCCTGTGCGTCATCATTCTTGATACTTCCCCATTTAGGGGACTCTTCTGATTTTTGCAGACTACCTGTACTGTTAATTTCAACATTCTGCATTCTTCCAATTAAATATCAATTAAACCATTTGTGCACTGTCCCACTCATACCACAATACTTAAGCTTATCTAGAAGAATTTCTTGATTCACACAATCAAAAGCCTTTGAGAGATCACAAAATATCCCAGTGAGTGATGTTTAGTCACTCAATGCCTTTAATATTTGATACGTGGAAGCATATATAGCATTTTCTGTTGAAAAACATTTGTGTAAACCAAACTGACGTTTTGTTAGTACTTCATTTTTACAAATATGTGATGCTACTCTTGAATACATTACTTTTTTAAGACTTTTGGATATAGCTGTCTGAAGTGAGATTGAGCGGTAGTTGTTAGCATCAGACCTATCCCCTTTTTTATGCAATGGCTGGAGAAATGCCCTTTTTCAGTGAGCTACTGCATATGTGGCTGAGAATCCTACTTATCTGTTGGGAACAAGATTTTAGTACTCTGTTGGAAATTCCATCAATTCCATATAAGCTTTTATTTCTGAGTGAATCTATTATTTTCCTAATTTCAGTAAGGGAGATGAGTTGAATTATAGTTTTATGAAACTGTATAAGTATTGCCTCTTCCATATCCTGTCTTGCATGCTCTGATATATGACTGGATCCTATTTTCTCTATAACACTTAAATAGGATTATTAAAAATGTTTTCTACTTCTGACTGCTTATAACAAACTTTTCATTGAGTTTCATAGAAATTCAGTCTTCCTGTGCTCTCGGTTGCCCTGTTTCCCTTTTAACAATATTCCAAATTTTTTAAATTTTATTGTCAGATGTGCTGATTTCAGAAATAATACACATACTTCTGGACTTTTTAATAACTTTTCTTAATACAGAGCAGTAGTTTTTATAATGTTGCACTGTTTCTAGATCATTACTTATCCTAGCTATAAGATACATTTCCCTTTCCCAACATTATTTTATTTTTGCTCAGCGTCTTATGACTGCAAGCTCCTAGCTCCCTCCATATTCACCGATTCATTTAGATGTGCAATGGAGATTTGCTTTCTTTCTTTTTGCTTGACTTATTTGTAAAGGACACTATTATTTGTTATAAACTTCGTTAAGTAAGTGTCCTTGTGATGCGAAGCGGTATGCCATGCTCGTTGCTGTCAAAAAATGAAATAACCAGTAACCTGTTGTCTAATCTGGCCATTGTGCACAAAGGACAATGCCGATACAGCAAAGCTCAGCTTGGTTGAATACCAGGCTATATTTATTTTTTTAGTGGGTTATCTAACGAGAAAGATGAGGGAGAAGTTAAGTATCTCGAAATAGAAGCCAAATCTACCCTTAAGGGGACTACTGCGTGAGTAAGTGTCAAAATAATTGATTTTTGTCTTAAAACTTTCTCTGTATTTTTCCGGACAAGAAAACTTTTATTTCGAGGAAATTGTACCAAAGGAGGACCTAAATTTAGAGGAATTTTAAAGTTTCTGCATACATGTCACGCAGATAGCTTTGTTAAAAACAGAATCTTGTTCTCACTTTTTGTTTTTTATGGCTTTTTATCTAAGGTTTAGTGACACAAGATTATTGGAGAAGTAATCACATAGTAGAACTCAAAACCAAAACGAAGTAGGACTTCATACTTTGAAAATAGGTGTCCTGCTATGTTTCAGTGTTAAGGTAATGGAATTGATGGGAGAGCTTGGTGATTAAATATGCAAAGAACTGTAATTGCCATTGACTCCAGGCCACTCTTCGAAGCAGAGAAATCAGTGTTGAAAGCCACTAAATAAGCAAGAATAAAAAGATGTCTAGAAAAGAAAAAGGAGGGAGAACAACACGGTAAACAAGATGAACACACGTCGGGGATGCATTAGTGTTCATCTACATCTACATCTACATTTATACTCCGCAAGCCACCCAACGGTGTGTGGCGGAGGGCACTTTACGTGCCACTGTCATTACCTCCCTTTTCTGTTCCAGTCGCGTATGGTTCGCGGGAAGAACGACTGTCGGAAAGCCTCCGTGCGCGCTCGAATCCCTCTAATTTTACATTCGTGATCTCCTCGGGAGGTATAAGTAGGGGGAAGCAATATATTCGATACCTCATCCAGAAACGCACCCTCTCGAAACCTGGCGAGCAAGCTACACCGCGATGCAGAGCGCCTCTCTTGCAGAGTCTGCCGCTTGAGTTTGCTAAACATCTCCGTAACGCTATCGCGGTTACCAAATAACCCTGTGACGAAACGCGCCGCTCTCCTTTGGATCTTCTCTATCTCCTCCGTCAACCCGATCTGGTACGGATCCCACGCTGATGAGCAATACTCAAGTATAGGTCGAACGAGTGTTTTGTAAGCCACCTCCTTTGTTGATGGACTACATTTTCTAAGGACTCTCCCAATGAATCTCAACCTGGCATCCGCCTTACCAACAATTAATTTTATATGATCATTCCACTTCAAATCGTTCCGTACGCATACTCCCAGATATTTTACGGAAGTAACTGCTACCAGTGTTTGTTCCGCTATCATATAATCATACAATAAAGGATCCTTCTTTCTATGTATTCGCAATACATTACATATGTCTATGTTAAGGGTCAGTTGCCACTCCCTGCACCAAGTGCCTATCTGCTGCAGATCTTCCTGCATTTCGCTACAATTTACTAATGCTGCAACGTCTCTGTATACTACAGCATCATCCGTGAAAAGCCGCATGGAACTACCGACACTATCTACTAATTCATTTATATATATTGTGAAAAGCAATGGTCCCATAACACTCCCCTGTGGCACGCCAGAGGTTACCCTAACGTCTGTAGACGTCTCTCCATTGATTTTTGTTATGCAGGATAGGTAGAGAAACAAGTTTTTACTTTAACTTGAATTTCCTGGAGGTTGAATTTTTCGATGTTCTGGTAAATACTGGTTAAAAATTAGTAAAGACAGAGGGCTGAAATTTTGTATACTGGTTGAAAACATACTTTAAAAAAAAGTAGACTGTCGTTATGACTTAAAATTGAAAATATAGGAATAGGATTTTTAAATAAAAGCTCTGAGTTAATTACTGAAATTTTTCGTAATTATTATTTTAAAACATTTGAACCATAATTTATGACGGTAACATATTTTCCGAAGTTTAATTTAGAGATAATGGTGTAAAGAACTTCCAGAAAAATCAAACTTCTACTTTGTTTTAATTTCTAGTTATGTTTACTTATGCTGTAAATAAATAACAAACATGCCTTACATCACTTGAAACACAAAATAAAATTTCAAAAAATGTGTGAGACCAAAGGCTGTGGTTCATATATCAAAATGTTCCCAAATGATCTACTAAAAGGTCATAAGTATTAGCCAAACAACTCTTACTGGGTTACGAAATTCCTTTAACAGAAGTGGTGCTATCACTGTGGGAGGTAGCGAATGAAACATGCGTGGAGATCAGACAATAAGATATCTTTATCTGTGCAGCTCACGTGTATAAGACTGAAGACTGAAGAAACAAAATTTAAATTGGGATTAAATCAGCAAGTCAGGTTTGTATCTGACACATATGAGAAGTGTGCTGCTCAGATTGTAGACTGTGCTACTGCGGATTCCAAAACTTAACAGTTCCTCAAGATGAGCAAAATGTGTCAAACAGCCCCAGATGGCAGTCAGCACTCAACTCCTAGGATGGTACACTGCTGAATGCATAAAAAATTACTTAATCGTGCCGAAGTGCCAACCTTTCAAAAATTGAATTGAAGCTATCGCCGGTATGACGGATGGGAAATGTGACTAAATTAACGAAAATTTGCGAAAAAGCAAAAATCTTCGCTATTTTTTCGTACAAAATTCACATTTTACCATCACATGGTTGCAATGGGCTGAAGCAGTGTTACGTTGATTGGTCGGTCCGTGGACACCATGTGCTATGTGGCATGATACAGTCTCGTTGGATAAACCGAATTTTCGGAGGAAAATGGAACCGAGGCTCTCACACTAGCTGAGCAGCGCTTGTTGATGGACCTTTGAAGCTAGCACAGAAAGGCAAAAACGTCATGCTCAAATTATCCCAAAAAAATGGCAAGGTGGGCACATTATTCTCCGTCCAGCAAATGGGCAGGAATCAGCCATGTTCGCCAAAAGCCACACCATTTTGTTTGCCCTTATCTGGGCTACCGACTACAGTTGGAACAAGATTGTTCTAGGCCTTATGCTACTTGGCACTCAAGCCATCGGGTTTATCCACGTACATTGCTGATCGCCGTCCCAGCGGCAGAGCAAGCTCAGTAACTGAAGTTTTGTATTATTCTGTTTTTCTGTCATCACTTGTAGAGGAATAAACCTCGTTGATTTCTCACACGTTCTGCTATTTATCGTTCCACTATTCATTGATACAACACGGGCCACAGTCTGGGTTTGACTAAGGTTGCTCAACATTTCAAGGAGGCGTGTTTGACCAGCTGAGATATACAGAGTGCCCTCTGCCAACAAAGGTGGCCCAAAAACGTGCCAGGGCCCACTGAACTGCTAGGAAGGCCTAAGGCTTCTTCTCAAAGTACACATTTCCAGTGTCCGCAAATGTAACCACAAAATAGCGGCCGAAAAATAAACAGATATTACACAGTGATATCTGACAAGTATGCCACAATTTATCAGTGCACATATAGCTACTGACATCTGTATTTATCATACAATTCTTTAGTTATCTCACGCTGTTTAACACAAACTTTAGTTTCGAGATAAAATTAAAATATCTTGTTTTGTACGCTCATGGGACAGAACCACTTTAACTTTTGGAATTTTAATGCAGCAGTTATGTCATTCTTAGTTTGTGTATAGCCGAAATTAAATTACGAGAGCCACAAATTTCAGTACATTTTCTTGAATGCTTTACTCAAAGGAATGCTCATTTTATTACTACTTCTTTAAGGACTTGTGTAGAAATGTGAAAATGTTACAGTCAGTTTAGCTGTACATAACAGTTTAAAAAAGTTTTGTAGTGACTAAAGATCTGTTGTACTGATACAAAGATAAGAAGTCACTGCCAGTTTCCCTTTCTCCATGTTGACTAAAACAGAAAAGTTACACTGCAGAGAAAGCCGACGGTTAACAGGTTAAAGCAAGAAGCAGTTAACTGTGCTACTGAGACTGGCGAGCTATTGTAAATATTACAGTTACGCCCCTGCAATTTGGGAAGTGAGCTGTACTAATCGCTAACTGATTTTTGTATTTAGAGAAGAACATGTACAGTTTAAGCACCACAGATGTAAGCACTGAAAGTAATAGTATTAAAACGCTTCAAAAATGGCAATATAATTATGTATTAGGTTCTACGGAACTACGACAGCGTAGAAAGTGACAGATATAGTTTTTCCATGTCACAGGAGATTAATTCAAACTTGCTACTTAAAGAGAAGTACATTTTGAATTTGTAATTGGGAAGTTACTGCATTTGACTTCTAGAGTGTCATGCTAGACGATTAAATGTTTGTATGACCTTGCTGTCCGTTGTTAGTTTACAGTGAACTCTATTTTATAAGAGCGTGTTATGTTGAACCGAATAGAAATTTGAACTATATAATTAATTTCAGGCAACAGATATTTTTTAACTGTTATGATTACATTAGATGTTAGAAATACGGATATAAGCTAAAACCATAGCCGTTACAGGTGTTCTGATGACAAACCGTGTCTGGAGACCAGTAGTTGCGCCGGCCGCGGTGGTCTCGCGGTTCTAGGCGCGCAGTCTGGAACCGCGCGACTGCTATGGTCGCAGGTTCGAATCCTGCCTCCGGCATGGATGTGTGTGATGTCCTTAGGTTAGTTAGGTTTAAGTAGTTCTAAGTTCTAGGGGACTGATGACCACAGCTGTTAAGTCCCATAGTGCTCAGAGCCATTTGAACCAGTAGTTGCCGTTGTCGCAGGGAATTTGGTAATACAATTTATTTCACTGTCTCATCTTTGATGAGTGAAAAGTTGATAGTAAGTTTATGATAATTATTACATCTTTAACCACGTAACCGATATGACAACAGTCCAAGGGTGGTGAAGTGAACATGAAAGGACCAATACTTGCTTCTCACGCTGTATACTCGGTGTTTCTACTTCCACTTTTGGTCCACACTCTGCAGCGTTGTTTAGCGTCGGACATAGTTGCCAACTAGTTTATGTTATACAAGTGCACTGATTAATGACATAACAGCAAACTATAAATTTTCTTTGAAGTGCCATACGCAGAATAGGGGATACATTGTTTCCGCGTTTTTTTTACCTTATAACTCAGAAACTCTGGACTCTAAGAACTTACACGTACAAAGGAGTTCACTTGAAAAAATCGATACTTGGTACTATTTGTCATTTTAGAACCATTACTGTGTTGCAGGAACAAACAAGTCCTAAAAAGTGAGATTTGTTTGGACACTCCAATACGGCCAGGGAAACTCTCAATAATTCACAATGGGATGTGCCTCGAGGAAGGCGTGCAGTGAGAAAGAAAGAGGTTCACAATTACTGCGATTTGTAGCATAGATGTCACTGCTTCTTTCCACGACACTTCGACAGCTACCATTATTGCCTTCCTGAGATGATGTATGAATATTTCGTTGCTTGTTGATTCGTGTACAATTACATTTTTGAAGAGATATCCAGAAAAAATATTACGTTGTCCCACACACATTTTTCCAAAAAACGTCGGTAGCAAAGTTAGAGAGTTAGGGCCTATAAGGATGAGTGTCGACAGCTGTCTGGCCGACCGAGTGTCTGCGAATGGAAGGAAATGGGAAAAGGAAAGAATATGAGGATTTAACGTCCTGTCTACGTCGGGGTCACTACAGTAGCACCACAAACCCCGCCACTAACCGGTTGTAAAATCGATCTCCCATGAATGAAACAGCTTCATATGTCTGATTACGTAACATGTGAGATAATGTGTTAAGCATTTCACTTTAAGCACGTAAATACTTTACGGTTGAAGACGCCACACACTAATGTACTCCGTTTTATAAAAAGCTAGTTTTTCATGCATCTCAGTGTTCACGAGCAAGAGGTCATATCTCTTGAGTCATGCGTCTTACAACGACATAATTTCGCAGTGACATTTAGTGATATATGATGATTATTCGGAAAGTAAGGAACGATCGGCCGCGAAATGGAAACCACAGTGAAAACCCGATGAAGTTTTGCACAGGTGTGTTGGGCAGTGTCTCTAGTATGCACGTCGATCGCGTTACGTCGTTCTTAGTTCTGAGAACACAGGGAGCACATAAAGATACCTAGGACAATAGTGTCTCCCACCAAGTACGAGGGCCGGGTGGGAAATTTCGCCTGAAGCTATGCAGCCAACATAACTGTCGTGCGTTTTGTTCTTCAAGGCAATTCTCAGCTGCATTCTACAGGGGCAATGAAGATGTTTCTGCATCATTTTCAATTGGAAATGTTTGATTACCCGCGATAAAGCCCGTAATTGTCTCCCTCGGAGTTTCATCTCTGCTCACATGAACCGCTGGCTATGAAGACAACATTTTGGCACAGACAACGAGCTGTAGGCCAGCGTAGAGAATTGGCGGAAAGCACCGGCGGCTGCCTTCTATAACGAGGGTATTGGAAACTTGGTACAACGCTACGACAAATGTCTAAGTCGGATCGGCGACTATGGAGATAAGTAACTGGACGCTGTAGCTAACTGTTGCAAATCAAATAGTTTTGATTTTCACTGTGGTTTCCATTTCGGGACATATCGTTCCTTACTTTCCGAATAGCCCTCGTACATGGCGGCAAAATTTGTCGCGAATAGAGTTAGTAGTAATCACTTAGTAAATTAAAACGTCACCTCTAATGCAGAATTTTTACAGATTGAATGTAGAAAATGCAGTGGGAGACAAACTTTTTCCTTTCATTATTTTCTGTGAGTGACAGCGAGAAAAAGTTCCAAAAAGGTTTGAAATTATGTATAAAGGTTGATGGAAGTGGCTAGATCCCCTCATTAACATATATTGGATGAATGTAGTCTGAGTGATTAGCACGTTGTGAGTTTCACTGCCTCAAGACATTTACACAGTTTTCTTTATACTTCCCCTACTATGTTAAATTTCCAGCATAAGCTTATTGCTCATCATGAATAGATTATTACAGCATTTTACTTATTTTAATACTTCAATATTTTTATGAAATACTGAAAATCAAAGTTTTGTTTCCCTGTAGGCCTGTAGATAGGCAACATGGAAGTGGCTCAGTGCAACGTTTTGAGAGGGAATCGGCCTTTCGAAAGGAACCATCTGAACAGCTGTAGCATTAACAGATTTGGCGAAATTATTGTCACTCGGGAACGTCAAACTCACACGTCCCGGACCTGAATCCAGTGGTGTAACCTTACTGCGACACTTCGCTCCGGCTAATCGATATACAATATTTAAAAAAAGGAAACTCACTACGAAGGAATTTTTCGAATGTGATATAAATCCGTAGATTTGATGTGCATATATAGACAAACAAATGATTACAAGTTCAGAAAAATTGGATGATTTATTAAAGAGGAAGAGCTTCGTAAACTGTAAGTTAATAACGCGTTTGTCCACCTCTGACCTTTATGCAAACAGCTATTCGGCTTTGCATTGGTTGAAAGAGTTGCTGGATGTCCTCCCGAAGGATACGGTGCCAAATTCTTTCGAAGTGGCGCGTTAGATCTTCAAAATCCCGAGCTGGTTGGAGGGCACTGTCCAAAATTTTCCAAAAGTTCTCATTTGGGGAGAGATCCGGCGACCTTGCTTGGCCAAACTAGGGTTTGGCAAGCTCGAAGACAAGCAGTAGAAACTGTCACCGTGCCCGAAAGGACGTTGTCTTGCTGAAATGTAAACCGGGTATGGCTTGCTATGAAGGACAACTGGCCATAGAATACCGTTGACATAGCGATGTGCTGTAACAATGACAAAGTGCTATGAAAAAATGGCACTCCCACCATCATTCCTGGTTGTCGGGTCTTAATGGCGGGCGACAGTCAGGTTGCTGTGTGGGACGTCTCCACACTCGTCTTAGGTGATCAGCAGCAATCAGTTCGAAGTGGAGCTCACCACTAAAGACAATTCTGCTTCAGTCAATGAGATTTCAGGAAGAAGACGTATCTGGAGAGGCTCCAGACGATGGGGGGATACAAACCTGACTATAGAATGAAGGCTTTCACGACCGGATGACATAGCTACTTGTAAACCTTTTGAGATGTGCGGGATGTGAGGTCGTGGTCCAAGAAACTCTTCCGTTCCTGATGTTCCGTCCACGATTGCGCTGGACATCTTCAGAGTCCAGTGAAGTCGTGGACGAAACATCAGGAACGGAAGAGTTTCTTGGACCACGACCTCACATCCCGAAAGGTTTACCAACAGCTACAGACCAGACTGTCGCCCACTGTACAACCAGACAACAAGGAATGATGGTCTGGTGTGCCATTTGTTTTCATTGCAGGGTCCCTTTGGTTATCATCCACGGCATCCCTACAGCACAGCGGCACGTCAATGATATTCTACGTCCCGTTTTGTGATCATGCATGGTAAACCATCCTGGGCTTACGTTTCTGCAAGATAATACCCGCCCGCAGACGACGTGAGTTTTTACTGCTTGCTTCGTGCTTGCTAAACCCTTCCTATGCCAGCGAGGTCGCCAGATCTCTCCCCAACTGCGAATGTTTGGAGCATTCTGGGCAAAGCGCTCCAACCACCTTGGGATTTTGACTATCTAACGCGCCAGTTGGACGGAATTTGGCACGACATTCAACAACTCTATCAATGAGTACCAAGACGAATAACTGCTTGCATAGGGGCCAGAGGTAGACCAACAATTTATTGACTTGCTCACTCTGTGAAGCTCTTCTCTTGAATAAATCGTCCATATTTTTCTGAAATTGTGATCATTGGTTTGCCTGTACGTGTGCGACACATCTACTGATTTCTATTACATTTGGATAATTCCGTCGTGGAGCGTCATTTCTTGTCTTAGAGTGTATGTACAGCACGTCCCTTCGATAAGCACTGTGCGATATTTTACGAAATACAGGAGTAGGAAATAAAAACTAGTACAGGAGTTAAAAAAAAATGTTCAAATGTGTGCGAAATCTTATGGGACTTAACTGCTAAGGTCATCAGTCCCTAAGCTTACACACTGCTTAACCTAAATTATCCTAAGGACAAACACACACACCCATGCCCGAGGGAGGACTCGAGCCTCCGCCGGGACCAGCCGCACAGTCCATGACTGCAGCGCCGCAGACCGCTCGTGTAATCCCGCGCGGCAGTACGGGTGTAAGAAACATTCTGTGCGCAACTACGTAGGAAACTCTGCTTGGTAAGAATGACAGCCGTTATTAACAAGCTATTAACGAGTCGTGTAAGAGGGTACCACCTGCTGATCTGAAATCTTAGGCAAGGCAGCGGCAGTAAATAAATGTCATTGTGTCGGCGCGACGCCACGCCGCGTCCAGTCGTGTAGTTGGGGGCCTCCCTGTTGGTGCGAACAGGCGGGACATGTCGGCCGACGGCGCGTGGGAGACAGCCGGTTAATCTGCGCGCCGCGCCGTGTTCTCACCGCCACGCACCGCTGCGACACCGCCCTGTGTCCGCCCTGCAGAGGGCCTGCCCTGCCGCCGCGGAGCTCCGGACGCGCACACCGCCGTATTTCCATTTAGATTACCTCCGTCCGGAACCCGCGTACGATATGGGGGCGAGCGGCCCGCCTACACTTACGGGGTAAGGCGCCTTCTGCCCGACTCATACGAGTCGGACAGCCGCAGCGGAGTCCCTCTAGCGGCTCCAGTCTCTGAACCTGTAACTTTGTTTCCTTCTTACTCGTGTCCACAGCCTTGCAGTATTTTATAATTGAAAATATGACACGTCTGGACTGTGCACCATTATGCAGGTTCGTATGTTGGCTGTGGTTCCAGGTGGACCATCTCAACGTACTGGTTCGTAGATCCTGTGAAAACACTAATTTGATACGATGCAAGCTTGTTTCGTTTTCTTTTATTTGTCTTTTTTCGTACTTAGGAGAGAGTTGCAACAGTAAAGGTTTGTAATTTTGTTCCTCTGTAGGATAGGTGTGGATAAAGCCCTGCAATTTTCAGTATTTCTAATATTGTGGTCAATGAGGGGTAGATTTTCCCGATATTTCGGGTTGGGTTGTTACTTATAACCCATCCAAATTCCAACTCTGCGTGACTGTTAATTACAGAGAAATTTATAACTAAAAAACCACCGTCCGAACTGGCCTTGAAGGACCACCGGTACCGACCGACCGCCGTGTCATCATAAGATGAAAAAAATTGCGGGGTTATACCACAAAGAATTGAGTGAAGCTTCGCAGGACGGGTCTTTGCCCCATTTCAGAGAAACATGGATAAAAATGGGTGACGGAATTATAAAAACACTTGTAATAATCCTCTGAACCAGTGTTGTGTTGTAGCCACATTACCTGAAACAGTATTTAACTGGAACGTTGCATAAATTTGAACATAATGCTTAAAATACGTCTACAAACATAATACTGTGTTCTCCCCAAGGGAGGGTTACTAGGGTCATCTGAATCTAAGCTATCGAGGTACCTTAACAAATAGTGTACTTTGTTAGGTCCTCTGATTCTTCCCTGAAGTCCCAGGCTCTTATTCTACTTCTTCTTCTTCGGATACTTCTTCGCCAAACGTTAAGTCCATATCTGTATCTGAGCTATTGTCAAGATGTAAGATGTCTTAATCTGACTCTGAAGAATAATCAGCTGGCTGCTTGATCTGTTTTCCTGCTTTTTTAGCTTTGGTGTAATGAAATCTAGCTTACGTCGTTCATTTCCTGTAGCACGCTTTTTTCTTTCTTTGGCACTTCTTTCGTACCAAGCTCTCCCTTTCGTATACATCCTTCTTCCATTCGGTCCTTAATGGGTGTCGAATGCCGAAGCACAGATTTCAATGTTTTGCTAAAAAGTTTCCCTTAATTCTTTATTTAGTCTAATTCTTTATTATATCTTCAGGCGACAATGTGTGTCGAATGTCATTTTTGCGAGGTTTATCTTTGTCGTAACACTGCTGGAGCTGTGGGGATTTACCGCCAAACGCGGCTGTCCCATTTCGTAACTTTGGGGACCCACTACAACAATTATATTCACGCGAATTTGAAGCTTAAATGCAGTAGCGTTAACGAGTAATTCAACGATACTTCTTTTCAAACCCTACATTATACGGTGTACAAGTAAAACATGAGAAAACTTATGTCTAAGTAGTATATAACAGACTTACATCTTTTCTCAAGCATTTTGAGCGACCTGCCGGGACGAACTTTCTTGGAACAGTGCGTTACAATAAGATAAACCTGCCACCTCGTGGTCAACTCGTGAGTCGATGGCAATCAATTCAAAAATTTGGTGTAGGTGTTTAACCCATGCCAAGATTTACCCCAACAAACTCTACGTCCTGGAGTTGCAATTTATGGACTTCTTATTTTCCATTTTTTGATGCTTTGTACTAACACACTTTTTAACATGTGGTTAAAACTTTTGTACAAAAACAAGGTGATTCCATGATGATAATACAAACATTCAGCCGGCCGGTGTGGCCGTGCTCTTCTAGGCGCTTCAGTCTGGAACCGCGTGACCGCTACGGTCGCAGGTTCGAATCCTGCCTCGGGCATGGATGTGTGTGGTGTCCTTAGGTTAGTTAGGTTTAAGTAGTTCTAAGTTCTAGGGGACTGATGACCACAGATGTGCTCAGAGCCACTCGAGGTAAGGGTCTCTGATCACGAAACGACCGAATCGAAAATTATAATCGAAAATCGTTTTGGTACCTCTGACAGCGGAGTACGTGTACCGTGATTGTTGTTGTTAAGACTGTAAGACAGGAAACTTTCAGGGTTGATAGTAAGGATCAAAAAAATATTCAAGGAGACATGCGCTCCAAAATGCATACCCTAAAAGCTATGGGCACTCGTTCAGTAGATAAGGTGTCTTTAACAATATCGAAGATGAACGGGTGCTCATGGGTCTTACGGTATGCTTCTTAGAGCCCACGTTTACTGGATTTTTTTTTTCAAATTTTGGTCCATTCCACGACCTCTGAAAGTACTCTACGCTGCAATCTTAGTAACAACAGTATCGGTACATGTGTTCCACTGTCGAGGTATCAGAACGATTTTCGCTTATAATTTTTGACTCGGTCGGGTTGTGATCAGGGTCCCTTACTTTGAATTGATATACCTCGTATTTACCCTTCTCCATCATTCCCGAAAGTTCGCCACTATAGTGCCGTCCGAAGAGCAAGGTCACAAGGCCATTTTCGTACCTCGCGATGAAACCGCAAGTAAACTTTGTGACTGCCGGAAATAACGACCAAAGAGAGGGGGTGGCGTAGACACGCCACTGCGTCAGCTCGCTTACTTACGTCTGAGAGCAGTGCCACACAGCCCACTCAACAATCATCGCCGAAAACAATAGCACTCTCTCTACCGAGCCAGCAGAACGAAAGTTGTGTTAGACACGACCCTGCATACATGTTTATCGTCATTTGTGCTTGCGAGAAGAGACTAATGTCTAGTTCTGCATCAAGTGATGGATTAATGTTGACTGACAGTAATAAATACTCATTACATGGTTTGTAACAAAGTTAAGTGTTCCGTGTTACTCATGTTATAATTAAGTGATCTAATATTTTATGTTTTGTAGTATCACACCGGGCTCCTCTCTTTGTCGATTTCAAAGAAAGGAATACCACTGTGAACGTACAATGTTATGTTCCAATTCTGCACAAAATACACTACGCCATCAAACTAAAGAGGCGAGGAAGTTTGTCACACGGTGTTGTGTACATAGTTCCGCTTAGTCTGCGCATACACAACTTTCCCACTAGAGCGCGCCCCGCTAAGCACAACAGCGCAGGCGCAGCGCTCGTCCGTCTCCGAACTACGAGATGGCGCTGTCTAAGAGACGGACCAAATTCAGCTTCCGCCGATCAGCGTATTAATATGTAACGCAGCCAATGAGATTGCTGCTAACGTAGAACCTTTTCTCCTCGCGGATCACACTCGCGCAGTGAAACCTGAACGCGCGAGGTATTATAACGAGTGTACAGACCACCCATTAGTCAGTCTGCATTTGTCTGCACCAGTCTGCATCAGTTTGCATTAGTTTGCATTAGTCTGTAGTCAAGTTTCAGTCTGCGCCTAATAAGATTACCATATTCCTGTACATAGCCATGAAGATAAATGTATAGACACTTTGTCAAGTATCAGATATATGTGAGTACAAGATTAACGTACCAAGACCAAAGGAACTTCAGATTGTCAATTGTAAATAGCATCCAGAACCAAGTTAAGTTGTTTTTATGCTTGTTATTGTTTTAATAAATGTGTGTGAAAATTAATCAAGTTCTGTTTAAAGTTGGTCACCGTCAATCTGCTACTCTAAGCGTGCAAGTGGCTTTTCTATCGTCTGACCTAACGGCAGAAGATAAACACGCCACGATAAGACCACGAGACATATTGCTGACACTCGCCTACTTCGCTAGAGCGACAAGTAAAATAATCTGATGGTGTGTGTAACGAAGGTCTTACAGTACGCACACCACACACGGTGTTCGCCTTCTCCACGACAGTGCGCTAGAGCACATGGCGGCAATTGTGAAGGCTGCAGTAAAGAAATGCGCGTCCAGGAAGTTGACTACCCTCCCTATAGTCCAGATCTAAGCCCAAGTGACTACCAAACTGAAGAAAGATCTTCTGGGAAGGGAGTTTGATGATGATGAGTATGGTGACGAAGTGAAAGCTGCTGTAATGAGACATTTTGAAAGACACAGAATTGTTAAGTCACAGATGTGAAAAGTGTACTGAAATAGAGAGTGATTACATTGAAAAATAGCAACAATATTTTATTTTTACGACTTTAAAAGTGTAGTGAGGACGGAAAAGTTTGGAACCTACGTCGTTCTATGTCTAATGCTATGCGAGAGAAATCGAGGTTTAAAAATGTATCAAAAGGTGAAACGAGAAGAATTTGACAGAGCTCTGGAAGATCTAAGCCGAAACCAAGCCCCGGGGGTCGACGATATTCGAACAGAACTACTGGTAGCCCTAGGAGAGCCAGCCATGAAAAACTCTTCCATCTCCTGTGCAAGATGCATGTGACAGGCGCAATGCCCTCAGACTTCAAGAGGAATGCAGTAATTCCAATCCTAAAGAACGAAGTTCGTGATAGGTGTGAAAATTACCGAACTATCAGTTTAGTAGCTCCTGGCTGCAGAATATTAACATGACTTCTTTACAGAAGAATGATAAAACGGACAGAAGCCGACCTCGGGGAAGGTCGCTTTGGGTTCCGGGGAAATGTAGCAGCACGCGAGCCAATAGTGACCCTACGACTTATCTTAGAAGAGAAGACAGGTTAAGGAAAGGCAAACCTACATTTACAGCATTTGTGGACTTAGAGAAAGTTTTTGACAGTGGGAAACCTCTCTTTGAAATTCTGAAGGTATCGAGAGTAAAATACATGGAGTGAAAGGCTACTTATAACGTTACAGAAACCAGACGGCAGTCGTAGGAGTCGAGGGATATGAAAGGAAGACAGTGGTTGAGAAGGGAGTGAGACAGGATTGTGGCCTATCCCTAGTGTTGTTCAGTCTGTACGTTAAACAAGCAGTAAGAAAAATTTTGAGTAGGAATTAAAGTTCAGGGAGAATAAATAAAAAATTTAATATTTGCCGAGGACATTCTAATTCTGTCATAGACAGCAAAGGACTTGCAAGAGCAGTTGAACGGAATGGACAGTCTTGAAAGGAGGGCATAAGAGAACATCAACAAAAGCAAAGAAAGAATAGTGGAATGAAGTCGTATGAAATCAGGTGATGCTAAGGAAATTAGGTTAATAAACGAGACACTTAGAGTAGTAGAAGAGTTGTGCTGTTTGGGAAGCAAAATAACTGACGAGGTAGAAAGGTTATAAAGTGTAGACTGGCACAGGCAAGAAATGCATTTCTGAAAAAGAGAAATTTGTAAACTTCGAATATATATTTAAGTATTAGGAAGTCTATTCTGGAGGTATCTGTCTGGAGAGTAGCCATATAAGGAAGTGAAACATGGACGACAGCCGGCCAAAGTGGCCGTGCGGTTAAAGGCGCTGCAGTCTGGAACCGCAAGACTGCTACGGTCGCAGGTTCGAATCCTGCCTCGGGCATGGATGTTTGTGATGTCCTTAGGTTAGTTAGGTTTAACTAGTTCTAAGTTCTAGGGGACTAATGACCTCAGAAGTTGAGTCCCATAGTGCTCAGAGCCATTTGAACCATGGACGACAAACAATTTTGACAGAAACGGTATAGAAGCTTTCGAAATGTGATGCCACAGAACAAAACTGAAGATCAATTGGTAGATCGCACAATTAACGAGTACATAGTGAACAGAATTCGGGAGAAAATAATTTCGAGTCACAGCGTGACTAGAAGAAGGCATCGGTTGATAGGACACATTCTGAGACAACAAGGGATCACCAGTTTAATATTGGAGGGCAGTGTGACAGATAAAAATCGTAGAGGGATACCAAGAGATGAATACAGTAAGCAGATTCAGAAGGATGTAGGTTGCAGTAGTTATTCGGAGATGAAGAAGCTCGCATGGAATGGAATATCATGGAGAGCTGCATCAAACCAGTCTTCGTGCTGAAGACCACGACAACAGGTGAAACGTCAACAAGGGTGACTGGACGTGAGTAACGGACTGACTGCCGTGTCACGCGTGATCGCGGAAGTGTGTGCTCGTAGCCACTGTTTGGAAGCTTGTCTCAGTATAATACGCTCGGTTTCGATATTTGTCGCCGACCATCGAGCTAACAACAAAACAGAATATAGTATTTCATATCTTGGACTAATCCCTCGAAAAATGAAGTTCGCCGCGCGGAGTGGCCGCGCGGTTTTAGGCGTCATGTCACGGACTGCGCGGCCCCTCCCGCCGGAGGTTCGAGTTCTCCCTCGAGGATGGGTGTGGGTGTTCTTCTTAGCATACGTTAGTTTCAGTAGTGTGCAGGTCTAGGGACCGATGACCATAGCAGTTTGGTCCCTTAGGAATTCACACACATTTGAACAAAAATGAAGTTCAACATGCGATACGTAATCACCAGAGGGAAGTGGTCGCGGAGAGGATGGGTTTTAGTGTGCACAACACGAACTGTTTCGATGTGTTTCATGGACTGCGAATTTAAAATATTAACTTATTATGGTAGTCTCACATCTTAGACTGTCACCTGGCGAAGTGAAGTTGAAAAGCACAATGTGTGGACATTGCAGAAGACTGTTTCCCGAGTGGACTGTTTCCGTTGAACTGTGCACTTAATGAACATACAGGTTAAATTGGTTGCATTCTTGTGTCGTAACCTAATAAGGTGAAAGCCGATAATAGGGACAGTGAACACAAACTTATACCGAGGTGAATACTTTCTATGTACAGTACCTGCTGTCACGGTGTACTAAATAATTATCTTCTTACCACGGACTAAAAATTTCGTGAAATAATATTCGGAACACTGTAATGATGAGCTGTAAAGCTACGTCTTGGCCGAGCGAACGGTTTCTGGGGTATATCGCGGACTGTGATATATAAAGTGCTTGTTGTCATAAACTAATGTGAATTATACAACGATTAAAGTATGGAGAGAAATGATTGACAAGCCCTGTGACGTCGGTCGCTGCCAACGAGATATAGATGCCCTGCAACGAGCTTGTGACGTCACACTAGTCAGCTTTTCCTCTACACTTCGCGAACTCACGGCTCTGTGCAGGGGCCACGGGAAATCAGTTCAAAAATGTTAAAATGTGTGTGAAATCTTACCGGACTTAACTGCTAAGGTCATCAGTCCCTAAGCGTACACACTACTTAACCTAAATTGTCCTAAGGACAAACACACACTCCCATGCCCGAGGGAAGACTCGAACCTCCGCCGGGACCAACCACACGGTTCATGACTGCAGCGCCTAGAGCGCTCGGCTTATCCCGCGCGGCGCATAATCAGTACTTAATTGAAAAGATACCACCTAAATGTCTTAATTTTGTCGTGTGCTATCGAGAACTTGCATGCATTTAAACACGCAGTCAAGGATCATTGAACTCGTCTGAAGTAGTTACTGCCTCCCACCCCCGCCTGAGACGGCGGCTGTGACTCGTAAGACCTGTAGTGTCACGTGCTGCGACATACGCACCACGACCTGTCTTTCTCTTGGACCTCGCGCTGGTAAACGCGACGTATATGTTGGGTGAAGCACATGTGGTCTACATTACCAACTACAGGTAGAGACTTTAAATATTGTAGTTGCTGCTGCATCTACAGGCGAGCGATCATCTTGAAGGTGACAATACTACAGCAGCAATTGTTACTTGTATTACACTTACGGTGGAAGGACAGGCAGCACGGGGCGACGCCACGCCTATGACTTCGGCTACGCGATTTTTCACTGGAATTTATAAATGTTAGGAATCTCCTCTCTGATGGACTAACGTTAAAGATTTTTATCATAGAGTTATCATTTGCGCTGAAGTTACTTTAACTACTCCTCATTGTTACTACCTTTCGACGTAATTTAATTCCCAAGCATTTTAAATGACGCTTTGCACTTTTTCAAAGATCAGACTAAAATTCATGTCTTTTATGAAATGACTCTGCATACCAGATACTATGTCTTCGAGAATTCTTTATCTTTTGATGCTTCTGTCATTCTTATAGTATTACGTTTACTACGCATTTACGCGCTGTGGTACAAATTATTCAGTTTTCGTTTTCTTCCTTTTTTTGATACATACAGGGTTTCAGGACTTTTAGAGGGAAGTGAGTAGATAATATTTCGAATGGGGACCCATGTCCGTAAACGTACCGTTTCTACGCAACAACCATTTGAAAACATGTTGGTAATGCTTTTACGGGTGACCCAATACATCACTAGTTTTGAAATTGCACTCATTAACAGCCAAAGAAGTTGCTTGCGTACTCGTTGACACGTTCGCATCAAGGTGATGTAGTACGGCCTCTTCTTCGGGAGCGACGTGTCTTCTTGGAGCACTATTACCGTATGCGGCGTACGCAGCTGTACTAATCAGCTGCCTACGATCTCGCTGTGCCGGGTCATCTTCTCGATTCTGTTATTCTTCGGACAGACCCTCAAATATTCTAAGTATGCATCCCTTCGACGGCCGACACAGAGGTAGCACCACAGACGACTACCACACAGTGTGTCTCCCCCCCCCCCCCCCCCTTCCACCCTTCCCCCACTCCTCTCTCTCTCTTCTCTCTCTTTATAGTGTTTCTCAAGTTTCTGGAAGATTCTCTGTGACGTAAATAGTACTGAAGTCACGTGCTCGGTGCCGGACTCGAGTCACTTGCACACAGTCCACGGTCCGCCTCTTGTGTGTAGGGTATAGCTAGCGCAAGCGGACATTGATGCAAACTGACACAACATGAAATATGTGTGCTATCATCTCGCGGCAGTCTGATGTATACGAGTGACTTTGGAAAGTATCAATTGAAATATCCTACACTAAATTTCTTCTAGCTTCTAGCGCAGGCAATGAACTGTTCAGCATATCTCTGTTAGTCCATCACGGCCAGGGGACATCGGCTCGTAAGTACTTTTCAGTTGTGATAAACCTCAACAACCGTATGTTTTAAGATATTTTATTTTATTCTAAAAGCAACCAGTTTCGGCAGTTCATTTTGCCATCTTTAGGCCCCTGCATAATAAAGGAGTATGCATGTACTATACAAGGGTGTACAAAGCAAGCTTAGAGAAAGTGGCTGGGAATCATAATAGCACTTACGCTTAAAAATGAAAGCGGTGGCGTTAGATCAAATCTTTGTGTACATCCACCACAACAGACTTAAAAATGTCAACATATTTGTTAGTAGCACTAATCCAAATCTGTGTACATTCAGCACAATAGACTTAAAACATGTGTACATACTTGTTAGTCATAAAAATATTTTACAGCACAAATTTACAAGGGAACTTGTAAATATATTAAAAAGGCAATGTACAATCAAGAACTCCGTTGAAACAAAGCTCGTCATTTATTTTTTTTTAATTTTTAATTTCCTTTGAAATTTTATTATTATTTTTATTTGTATAAAATGCTATAAAATTCTTTTAGGTGAGGAACCGCCTAGTATACATAAGATCAATCTTCGTTTAAAGTAAAATGCCACACAGTAAGCTATGAAATACAATAGTAGCAGATTTACAACCTAGGCAATATTACGGGTGGTAAGACAAGTAGTTGTCACAGCGTCAGAAATAACTTGGCGCAAAACCCAACAGAAGTTGACATATTAAGAGAAAATAACTTGCATAGCGACCGCTAAGAATATTCACAACTATTTTATGGCCTAAGTTATACAGCAGATCGGAATAAAAAGATATTATTTGGTTTCCTTCATATCAGTTAACAGGTCGGCATTACCTAAGTGAAACAAACCAACAAGAATGTCAAATCCTACTTAAGCAAGGCGAGTCCTCTAAGTTCACAACCGATAACATCATATAATTTCACTGAGAGTATAATGCACTACCTAAAAAGACCTATCTGTAGATGACACGCCATCTAAGTAATACGACGTAGCAAGTTGTGTTGCGATAGGGAACGTGCGTACGGAAACAGGAAAAGGTAAATGAGTGTTCGAATACCATAAAGCGAGTAACGTAATCCATATCCATGAACACCAAAACTCGTCTCTAGTAAGACCATCATAACATTCTTCCTAAGCTGTAGGAAAAGTAAGGGCAACACTGATAAACTAACCGGGTTCTAATCATACCCACAAGGCTTAGTCAAGAGGTACCGAATTCCTATTAGTGAATTAGGGAACATGTCGATTTGGGTCTAAAAATGCAACTCGCTAAAAGGTAGTAGCTGACAGTAGGTAACACCAGTTCCCATTATAAGGAAGCAGTAAAATGCTTTATTGTCGTAAGAATAAAAGTAGCGTATAAGATACCAATAAACCGAAAACTTTATCACCAATAAACATATATACTGCCCATCAAGGGAGTAGATTGCCATAAAGCGGATAAAAAGAGTTGTAGAAAACAAAATCTACGAGTTCATATGAAGGTGACATATTGTACGCCTCAGCTAAACAGTCAGTGCGTAATAGTAAAGGTGAATAATTACATTCATACTAAGTTTTTTAAGCATCAAAATATAGGAGACGAATTGTACACTGTCGGAAACATAATGGTGAAACATATAAGGGCATAAATAATATAGAGGTACTTAAGTATTGCTGAGACAAAGTAACATCTATCATCCAAAGAAAACCCCCCAAAAATATCAATATGAAATTTACTAAAATAAGTCCCAAAGATGACGTATGATTAGACCCCGACATTTCAGAATCATTAGGGGTTATTCTAGCTAAAACGGTACCATAGTTATGACAGAGATCGTCCCAGTGGAATAGAATGAGCCGCTGACAAACTGCTTGTCTCACTCAGAGAACCGACTATATCACGGTGAAACTCCTACAAAGGCTAATATCGGCAAGCGTGTATCGTCAAAGAAATGATGGAAGGGTGAACAGTGACGGCTATATAGGTATTCACACGCAAAATCATGACCCCACCGCACCCTATTATAGCTCAAATCAATCTCTTATATGACAAGCACTTCTGTAAAACAGACCCGCTGGACCACTAATAGGACAATCACTCACAAAGACAATCATGTGAAGGATAAACTGGTCTGTACTAAACCAACGTCATATTTTGCGCAATAAATGTAAAATGCTACGCCAAAAACCTATTCGACCTCAAGTCATGACTACCTCAACACAGGAAATAGATAGTTCTAACTCAACCCAAATGTACTGGATCATTATATGCAATAAAAAACGCAAAAGTGCTACACTATTACTGAAGTCGACCCATGAAAATATATAATCATCAGAATACGTTAACATTACTTTGATACCGAAAATGAAACGGAAGATCAGTAAAACCTAACAATAGCTCTCCAGCTGTCGCCCGATATCATCCAACAGGAGTTAAAATAGCAATGTTAACACGAATTACATCTAGACTGGGTGATCTCTATGAAAAGGAAGTGAACGACCGTAATGTAAATACTGCGTGATACATCTTACAATAAAATCGGTAGGGAAATAAATAAAAGCACATAAACATTCTACAAAAGGCTGTATCAAGTAACGTATCATGAAGGGATCTTATCTGTGTCAAGGCATGTACACTAATAGCATAAGTACGATACCCACACCTAACCATAACACTCCAGTGAGGCCACATTGGTGCAAGGCTCCTGCAGGCCCATTGTCCATTTTGTCATGTCAGTAGCTGCTAAAGAGTATAAATTGCTCACCATACGCTTTTATCCAAATAAACGAACTTATCGTATAGCGCCACAAAACACTGGGTGTCATGAATTCCAATCTAAAAACACAAAGCAGTCAAGCTTATAGTGAAGATCAAGATGAACATTAAATTCGTACGAGCTGCGTGCCAACTTACCGTTATTCAAATGCTTCATACGAAGACGTGACAGCAACTGAGCCCATCTACAGTCCATGAACGTGGTCAGAGATAGTCCCATCGAGTCAAAAGATAAAAGAAGACAGTCAACGGCAAGGATCGATACATCATAAAATTGTAGACATGTAGAATGCATACGATAAACACACACAGCACAGGTGCTAGATATCAGACTTCAGTTCACAACAGTTTGTGAAAAGTTTCAGAAAAGAACTTAGTCTTTGATTGTGCTTGCTCGATCGAAACATTCACATGTTCTTTCTTCGCAAGGACATAGATATCCATATCTTCAAGAACATCCATCGTTCCACCTTTAACCATGATCAATATCTCTACATTGTCATTAATACCAGCAGTATTATGTTTTTTCGTTCGCAGATGCTACTGAAAAGTAGAATGCTTGATGGTATGCAGAGCTGTATGCCCTCGAAATATTTCTTTAAAAGTTGTACCTGTTTGCCCAAAATACAGGGTGATTCAAAAAGAATACCACAACTTTAGGAATTTAAAACTCTGCAACGACAAAAGGCAGAGCTAAGCACTATCTGTCGGCGAATTATGGGAGCTATAAAGTTTCATTTAGTTGTACATTTGTTCGCTTGAGGCGCTGTTGACTAGGCGTCAGCGTCAGTTGATGCTAAGATGGCGACCGCTCAACAGAAAGCTTTTGTGTTATTGAGTGCGGCAGAAGTGAATCGACGACAGTTGTTCAGCGTGCATTTCGAACGAAGTATGGTGTTAAACCTCCTGATAGGTGATGTATTAAACGTTGGTATAAACAGTTTACAGAGAATGGGTGTTTGTGCAAAGGGAAAAGTTCTGGACGGCCGAGAACGAGTGATGAAAATGTAGCACGCATCCAGCAAGCATTTGTTCGCAGCCCAGGAAAATCGACTCGCAGAGCTAGCAGAGAGCTGCAAATTCCACAATCAACCACATTGGCACTTATCTGTCCGTAACTACCTGAACGTCAACTACCCGAGGCGATGGATCGGCCGCCAGGCAGCCCGTGACAGAGCACTTCATCACTGGCCTCCAAGAAACCCTGATCTTACCCCCTGCGATTTTTTCTTATGGGGGTATGTTAAGGATATGGTGTTTCGGCCACCTCTCCCAGCCACCATTGATGATTTGAGACGAGAAATAACAGCAGCTATCCAAACTGTTACGCCTGATATGCTACAGAGAGTGTGGAACGAGTTGGAGTATCGGGTTGATACTGCTCGAGTGTCTGGAGGGGGCCGTATTGAACATCTCTGAACTTGTTTTTGAGTGAAAAAAAACCTTTTTAAATACTCTTTGTAATGATGTATAACAGAAGGTTATATTATGTTTCATTCATTAAATACACATTTTTAAAGTTGTGGTATTCTTTTTGAATCACCCTGTACATTGCATCACAGTCACTGAATTTAATTTTGTAGATCACAGACCTCAAGAAAGGATCGTGCCTTTCGATAGAATGAGTAACTGCTTTGGCTAATGTATTTTTACTAGTGAAACCAACTTCAGTGTTGATTTTACGGACTGCTGGTGTTACACTGTAGGAAATAGGATCCATAAACTCCGTGCTTGACTGCAATTGTGGGAATTCGATACGTCTTGACCACACCTAATGAGTATGATTAGGACCCGGTTAGTTTGACAGCGTGTCAGTGTTGTCCTTACTTGCCCATACAGCTAAGGAAGAATGTTATGATGATCTTACTAGCGACGAGTTTTGGTGTTCATGAAGATAGGTGACACTACTCATTTCGCAAACTCATTTACCTTTTATTGTTTCCTATACCCACGTTCGTCATCGCAACACAACTTGCTACGTCTTATTATTTAGATGGTGTGTCATCTGTAATAGGTCATTTTAGATAGTGCCTTATACTCCCAGTGAAATTGTATTGTTGTCGGTTGTGAACTTAGAGGACGCGCCTTGCTTAAGTAGGATTTGACATTCTTGTTGGTTTGTTTCGCTGTCGTAATTCCGACCTGTAAAGTGATATAAAGGAAACCAAATCATATATTTTTATTCCGATTTGCGGTATTGCCTACGCCACAGGACAGTTGTGAATACTCTTAGCGTTCGCTATGCATGTTATTTTCTCTTAATATGTCGAGTGCCGTTGGGTTTTGCGCCAAGTTATTTTTGACGCTGTGACAACTACTTGTCTTGCCGCCTGTGATATTGCCCAGGCTGTAAATCTGCATACTATTGTATTTCATAGCTTACTGTGTGGCATTTTACTTTAAACGAAGATTGGTTCTCACGTATACTAGGCGGTTCCTCCTCTAAAAGAATTTTATAGGTTTTATACATATAAAAATAATAATAAAATTTCACAGAAAATTAAAAATTAATAAAAATAAATGTTGAGCTTTGTTTCAACGGAGCTCTTGATTGAACACTGCCTTTTTAATATATTTACATGTTCCCTTGTAACTCTGTAGTGTTTAATAGTTTTATGACTAACAAATAAGTACACTTGTAGTCTACTGTGCTGAATGTACACATATTTGGATTAACGCTACTAACAGATATGTAGACTTTCATTTTTAAGCGTAAGTGGTGTAATGATTACCAGCCACTTTCTGTAAGCTTGCTTTGTGCACCCTTATATACTACATGTATACTCTTTTATTAGGCTGTGGCGTGACGATGCCAAAATCAATTGCCGAAACTGGTTGCTTTCAGAATAAAATAAAATACCTTAAAACATACGACTGTTGGTGAAGTTTATTGAAATTTAAGAAATGTTCAGGATATTGTTTGGAAGGTAAGAATTGTTTGTATTTCATTGAATTCATGGAGGGTCTACCTTCATGTGGTGGCACACTCGCGCTTTCATCTATGTGCCAGTATGACGGAATGCTTTGATGGTGCCATTTTTTGGACTTTTACGAACATTAACTCAAATAGTGCTCTGGAGGGGCAGATGGACATTTATTCGTGGGTGCAAATGGACACATTAATTTTTTCTTAATAAACAGTTATGGTAGCCTTACAAATATCTTTCACTCATTGCCAGTTTTAATTTTAATAAATATCAGTAGTTGTGACTGAACACTTCATTTAATTGCAGAATGGTCCGTAATCGTAAAAGGTACTTCTTTGTTATGAGAGAGGTACGATACCACAACAGTTATTGAACTATATGAAAAAAAACATAATTTAGTTGCAAACTACACCGTGCACGCACTTTATTCAACATCTAAACGTCACTATGGGTATTCGGATCTAAGTTTTGACAAGTTCTATGTGCTTGCCGTCATTTGCGATGATATGGCGCAAACTTGTAACGAAATTCTGCATGACCCGCTGAAGTATCGGAACATCGATACTGTCAATGATCTCCTGAATGGTTGTTTTCAGCTCAGCTATGGTTTTGGGGATGTTGCTGTGCATCTTGTCTTTAATATAGCCCCACAAAAAGGAGACGCATGTGTTCAGATCCGGAGAATACGGCGGTCAGTCTAGGCCTATGCCAGTGGCCTCTGGGAACACCAGAGCCATAATGCGATCCCCAAAGTGCTCCTCCACATCTTGTCGAAATCAGAATCACTTCCGATAATGGGGATGAAGTCATCTCCCAAAACCTTCACGTACCGTTCGGTAATCACTGTGCCATCGAGGAATATCACAACGGCTATTCCGTGACTGGACACTGCGCGCCAGCCGTGCGTGTGTCAAGACACTTCTCGATCGCGAAATGCAGATTCTCAGTCCCCCAACTGCGCCAGTTTTGCTTACTGACAAATCCATCCAAATGAAATTCGGCTTCAACAACAAGGCACGTGGGCATGTGCATTTTAATTCCCATCATGCCCCGCGCCCAAAAGTGCAGTTTGAACGTACTAATGCAAACAGTGCAGAAGTTAAGACGCTTTTATTTCATTTAGTTCAATAATTGTCGCCCTATATGAACTAGACATGTGTCCTGGTACAGAAGTAACTCTGTCACGGAGTGGGAACATGAAATGAGAACAGTTCTCTCATTTTTCAGACCATTTCATTAATGTGCCCTCTCCTGGACCTGTCGTTCTCATTTTGGCTGGCCATGATTCACATTGTTCAGAGCCTCCAACTTTGGAGAAGACTGTAGCCAGCGGTGTGCATCTGCTGCATTTACCCTACACAGTATTCACAGACTGCAGCCGCTTGATGTCTCTTTCTTCGTTCCGCTAAGGACAAATTACAATGATGCCCGCAGGGCGTACGTCAGAAGAGTTCCAGGGAAAGGAATTCATAAAGTGACCCTTGGAGGTATTTTTTCTGAACATGGAAGCGTGAAGTTACAGTCGGAAATGCTGTAAATGGCTTCAATTCTTGTGTAATCCATCCCTTCAACCCGAATATCTTGCCTGAGCAAGTATTTGCTCCTGCAACTGTGCGTGAAGACCCCACTGATACCACAGGATGAAATCCTGACAATCAATCAGCAGGCATAGAAGTGACAACTATATCAAGAAATAATGGAGCGGAGGAGCTGCCGACACAGCCGACAACAGAGGTCACCAAAACATTTCGAATAGGAGAAGAAGTTTCAAGGAACTCACACTTGTGCCATCAGCTTCAGGATCCGTCAGAAACAAACAGAATATGAGAACATCATTCATTTCGATACATCCTACTTTTAATACTGTTCTAATAGAAAAATGGGCAGGGCGGCAAACATGAAGGTAGCGAAAAACACGACATGTTGTACCCGTAATAATGGTGTGTGCAACGTGTGTGAAAAAATTATCCAACACTGTGAAACATTTTGTGCAGTGTGTACTTTGTTCCTTCTCGTTTCATATTGTGTGTGTGTTCAAATGGAAATGATTCCCAGTTTGTCTTCTGGAATTGCACCAGTGATGAGGATGACTAAGAAGTCAGGTGGCAGTTTGCCCCTATAGTTGGGAGTAAACGGATATTAGTTTTCCATCCATTTATTTCAGTATTTCTGAGCTGAAAATAAAATTTAAGATACAGTTAAACTTGTATTGTTTTGACCTAAGATATAAGCTTGTTAGTGATAGTGAAAGTCGCGAGCGCTGTCTTCTTATCTCGTGTTTTCTACTGAAAATCTCGTGCTTGTACTCTTGTTAACTTTACTATTACAGAGATCGCCAAAACTTTATTTTTTTTAATTGGTCCTGTGCGCAAAAAATAACTTACTTGGTCTTTCTGCTGCCACTGCTTGGTCTGCTGCATTCCATTATTTAACAAAAACATAAAAAAACCTATTATTCATGCTGCGTGCAATGCATGTTCTGTATGGCGGCTCATGCTGTTGCTGCGGCTGCTGCTGTTTACTACAACTACATATAATTCAAGAGAAAGGGTTTGGTCAAATGTAATTCCTTTTTTTTTAAAAAAAAAACTATATTCTGATAGCGATTCTTTCTCGTTTAATTATCAAAACGCTAGAAGCTCTTTGAACAATCGCTTCTTATGTAAATCTGCCTCCAGTGGCTTTAATGCAGTATTACAAATTAATCAAACTCTTGAGACAGATTGAAATACTTCTCAATTAAATACATAGTGAAACAATTCCCTGACAATTAAAAAAGAAATCAATGACAAAAGTCAATACTTAATCTATTTGCCTAACAATGCTTTCCCTTAAGAATTCAACTCCTATCATTATCAAAATTACCGTTTGCTGCTACGCACATACACAAACCCTTTTCTTTAAATTAATAAGCGCGCTGCTAATTATAAAAAATATCAACTCACTACCAAATCCAGTGCCGCTGCTGGCCGACACGGCAGTACGGCAGCTCGGCGACGACCCTCGCCCAACACACGTGCGCACCACAGCAGGCGGGCTCCTACACTGGCCTCTAAACTGCCACTAGTTAATCCGTGCGCTGCGAGGCGCGACAACAATATCTTAGATTCCAGAGCTTGTGTATGCGCGCTGTAGCCAACCTTTGCATCCTAATACAAAATAAAAATTTGAATTTCATTTTTGTAATAATTATTTTAAAAAATTCCTTTAGGATGTACTTTTGCCCCAGCTTTACCCTACATTGCCTGTGTGCAGTAAAGCACCAGATTGACGCTGTGTGAGCAGACGATTGCGCCAACACGTTCTCTGCCTTCCCACTACAGAACTTAGCTACGACGTTAATTTAATGCAGTCTTCCATCTCAAATCAGATTACACTACTACGTTGCATGGCATTAATTTACGTGTAACTATTTGTCATAGTGTGTTATTGCAAAGTCATTGTAAAGCCTTGCTTACTTGTTTGGTGAATATTAGTACCTGGTTCATTTTGAGTGGTGTAATATTTTGTTTACTCAAAGGAGACGTAGAATGTTATAGATTATTCGAACATTTGCGTACTCGACGTTTTGGGTACATTTGGTTAGTAAAGTATTAGGTTTTCTTCACATTTATGTAATGAGCACCTCATTTTGGGTAAATGTAAATTCAGGGTGATTCACGTTTCATTACAAGTTAACTCTTTGTTTTGACCTCTGCGATGCAGCAGACAGAACTGAAAGCAAGTTTCTGAAAACGAAACGCATTAACACTGCCAACTCTGATGGGTCGCCACCAGCCTCAGTAAGTGATAAGGTACTGAAGGAGTAGACAACAAAGGCATGATTTCGGAGTTTCTCCCGTCAACCCCGAAGGTCGAATTCCATTGCTCACATGCACAACCTACGGACTACAAAACGCTTAATTAATCTGTGGCTACAGTAAATTAATGGCAACACGATTTTGGTTCAATCTATACGCAGCATGCTAGCCACAAGTTATATTGTGCAACGATATGGTCTCGTACCCTACCATTCGCATACTATACAATAGCTGACCAAACGCAGTCTGCTTCCTTCGTCTGTTGTTAATGAAATGACTGAGATTGGGTCTCTGATTATTTTCTAGTTCTTGTAGAAGTTAATGTCGTCCAGGCCAGTGTGTAGCCTAATTCCGTGGCGGTCATTCAGACTTTGATAATAAGGGAGACTTATTAATACGGAACAGGCGCACTTGGATCATTCGAGTGCAGAGCAGGGTTGAAGTCCTGTTACGCCTCTACATGTACCTTGTCTTTGCGGTGTATGGAAGTGGTTGCTTTCTTCTCCAAACACGCCACGGCCTTATCCGGCCAATCTATGCATCTTTCCATACAGCAGTGCAGAGCCTTACTCCTTCAGTGCAACAACTAATAATTGCCTCTAGCACACCGCTGACGCGCTTCGTGACTCCTCATCTGGTCAGTCCACACTTTAATTGTGCCAGTAAGTTGACATAACAGGCGCTGTTTACCATATTTTGGCTGTTGTGCTGTTCTCATGCAGTAGTTCACTACGCACCCAAGCGCACCTGATGTACGCACAGTGATGAGACTGTCATGGATTAGATAGCATTTGTGTTATGAAGTTCATCTCTATATCATACACTCCAAGACAAAAGAGAACGACGCGCCACGAAGGCATTATTCGAATGGGAAGGAAATCAGTAGATGCGATTTACATGTACAAGCGAACGAATGATTAGAATCACAGAAAAACTGGATGATTTATTCAAGAGAAGGAGCCTCACACATTGAGCAAGTCAATAACGTTCGGTCCACCTTTGACGCAAGCAGTTATTCGGCTTTGCATTGATTAACGGAGTTGCTGAATATCCTCCGGTGTGACATCGTGCCAAATTATGTCCAATTGGCACATCAGATCTTTAAAATACCGAGCTGTTTGGAGTGATGCTTCAAACGTTCTCAACTGGAAAGAGATCCAGCGATCTTCCTGGCCAAGGCAGAATATAGCGAGCATTATGACAAGCAGTAGAAACTCTCGCCGTGTGTGGGTTGGCATTGTTTTGATGAAATGTAAGCCCAGGATGGCTTGCCATGAAGGGCAAAAAAAACTGGGGTTAGAATATCGTCGACACATCGTTGCGCTGTAAGGGTAACATGAATGACAACCAAAGCGGTCCTGCTATGAAAAGAAATGGCACCACAGACCATGACTCTTGGTTGTCGGGTTTCATTGCGTCTCCAGTCACGTCTTCGGCATAGAATCGCAATTACTGGAATAGAACAGTCTTCAGTGATGGGTCCTGCTTCGAACTGAGCCCCGACGACCAGCGAAGACATGTTTGAAGACGCCTCAGATAGTGATGGGGAACCAGGAATGACTGTCTGAGGTCCCATTTCATTTCGTAGTAGAACACCTTTGGTTGACATTCACGGCACGACTACTCTCTACGTCCCGTTTTGTTGACCTTCATGGCAAAGTATCCTGGGCTTAGATTTCAGCAAGATAATGCCTGCTGGCACACGATGAGAGTACACATTGCCTGTTTCCGTGCTTGCCAAATCGTACCTTGGCCCAGGGAGGTCACCGGGTCTCTGTACCACTGAGAAAGTTTGGAGCATTATGGGCTTTGCCCTCCAACCCGCTCTGGATACTGACAACCTAAGGCGCCAATTGGACAGAATGTGGCGCAATATCCCTCCAGAGGTTATCCAACAAGTCCATCAATCAATGTAAGGTACTAACGCATTATTGGCTTGCTCAGTTTCTGAAGCTCTTGCTCCTGAATAATTCATCCAGTTTTCCTGAAATTGTAATCACTTGTTTGTCTGTAAATCTACATCGTATCTACCGATTTCGTCAAATTTGGATGCATCAAATTTTTTGTCTTAGAGGGTATATTAAGAATATGTAGTCAGGGGAGCTCGGGATGGCTGGAGTGGCGGATTCACAATTGGGCAGGAAAACCAACGATCTACACTATACCGATGACACAACGCTCATTTCAGGAAGTGAGGAGGAGCTTAGCCATCTGTTCTTCAGAGTGAAAACTGTTAGTTTAATTTTCTGCTTAATAGTAAACACGAGAAAGGCCAGACTATTATTTATTAATCCACAATGTTTATATGAAATGCAACGTACGGGTTACTTAAAGAATCTGGAGGTAGTGAATGATTGTCCATATATAGGATCCCTCACCAATGACACGGCGAATTGTGATAAAAAATGAAACGATGAATCGTCATTGGCCTAGCCGAAGTGGCTAAACTCAAGTTCTGGCTGAACCGGGCAATATCCAAGCGTTGGTGTTCAATGTGTCCTTGCTTGGCTGTGAGACCTAGACTTGAAAGCTAGTAACAAGAGCCGAATTGCCAACGTGATGTGACGTCGGCGGAAGATGTTACGTAAATTGGACACAAGAAGAAACATTGCTTCCATTACAGAAGAACTGGGCTCCACAAGTAATTTGTCTCCCGTTTCAGTAAAAGATCCTTCCACTTCCTTGGACTATTTTCAGAGCAGAAGGGGATAATTTAGAAAAGACGATCTTGCAAGGCAAATTCGTGGCCAAAGATGACGAGAAAGAGCAGTGAGCAGATGGCTTCATGAAGCGAGGTAAAATACCGGCACACCTCTTCACGTGACATTACGAAGAGCAGCAGATCGCTGTGTATTTCCGCGTCCAGTCGAAGGTTCACTTACTTAAAAAATGAATGAAGTAATAAAGCCAAAACACTCAGCAATGGCTAAACCGACCAACGATGGTTACTACGATGGTCTGAAGTACTACGCCCTTCTATACACAGGGCGAGATATTATGTTTTGTTTTCAATGTGACATTAAATGTGTTTACATGATAGCTACGAGACCGATGTCCTCTAAAGAGGAATGAATAGGTACTGACTCACTTCATAGTTAGCTTTTGCCTGAAGATGGCTCGACACCTAAAATCGCGACTGTAAACAGATAGATCTAGTAGCAGTGTACGCAAACAATGTTGTCATTTTTAAAGCTGAGTTCTAATTTTAACTCGGTGCTTACTAACTGTGGTAAAAATTCTAATCGCGTTTCTCTTCCAATACTTCATTTATATTTCAACATTAACTGAGTTTTGCGCTGGTCATTGGTAGTATACGATAGTAATATGAAATAGAAAAACACTTCCTAATGTTCTGCAAATTTGTATTTATTTGGTTACATACCGGCTGTCTTCTTCTCAGGCCATTTTCAGGTGACAACTGAATGTCTCAAACACAGACAAAAATGGTGTGCGACTTACACAAACATTATCTATCCAGAAGAGGCAAAAATGACGTAGATTATTTGTATAGGAAATCATTACTTTGTGTCACATATAAATAACTACATTAATTAAAATAGGGGTAGAAACAAAGGTCATATGTGGAGATACATTTAACAACTGATAAGAAATAAAATTAATTTAGAATTTGACTTTAGTATTTATAACGTTACAAAAGCTAGATGCAAATCGTAAATTAATCTTCTTTCTCATCTGTTGTTAGATGTATCTCCACATAAAACCTTTTTTTCCGCCTCGTTTTTAGTTAATGTGATTATTTATATGCGAAAAAATGTAATGCTTTCCTATGTAAACACTCTACGTCATTTTTGCATCTTCTGTCAGATAGTATTTGTGTAAGTTGCTCATCATTTTTCTCTTTGTTTGTGACATTCAATTGTCGCTTGAAGATCGACTAAGGCGTCGAAAGCCGGTTCGTGACCAAATAAACATAATTTTGCCAAACGTTATGAAGTGTTTTCCTTGTTAAAGTTATGTCCTCTAAACGACGTTAAAATGGCGTAGACGGAAAGCAAGAGAAATAAATGAGTGCATTTTGCTGACTTTTCCTTTACGTTCCGCGGGAACAATACACTGTAAGGGTCTCCATTACCTAACAAGTTTATCTGAAAGGAAGCATCTCAACTTGTATTTGAAAACCTCTGTGTTTATCATTTATATTTTTTAATCCCGCTAAAAAGTTGACAATAATGGAAATGTATTTAATCAGATTGACTTTTTTGAATGGTTAAATATGTGTTATTCAAGTTTAAATAATTTTGAGGCACGTTGAGTAGACACCACGGTTATTATAAATGAGTATACTATTAACCACAATTCCCATGAGCCAGTATATACATAATACATTTAGTTGCGACACAGAACTCAGACGATGAAATGCCGGTCCAGTGAATTTCCATGAACTGACACAGCAGATCGTTAAGATTACGTGAATGCATCTAGTCACTCCAAAATCTGCCTTTAAGCTCCGCAAGCCACCTCCATAGTGTGTGGCGGAGTGTGCTTCTGGTACTACAACCATTACCCTCCCTCCCAGTTTAATTCCCGAAAAGTGCGCCGGAAGAACACATTTCAGAAAAATTCCGTCTGAGCTCCCGTTTCGCTGCTGTTCTAATCGTAGATATATGTGTGGAACCAATTAAGTCGTTCCCTTAATCTTTGGGGAATGTAGACTTTTGAAATCCTAACAGTAAATCTCTCCGTGATGTATATAGCCTCTGTTTCAAAATTTTATCTAAATGTATTGACAGTTATCAAAACCTTTCTCTATATCTACAGTACAACCGTAGGTTTTACTTTCATCTATATACCTTTTAAGATAAGTCGTAGTGTCAGTACAGATTTGACTGTTCCTCTATTTATCCGTAACACGAACTGATCTTCCCCAAGGTCGACTTCTATCAGTTTTTCCATTTTTCTATTAAAAATTTGTGTCAAAATTTTGCTAGTATGACTTATGAAACTGTCTTCTTTGGATTTTGGATTATAACGGTCTCTTGAAATCTGACAGTATTTTGCCTATCTCATATATTCTATGTAAACTGAAAGTGGAGGTGGGAGAAATGAAAGGAAAAGAAAGCGAAGGGAAGGGATTACTGATGTCAGCTGCATCGTGACTGCGTTCTTCAGGTATTTTAGGACCTAATGACTATGAGTTTTTGGCAAAGGTATGCAGAAAGTTAAAAAATGGTTGTTGTGAAACTAGTAACCAGCTGAGAAGTCACATAGGCGGTTGCTGCTCTGATCTGAAAACCGAATTTCAAGCGCAGTGTCGTATTTAAGAGAAATTTTGTTGCTGTTGAATTAAGTACATTTAATATAATTTTGGACAGACCCATACCTGTAGGAACGGCTGACATTTCTAAGATGCTCTTTGTAGATTTCCATTGTTAGTACATACTGAAGGAACTTTAGGAAAAAAAGTATTGAAATATGTTACACAGACGTGCATAGTTTATTTTGTCATGTAACAACCTCAAATTGACAGACGAAAACAACCATAGCACCAAAAAATAACTAGTATAGAGTAATAAAATTTCGGAAACACATTTGTCTGACTAACATATGATAGTGATTAACTTAGCAAGATCATAGTTTAATGCAAGCGTGATGTAAGCCAATGCAAATAAGAAACTCTGGTACATGAATAAACGCTGTATCCGCCAGAATGCTGAGCGCAAGCATGCAAACGTGTTCTACAGGTGCGGGATGTCATTTCGTGCGATGGATTTCCATGCCTGTTGCACTTGGTCTGTCAGTACATGGACGGTTAATGCTGATTGTAGGTGACGCTGCAGTTTTCGTCCTATGATGTCCCATACGTGATCCAGCTTCTCGTAGCCCTGCTACACTACCTCAACCATACTCAGGTTTTGATAATGGCGTGTTTGTCAGCTTTGTTACCTTAAAAGTGTTCTTGACTAACATCAATTCATCACTTCCATTCTCAAAGCTGACTAATGCTCACGACCGTTATAGGCTGTATTTGAAACAAACCTGATTTGCATCCTCTTAAGAGGCTGGCACGCAGTTTGAAGAGGCATTGTTTTTCAGATGTAGGAACACTTCTGCCAACTTTCGTTTATGTGGAATGTCTCCTTCTTGGTGTTGCGATTTTTTGTCCATCAGTGTATTTATGGTATTAAAAGTGATGCATAAATGCGGCTTGAGACGGTTATGCCTTCGTAGCAATTATAACATCCCATACGTCAATAAAATTAAAGTGAGTTTGATGAAAGATATATTACCGGGGGTCATCATCATAGAATCGACAGACTGACAGGAAAAGTGTAATCTCTCTTAGTCGAAACAAACACCTAACGTGTAGAGCAAAAGATGTGAAATGCTTATGACATAAGGAATTAAACATTGATGATTACCGAGAACGTGTGTTAAATTACGTTGATAAAGTGAGCCGACCAGAGTGGCCGAGCGGTTCTAGGCGCTACAGACCGGTTCCGCGCGACCGCTACGGTCGCAGGTTCGAATCCTGCCTCGGGCATGGATGTGTGTGATGTCCTTAGGTTAGTTAGGTTTAAGTAGTTCTAAGTTCTAGGGGACTGATGACCTGAGACGTTAAGTCCCATAGTGCTCAGAACCATTTGAACCATTTTTTTGATAAATTGACTGTTCAGTGAATAAATTGATCCAATCTGCATGCAAAGTAGTGCAATTGGCATTATTGCCAAAATATGACAACCGTTTCATACTCCATGATAAATTGGGCGCTGTGATGTGAGGCTGTTTTTCAGAAGACATGCCTAGTCATCACCTGAGTGCGGAACTCGAGGCGATTTAATACTGATTTAACAGTAAACTAGCTGAAAATGAAATGGTAGCAAACGTACTGTATATGTAATGCACCGAAATTGTAACCTACGAGAAGTAAGAGTGTTTTGAAAATGTAAGGTAACTTCAAAAAGTGAGTTACACTTTATTACGGCAGAACAAGTCATTTCAATTGAATAGTTCTACACATGAAGGTGCCAGAAACGTATGACACTACTTTTCAAGGTAGTCATCAGGTCTAAGTAGACAAGAGTCCGAACGGTCTATAAGTCGTCCAGTTCCTCGACGAAAGAAATCTGCTCCTTGACCACGGAGCCATTGGAAAATTTCTTTCTCTCTCTCCCCATAAGAACGATTTATTTTTCGTAGAGACGGAGTTCAGCTAATGGAAAAGCAGATAGTAGCGGAACGCTATGGAGTCAAGTGGAGACTAGGACTTTTCCTGTGAAGAGCTCAAGAGAGTGATTCTGGACACTTCTTGTCGAGCGCTGGAAGAAGTCAGACCTGCCTGTGATAACGTGCTTGATTCAGTCGTATAGATGATTGTTTGTGGGTGGTGAATAGCCCTATGTTACTTTAACTTTTGAAGAGACTCTAACTCACAAGAGATCTGAATGTACACCAGTGTAGAACTCCAGATTTATTTCGCTTGTATTACGGAACTGAGGATAGAATATGACTTACTATTTTTAGTATCGTGTGTATTAATTTGTAAATCATCATGCAGAACCCTGAACTGTGTTTAGCCGGTGAACATTTTGTGTATTTTGATTAAGAAATGGACTTAGCTTTCGCTTATGTTCGATGAATATTCAGTTTGGAGATCTTGCTACCATTCTAGAATGCTCTTGTTGCCTTTGATAAGGATATGTTCTGTCTGTGTTTTAACTAGAATCTTAAGAGCACTTCCTGTTTCTTTGAGATTTCCTTTCTTGAATAAACATTATTCTACAATCTACATAATTCTCTGGTCTCTACATCTACATGTACATGATTACTCTGCAATTAACATTTAAGTGCTTGGCAGAGGGTTCATCGAATCACAATCATACTATCTCCCTACCATTCCACTCCCGAACAGCGCGCGGGAAAAACGAACACCTAAACCTTTCTGTTCGAGCTCTGATTTCTCTTATTTTATTTTGATGATCATTCCTACCTATGTAGGTTGGGCTCAACAAAATATTTTCACATTCGGAAGAGAAAGTTGGTGACTGAAATTTCGTAAATAGATCTCGCCGTGACGAAAAACGTCTTTGCGTTAATGAATTCCATCCCAACTCGCGTATCATATGTGCCACACTCTCTCCCCTATTACATGATAACACAAAACGAGCTGCCCTTTTTTGCACCCTTTCGATGTCCTCCGTCAATCCCACCTGGTAAGGGTCCCACACCGCGCAGCAGTATTCTAACAGAGGACGAACGAGTGTAGTGTAAGCTGCCTCTTTAGTGGACTTGTTGCATCTTCTAAGTGTCCTGCCAATGAAACGCAACCTTTGGCTCGCCTTCCCCACAATATTACCTATGTGGCCTTTCCAACTAAAGTTGTTCGTAATTTTAACACCCAGGTACTTAGTTGAATTGACAACCTTGAGAATTGTACTATTTATCGAGTAATCGCATTCCAACGGATTTCTTTTGGAACTCATGTGGATCACCTCACACTTTTCGTTATTTAGCGTCAACTGCCACCTGCCACACCATACAGCAATCTTTTCTAAATCGCTTTGCAACTGATACTGGTCTTCGGATGACCTTACTAGACGGTAAATTACGGCATCATCTGCGAACAACCTAAGAGAACAGCTCAGATTGTCAACCAGGTCATTTATATAGATTAGGAACAGCAGAGGTCCCAGGACGCTTCCCTGGGGAACACCTGATATCACTTCAGTTTTACTCGATGATTTGCCGTCTATTACTACGAACTGCGACCTTCCTGACAGGAAATCACGAATCCAGTCGCACACCTGAGACGATACCCCATAGGCCCACAGCTTGATTAGAAGTCGCTTGTGAGGAACGGTGTCAAAAGCCTTCCGAAAATCCAGAAACACGGAATCAACTTGAGATCCCCTGTCGATAGAGGCCATTACTTCGTGCGAATAAAGAGCCAGCTGCGTTGCACAAGAACGATGTTTTCTGAAACCATGCTGATTACGTATCAATAGATCGTTCCCTTCGAGGTGATTCATAATGTTTGAATACAGTATATGCTCCAAAACCCTACCACAAACCGACGTCAATGATATAGGTCTGTAGTTCGATGGATTACTCCTACTACTCTTCTTAAACACTGGTGCGACCTGCGCAATTTTCCAATCTGTAGGTACAGATCTATCGGTGAGCGAGCGGTTGTATATGAGTGCTAAGTAGGGAGCTATTGTATAAGCGTAATCTGAAAGGAACCTAATCGGTATACAATCTGGACCTGAAGACTTGCCCGTATCAAACGATTTGAGTTGCTTCGCAACCCCTAATGTATCTACTTCTAAGAAACTCATGTTCGTGTTTCAAATTCTGGAATATTCCATTTGTCTTCCCTGGTGAAGGAATTTCGGAAAACTGCGTTCAATAACTCCGCTTTAGCGACACAGTCGTCGGTAACAGTACCATCGGCACTGCGCAGCGAAGGTATTGACTGCGTCTTGCCGCTTGTGTACTTTGCATACGACCAGAATTTCTTCGGATTTTCTACCAAATTTCGAGACAATGTTTCGTTGTGGAACCTATTAAAGGCATCTCGCGTTGAAGTCCGTGCCAAATTTCGCGCGTCTGTAAATTTTAGCCAATCTTCGGGATTTCGCGTTCTTCTGAACTTCGCTTGCTTTTTCCGTTGCCTCTGCAACAGCGTTCGGACCTGTTTTGTGTACCATGGGGGATCAGTTCCATCTCTTACCAATTTATGAGGTATGAATCTCTCAATTTCTGTTGCTACTATATCTTTGAATTTGAGCCACATCTCGTCTACATTTGCATGGTCAGTTCGGAAGGAATGGAGATTGTCTCTTAGGAAGGCTTCTAGTGACACTTTATCCGCTTTTGTAAATAAAATTATTTTGCGTTTGTTTTTTGGTGGATTTTGAAGAAACGGTATTGAGCCTAGCTACAACGACCTTGTGATCACTAATCCCTGTATCAGTCATGATGCTCTCTATTAGCTCTGGATTGTTTGTGGGTAAGAGGTCAAGTGTGTTTTCGCAATCATTTACAATTCGTGTGGGTTCGTGGACTAACTGCTCGAAATAATTTTCGAAGAAAGCATTTAGGACAATCTCGGAAGATGTTTTCTGCCTACCACCGGTTTTGAACAAGTATTTTTGCCAACATATCGAGGGAAGGTTGATGTCCCCACCAACTATAACCGTATGAGTGGTGTATTTATTTGTTACGAGACTCAAACTTTCTCTGAATTGTTCAGCAACTATATTATCGGAGTCTGGGGGTCGGTAGAAGGAGCCAATTATTAACTTAGTTCGGCTGTTAAGTATAACCTCCACCCATACCAATTCGCACGGAGTATCTACTTCGACTTCACTACAAGATAAACAACATCAGTTACAGACATTAGAGTATGTTATTAAATAACCATTTAACTTTCATTTTGAATTTCTGTGTATTTTATTAACTTGCAATTCTAGCCACTGCGTAGACTATTTGATTGCAGGATGGCGGCAGGAGTGGTCGAGCGGTTCTAGGCGCTAGAGTCCGGAGCAGCGCGACCGCTGCGGTCGCAGGTTCGAATCCTGCGTCGGGCATGGATGTGTGTGATGTCCTTAGGTTAGTTAGGTTTAAGTAGTTCTAAGTTCTAGGGGACTGATGACCTCAGCAGTTAAGTCCCATAGAGCTCAGAGCCATTTGAACCATTTTGATTGCAGGATAACAACTAGTGGTTATTATCTGCTGCGATAGCTGCGTGGCATGAAAGCAGATGTGTGCAGCTCGGCCCTATGACTACATCGAGCTGTTCCCTTTAAACAGAGCTGTGTGTAGCCCGGGTAACTACAGTATGAGTAACCAAAGGTAAAGGCGCATCTGCTTTGCTCGTATGGAATGCTGTTTGGAAGAACAACTACAGTAGAAATTATTATCGGGTGCCATCACAATGTACACTCCTGGAAATTGAAATAAGAACACCGTGAATTCATTGTCCCAGGAAGGGGAAACTTTATTGACACATTTCTGGGGTCAGATACATCACATGATCACACTGACAGAACCACAGGCACATAGACACAGGCAACAGAGCATGCACAATGTCGGCACTAGTACAGTGTATATCCACCTTTCGCAGCAATGCAGGCTGCTATTCTCCCATGGAGACGATCGTAGAGATGCTGGATGTAGTCCTGTGGAACGGCTTGCCATGCCATTTCCACCTGGGGCCTCAGCTGGACCAGCGTTCGTGCTGGACGTGCAGACCGCGTGAGACGACGCTTCATCCAGTCCCAAACATGCTCAATGGGGGACAGATCCGGAGATCTTGCTGGCCAGGGTAGTTGACTTACACCTTCTAGAGCACGTTGGGTGGCACGGGATACATGCGGACGTGCATTGTCCTGTTGGAACAGCAAGTTCCCTTGCCGGTCTAGGGATGGTAGAACGATGGGTTCGATGACGGTTTGGATGTACCGTGCACTATTCAGTGTCCCCTCGACGATCACCAGTGGTGTACGGCCAGTGTAGGAGATCCCTCCCCACACCATGATGCCGGGTGTTGGCCCTGTGTGCCTCGGTCGTATGCAGTCCTGATTGTGGCGCTCACCTGCACGGCGCCAAACACGCATACGACCATCATTGGCACCAAGGCAGAAGCGACTCTTATCGCTGAAGACGACACGTCTCCATTCGTCCCTCCATTCACGCCTGTCGCGACACCACTGGAGGCGGGCTGCACGATGTTGGGGCGTGAGCGGAAGACGGCCTAACGGTGTGCGGGACCGTAGCCCAGCTTCATGGAGACGATTGCGAATGGTCCTCGCCGATACCCCAGGAGCAACAGTGTCCCTAATTTGCTGGGAAGTGACGGTGTGGTCCCCTACGGCACTGCGTGGGATCCTACGGTTTTGGCGTGCATCCGTGCGTCGCTGCGGTCCGGTCCCAGGTCGACGGGCACGTGCACCTTCCGCCGACCACTGGCGACAACATCGATGTACTGTGGAGACCTCACGCCCCACGTGTTGAGCAATTCGACGGTACGTCCACCCGGCCTCCCGCATGCCCACTATACGCCCTCGCTCAAAGTCTGTCAACTGCACATACGGTTCACGTCCACGCTGTCGCGGCATGCTACCAGTGTTAAAGACTGCGATGGAGCTCCGTATGCCACGGCAAACTGGCTGACACTGACGGCGGCGGTGCACAAATGCTGCGCAGCTAGCGCCATTCGACGGCCAGCACCGCGGTTCCTGGTGTGTCCGCTGTGCCGTGCGTGTGATCATTGCTTGTACAGCCCTCTCGCAGTGTCCGGAGCAAGTATGGTGGGTCTGACACACCGGTGTCAATGTGTTCTTTTTTCCATTTCCAGGAGTGTATTATGAAACTGCAGTTGTACTGTAAGATGATAATCTAACGAAACACTTCCATAATGCATTTTCTTGTGATTCGTACATATGGTACCTATTTGAACATACAGTACCGACAGAATAGTCCTTCTTCATGCATTTGAACAAGTGCTTAGATTATATCACATGATGACTTTCAGAGAGTGTATGTGTATGGACTTCGCTATGTGCAGACAAGGAAAGCATACTTCTGATGGACAATTCATTCATAGATATTATATGATTGCCTAGTAGGCATCAATCGCCAGGGGGAGAAGGGAGGAAGATGGGGAGGGGAATGATAACATCATACATTTGTCCGTGCATGTAGGCAACCCAAAGGCAAAGTTTAAATTTTACTGAGAATGTCCATTGCATTCCTTGCATGATACAGTACGCCCATTACTCTCGTCCCACGACCATGACCCAGAATTCCCGTTGCCCTCCTACTTATGTGCTATAACAGTACTACCGTCTGCCATGAGCTTCACAGTAGATTGCAGAATATGGACGCAGAATGCAGCTCCGAGATGGATTTACTGCGAGATGATTTGAAGAACAAGGTTGTTTAATACCTCAGAAAGATTTAAAAACTATTTCTACAAACAAGTGACTAAGCGTTGCGATCAGGGAAATGTAACTTGTATGCTGAAAACTGACACAGAACAAAACCTTTGAAATAAAATAACGTTCTGCAAATGAACGCTTTGTGCAATAATTAAAAATTTCTTGTTACCAGCAGTTAGTGACCTCATTTTTTGTAAACATAAACTTAATTAGGACAACGTACTGGTAAGCTAATTTTGGTTGATGCCTTGGATGGAATGCATTTTCTTTCAACAAAGCAGGAATACAGTTCCCTTCGAGCAACCTGAGCACTAAAAAACTTAGCGAATGCTTGCTGCAAAGTGGCGACCGATAGACGATAGGTCGAGCCTTTTCCGTAGGTCGGCGTCGTAGAACACTTGGACTGAATCTTGTCGATTTTTGTGTGTAGGGTAACCTTAAAGCTTCGTGTATTGCAGTCCTGTTATTTTTGTTGCAGAATCATATTCTGTTATTTCAGTTCTTTTACTGAGGCTTTTCTGGAGGAAGAATTCCAATATAAAGAAACCCACCATTGAGCCAGGAAGCACCAAACATGTGAAAAGCAGCTTGTTTTATTCATGCGTGTGAGACTGCGGGTAAACTGTTACATTCCCTCCGTAGATTTCCGCAGGGCGCTACTCACTGCAACATAAGGCTCAAATGCAACAGCGATGTGATCATACAGTGCACACCATATTCACAAATATACAGTTACCTCCACGAGGTTTTGAGTGATCGTTCTCCGTTCTTACGTTGGATGGTGAATGCTTAGCAATAAGATAAAGTGTCGATGGTAGCGAAGCAGGAGTGTTAATGTTCTTACTACAGTTAATTAATTTATCAGCTAAAACTACCAGCACTTCATATTGTTTGCGAACATGGCTGTAAGGAATTGTAGACTTAAACAGTGTCTGCAACTGATGTACTGAACGACAGCTCTTCTTGAATATGGGTAAATGAAACATAAGGCCTGCAAAACTTTCAAATTGTATTTATTTATTTATTTATTTATTTATTTATTGTTCCGTGGGACCACATTTAGGAGAAGTCTCCATGGTCATGGAATGAGTCAATACATGAAATTATAACACGATTGTAGAAATAGATAAAATGAAATATAAGAAACATATTCAGGCGACAAGTCGTTAGTTTAAATAAAGAAAATCAAGAATGTAACACTGGAATTTGCTTAATTTTTTATCTCTTCCAGGAGCTCCTCGACAGAATAGAAGGAGTGAGCCATGAGGAAACTCTTCAGTTTAGACTTAAAAGTGTTTGGGCTACTGCTAAGATTTTTGAGTTCTTATGGTAGCTTATTGAAAATGGATGCAGCAGAATACTGCACTCCTTTCTGCACAAGAGTCAAGGAAGTGCATTCCACATGCAGATTTGATTTCTGCCTAGTATTAACTGAGTGAAAGCTGCTAACTCTTGGGAATAAGCTAATATTGCTAACAACAAACGACATTAAAGAAAATACATACTGTGAGGGCAATGTCAAAATTCCCAGACTATTGAATAGGGGTCGACAAGAGGTTTTCGAACTTACACCATACACAGCTCGAACAGCCCGTTTTTGAGCCAAAAATGCCCTTTTTGAATCAGAAGAATTACCCCAAAAAATAATACCATATGACATAAGCGTATGAAAATATGCGAAGTATGCTACTTTTCGTGTTGAAATGTCACTTATTTCAGATACTGTTCTAATGGTAAATAAAGCGGCATTTAGTTTCTGAACAAGATCCTGAACATGGGCTTTCCACAACAGCTTACTGTCTATCCGTACGCCTAGGAACTTGAACTGTTCCGTCTCGCTTATAACATGCCCATTCTGTCTGATTAAAATGTCAGTTCTTGTTGAATTGTGGATTAGAAACTGTAAAAACTGAGTCTTACTGTGATTTAGCATCAAATTATTTTCCACAAGCCACGAACTTATATCATGAACTACATTATTTGATAATGTTTCAATATTACACACAAGATCCTTCACTACCAAGGTGGTGTCATCGGCAAACAGAAATATTTTTGAATCACCTGTAATACTAGAAGGCATATCATTTACATAAATAAGGAACAGCAGTGGCCCCAGCACCGACCCTTGGGGAACGCCCCATTTAACAGTGCCCCATTGGGACTGAACATCATTACCACTCTCAATATTGCGGAGGATTACCTTCTGCTTTCTGTTCTTAAAGTAGGAGGCGAACCAATTGTAAGCTACTCCCCTTACTCCATAATGTTCCAACTTCTGCAGTAATATTTTGTGGTCAACACAGTCAAAAGCCTTCGTTAAATCAAAGAAAACACCTAACGTTCGCAACCTTTTATTTAATCCGTCCAATACCTCACAGAGAAAAGAGACTATAGCATTTCCAGTTGTTAAGCCATTTCTAAAACGAAACTGTACATTTGACAGCAAATTATGTGAATTTAAATGCTGCAGTAACCTTGTATATACAACCCTCTCGATAACTTTAGCAAACACCGATGGCATAGAAATAGGTCTATAATTGTCAACATTATCCCTGTCTCCCTTTTTATAAATTGGCTTCACTAACGAGTACTTTAATCGGTCAGGAAACCGACCACTCCTAAAGGAAAAGTTACAGATATGGCTAAGTACTGAGCTAACATACGTGGAACAATACTTCAGTATTCTGCTAGATACCCCGTCATATCCATGAGAGTTCTTGGTCTTTAGTGATTTAATTATTAACTCAATCTCCCTCTTGTCAGTATCATGGAGGAGCATTTCAGGTAACAGTCTCGGAACACTTTTTTCTAAGAGCGCTATATGATTCCCTGTTGGGACTAGGTTTCTATTTAGTTCACCTGCTATATTCAGAAAGTGATTATTAAGTACTGTACATATATGCGACTTATCAGTAACACGGACATCCCCACTACGCACTGATTCTATATTCTCGACCTGTCTCTGCAGACCAGCCACTTCCTTTACGACTGACCATATGGTTTTAATTTTATCCTGAGACTTAGCTATTCTATCTGCATACCACATACTTTTTGCCTTCCTAATAACTTTTTTAAGCACCTTACAATACTGTTTGTAATGGGCTGCTGCATTTAGATTTTGACTGTTTCTAACGTTTTGATATAATTGCCACTTTGTTCTACAAGATATTCTTATCCCTTTAGTCAGCCACCCAGGCTGCCTGTTTGTGCTAGTACCCTGTTTTGAACGTTCTAACGGAAAGCAACTTTCAAAGAGCACGAGAAAAGTCTTGAGGAAAGCATTATATTTATCGTCTACTGTATCAGCACTATAAACATCTTGCCACTCTTGTTCCTTGATAAGGTTTACAAAAGTCTGTACAGCAACTGGATCAGCTTTCCTAAAAAGTTGGTAACTGTATTTAACATGTGTTGCAGCACAAAAATCTTTTAGACTTAAAATTTGTGCATCATGATCTGAAAGGCCATTCACCTTTTTGCTAACAGAATGCCCTTCTAATAATGACGAATGAACAAAAATATTGTCTATGGTTGTTCTACTGCTCCCTTGCACTCTCGTTGGAAAGAATACGGTTTACATAAGATTATATGAATTAAGGAGGTCTACCAGCATCCTTTTCCTTCCACAATCACTTATACAATTAATATTGAAGTCACCACATATAACTAACTTTTTGTGTTTCCTATAAAGTGAACCAAGAACCTCCTCTAGCTTTAGCAAAAATGTTGTGAAATCGGAGTCTGGGGATCTATAAATAACAACAGTAAGAAGTTTAGCTCCACTAAATTTAACCACACCTGCACAACATTCAAACACCTTTTCAGTGCAGTACTTTGAAACATCAATTGACTCAAATGGGATACCGTTTTTCACATACATGGCTACTCCCCCACACCGCAAAGAGCTCCTAGAAAAGCTGCCAGCCAACCTGTATCCTGGTAAAGGAAGCCTCTGAATTATCTCCTTATTTAAGAAGTGTTCAGATATACCAATAATTTCAGAGTCAACATCTATAAGCAGTTCACTAACTTTATCTCTAATACCTTGTATATTTTGATGAAATATACTAATTCCCTCATTAATCGGATACCCAAGCTTTGTAGAAAGTGGTTTCTTTGTTAGAGAGACTTCCCTTAAGCAGGAATACCTATCAGCTGACTTCAATCTAAAAAAGGTACAGCTCTAATACCCACAACTACAGGAATTTTCCCATGAGTGATCCCACCACCCCCACCTATGCTGTCACCTATAAGTTTTGCCAACCTCCCCTTCCCATACCTGTTGAGGTGCAGGCCATGTCTAGTGAAATCCGTCCTGCTGATAGACTCCACCGACACCACTGAAAAGTGACTCATGCCTTCTGTCATCAGCGCACCCCCAAGTCTCATGTTATTACGCCTGACGGCTGTATTAAGATGAGGCCGATCGTGACGCTGAAACAGTTCCACGAAATGCACATTCGTGTTGCCAGTCTGAGTGGCTATCTTTTCCAGGTCACCATCTATGTCATACTCCCCATCCCTATCAATACTATTACCAGCCCCACCCACAATCACTACCTGATCCTCTTTAGTAAAATCCCTACATAACCCCCCTATGTTAAAAGTCACCTGAGCCCTTCCTGCATTAGGCTTCACAATGCTCGTGACCTGGTACTCACTCCCCAAAACTTCCTGCAACTGCTGGCCTACACCTCTACCATGAGAACTACCTAACAGCAGAACCTTCTTCTTTCTCTTAGACTTTGCAACTGTCCTAGCCACCGTAACTGCTGAGGTCTGCTGCATACTTCCTACATCTACAGCTACTAGAGATTCCTCTCCACTAGACTCTGACAGTTGGTCATATCTATTACAAACACCAATAGTAAAACTATCTGAAAATCTCCTTCTCCTAGCAGATCTCTTGCCAACAGCCAGCTCCCATTCCCCAACCCCCTTCTCCCTCCTCATCCTATCTAGCTCCTCCTGTGCGTTTTTCAACTGCACCTGAAGGGCACAGATCTTACGCTCCTGCTCCTCTATCAACTTACTCTTGCTACATAACCTGCAGTTCCAGGAGAGGATCTCACCAGAATGCCCACTGGCTTCCCCACTGCATTCCCCCCAGTGAAAATACTTCGAACAAGTCTCACACCGCAATCCACTACTCACGAACCTACGGCAAAGCCCACACTTCTCACTCATGGTAAAATTTTACAATTATTGAAACAAGAAAACAACTTTATGTAAGTTCCGCTACTACAATAAAAAGTGACTACAATTATCACAAACTTGCTCTACAAAGGAAGTAACTACTATTATTGACAGTATTAATCAACAACAAATGAGAATATAACAAAATACTAACACAGAAAGAAAATCAAACGTCTAATGACAGTAACGAAACTGAAAGCAGTTCGCAAAAATTTCTTCTGAAGTTATTTCACCGGAAAACACCAAGGACACCGGTTGAAGACTACTAAAGTTCCTAAATAAACTACTATACACAAACAATTAATTAGTACTTAGCTTTCAATGCGCCGCTACAGCTGCAACTGGTCAGCGCGGAATGTAAACACGGGTAAGAGGTTAAGTTGCTCGATACGAAACACTCACAAATATCAGGCCACAACACAAGAAATGCAGAGGTGAATGAAGAAACCACTAATAAGTCACTTATATAGTAAATATTATCACAAAAACAGTTAAAATATATATCTGAAACCTAAAAATAGATGAAAACTTAGAGAGCGATCTCACACGCAGTCACGCGCTTATGACGTCACACCAAAGACAAGTTAGTGGTTAGTGGTTAGTGGTTAGTGGTTAATATCTGGGGCCTTTCACACTTTTGAAATATCAAGATGGTGGCAATATGAAACTATATGAAGAGAAATGCACACGTCAAATTATCAGCAGAGAAAACGAATGACAAACTTAGATTTACTAGAAGGATGCCTGGAAAGCGCACAAGAATTGCTAGCAAACCCTATACAGGTGTCTAGTATGACGTAATTTACAGTACTACTGATCCATTGCTTGATATCTTTACCACACCTGGTCCCACGTATAAAGTATGTAAGATGGCAGGAACTATGCCCCTTACATGAAGTCATTAAAGATCACCTAACTCACGTTGAGCGAACAGTAGGGCTGAACAAAAATTGCTGACAAGGCACAATGCATCTTGTAGAGGGTATAGTATGGACGTATTGGAATAATTAATATTGGGTGATGGTTTTAAAGTAATTCACACGACATGAAAACTTTGTGGAAACGCGTCGATTTACTGGAGGATAGTTTATCCCAGGGAAGTGTTCAAGAGTTGACCGAGGCCGGCTGGGAGCGGTGAAGGGAAGCGACAATAGGCAGCTTAGGGCGGCTCAAGCTCTGAGAAAGCGGTAACGGGGCGCGGCCTCCAGCTGCCTTAAGATGAGTGACAGTGAGTGGATGGTTGACCCCATGCTGGTGTACCGGGAAGCAGACGGAGAACTTGTACGCCTGTTGATAAATGTCCGTTGTCCCGTTTTCAGTGAAACATGCGAGAAAGCCGCGCAAAGCTACGGTGGAGCGGTCAACAGAGGCCAAAATATGCGTGTTCGTGACTATAGCAACTTCACGCTGAATTCACGGTCCACAGAGTCTGAAGTAAATAAGGTGAAGAGCGACAGAATGAAATACGCCAGCCTCCAATGGGAGGGGAAACCGAGGCGAAGAGTGGACTGGCAGAAGTCTCCGTAGAGGTCTTCCATTCCGATCTTGCCCAGAGTGCGGACGTGGCATTCTTTACTCAGCTTGCCTGAGAAAGAGTGAGCATCTCTGCAGTTTAGGACTTAGCAAATGGAAGGATTGAGCTTGGAGATAGGAAGTTTTGGTTCAGCTATGTACTGAGCAAGATAGCTAGGAGTGAATAGACGAGCGCAGCCTTGCAGCACCACGAGGTCGGCCGACGTCCGCACAACGACGCTGCTCCGCCACGTTGTATTCGGTGATATTGCGCCCACTCCGGCCACTGATTAATTTGTAGGATCACGTCGGCAAAGTTTCCATGAGGGTTTCACGGGCCGTGTATTGTAGAATTCTTCTCGCACTTCGCATTACGCCTGGGTCAGTAGATAGGAATTACTTTTGATTTATCGCGCTTTACTCCACGCAAACGCAATTTATTACCACTGCCTGTTAGGAGAGTAATGTAATGTGATGATTGAAAGTTGTGAGTCAAAATAAATCTGTGCTAATCGACTGCATCTGTTTTCAATCAAGTAGTTGAAATCCCAAGCCACTTTCTTAATTAATTTTATGTTCAACATTTGCATCTGGTGTTCAATAGCTGAATATAACATCAATGTGCACCCCTTTTTAATTAAAAGGGATCAATTCTAAATCAGTTATTGTCAACACTGCCACCGCAGTTCAATCAGGAGTCACAGGGCCTTATTACTTCTTTGCGTTATCCGACATTGCGGCAGTTTTGCACTGTCTGTTGATCTGTTAGTCAATTACCTGGGGTGAACACACACCAAAACCAGATAAGTAACGGGTTGTGAGATTAAGATGGTTCAGGTGGCGTAAGGTAAGTTGCAGTCATTTCTCTTCGTAACGGGTGGGGTGTTACAAGTAGAATGACTTGAGAAACACGTTGGTAAGATCGTAACAGGTAAGTACAACTTTTACGAAAGTGTATCACAGATGCTCAGGGAAATTAAATGGGAATCGTTAGAAGAAGTGCGACCTCGTTCTCACGAAAGCCTGTTTGGTGAATAAAGACGAACGTATTTGGTGTACACTAAACGACATTAATACCGTGTCCACAGATTATTTCGCGTAGAGGTTGTGAGATTAAGATGGTTCAGGTGGCGTAAGGTAAGTTGCAGTCATTTCTCTTCGTAGTTTTCGCGAATGGGGCAGAAGGAGATGGGACTGACCCTGCCAGAAACTACACTGGTGTCCAAAATTAAAGCAGCGAACCGCTGTTTCCCCGTCATTCGTCTAATTCGCGATATAATCGTACAAACTGTCAACAGATGTCCGTATGATCGTGTTCCGCTCGGCAGATGGCATTTCGATCGACGGAAAACCACGCCAGTGATGACGTCAGGGCACCTATCGAACGGAGTGGTGTTTACCAGGTAGTCCCACAATCACAATTGCTGTGTACATTGTCACTGACGGTGCAATATAGCGCAGAAGCGACACCTGCCACACTCTCTATGCTAGAGGATCATAGGAAGAATGGAAGAAGGACAGCCGCAAACTCGTGGCCCCTTGGCTTCACGTGAATCGTTCTGTTGTTTCTCGGATGTGGCGACAGTTTACAGAGACCGAAATGGTTCAAATGGCTCTAAGCACTAAGGGACTTAGCATCTGAGGTCTTCAGTCCCCTTGACTTAGAACTACTTAAACCTAACTAACGCAACGACATCACATACGTCCATGTCCGAGGCAGCATTCGAACCTGCGACCGTAGTAGCAGCGCGGTTCCTAACTGAAGCACCTAGAACCGCTCGGCCACTGCGGCCGGCACAGAGACCGAAACAGTCTCATGAAGACCAGGGCAGGGCCGACCACATGTGACATTAGAAAGAGAGGACCGTTATTAGGCACTAAGGGTACTACGGTGCTGCCCTAGTGCTGCGCAGCAACTAGCATGGGTCCCGCAGCATCCACTAGATGTGTCGTATCGAGGCAAACGCTGTAGAGAAGGCTTCGACAGAGTGGTCTTTATTGTCACAGACCTGCTGTATGTGTGCCCCTGACGCGTCTTCAAAGAAGGGAACGTCTGGAGTGGAGTGGTCAACATGGACCCGGACGGTCGAGTGATGCGTCAGTTTTCTTTTTAAAGATGAGTCTCGATTTGGTCTGGAGAGTACTTCTCGTCAGATTCACATCTGAAGGTAATGTGGAACACGATTTAGAGATCCGATCATTGTGGCAAGAAACCGATATCGAGGAAGATCTCTAATAGTGAGGGCAGGTATTATGTAGGTAACTCGAACATCTCGTTATGAAATTGTACGGGTGAATCGGATAGGTTTAAATGCTGTCAGGTATCGTGACGAGATCTTGGGACCTCATGTACGGTTGTTGCGAGATGCTGTGCGTCCAGACTTCGTACTGACAAGGGAACCTCCCCATCGCACCCTCCTCAGATTTAATTATAAGTTGGCACATTGGATAGGCCTTGAAAAACTGAACACAGATCAATTGAGAAAACAGGAAGAAGTTGTGTGGAACTGTGAAAAAATAAGCAAAATATACAAACTGAGTAGCTTATGGGAAGATAGGCAACATCAAGGACACTGGGATTGCAGGAGCGCCGTGGTCTCGTGGTAACGTGAGCAGCTGCGGAACGAAAAGTCCTTGTTCAAATCTCCCATCGAGTGAGATCTTTAATATTTTATTTTCAGGTAAGTGACAAACTCTTATGTTTTCATCACTTTTTTGAGAGTGATTATCACATCCACAAGAAAACCTAAATCGGGCAAGGTAGAAGAATCTTTTTACCCATTCGCCAAGTGTACAAGTTAGGTGGGTCGACAACATATTCCTGTCATCTGACGCACATGCCGTCACCAGTGTCGTATAGAATATATCAGACGTGTTTTCCTGTGGAGAAATCGGTTGACCTATGACCTTTCGATCAAATGTTTTCGGTTCCGATTGGAGAGGCACGTCCTTTCGTCTACTAATCGCACGGTTTTGCGATGCGGTCGCAAAACACAGACACTAAACTTATTACAGTGAACAGAGACGTCAATGAACGACCGGACAGATAATAACTATGCAAAAATAAAGAAAGTAAAATTTTCACTTGTGCGAAGACTTGAACCAAGGACCTCTCCTTCTGCAGCTGCTCACGCTACCACGAGACCACGGCGTTCCTGAGCACCCGTGCTCCTTGACGTTACCTATGTGGCCCATGGACTACTCGGTTTGTATATTTTGCTTATTTTTTCACAGTTTCACACAACTTCTTCCTGTTTTCTCAACTGATCTGTGTTCGGTTTATCAAGGCCTATCCACTGTGCCAAGTTATAACTAAATCTGAGGGGGGTGCGATGGGGAGGTTCCCTTGTGAGGACGATAATGCTCGACCTCATAGAGCACGAGTGTTTGATCTTTTCTTGGAAGATACTTTACGCATGACGTGGCCTGCTCGCTCTCCCAATTTGAATCCCATAGAGAATGTCTCAGATGCACTTGGGAGACGGGTTGCATCACGTCAGCATCCTCCAGTGTCTCTCCAAGACCTGCCAGGAGCTCCGCAGGAAGAATGGGTGTTATTGCCTCAACATGACATTGATGGCGTTATTCACAGCATGCTCTGTCGTTGTGAGGCCTGTACTGTTGCCGGAGGTGGTCACGCCTGAAAGTGAGTACATTAACCACTTGTCGGAAGGCGTGTGCAAATCTCTTAAGTTGGAAAAAAATGAAACACATTTTCTTATTCTGTTATGCATGCTACAGTTGTTTACGTTACGTCCTTCACATCATTTCTACTTTGCCATCACCTGTTTACACTGTTTTGTGGCAAAATAAACGCAAACTTTTGCAAAATTTGCGTTTTTTGCCTTAATTTTGGACACCAGTGTACTTTATGCCAAGCGATTGTGTGTTATGGAGAATAAACTTGTAGAGCAGTAGCGCGGTGCTTCTACGTGTCATGAATTTTACAACACCTTGATAGGTTCCCAAAGGTATGTGGCACCAAATCTCTTCTCACAGGTCACGTAATTCCCGTAAATTACGTTCTGATGGTTCATGTGCGGGTTCAGACGAGGGGAATTTGGAGCCCAAGCCATTAACGTGAGTGAGATTATATCATGCTGCTGAAACCACTGTAGGACGATTCTGACCCAGTGACATGGACAATTATCGTGCTGGAAGATGCTATCGCCATCTGGAAAGACATCAACCATTAAGGGATGCGGGTGGTCCACAATAATATTCACGCAGTTCACAGCTGTCATGGTTCCTTCGACTACTACCACAGATTTCATGGAAGGTTAGGTGAATGTCCCCGATAGCATTACACCGGCTTCCATCCAGTGCGTGGTGCATGCTTCGAGCAGCGATTAATCCACTGACCAATTTCGATGACAACATTCCCACTGTAGTCGTAACTGACAATGTCGTTGGGCCAACATGGGTAGACGTAAAACTCGTTTACTGTAGAGGCCCGTGTTCGGCAATGTGTGCTGAACTGTGTGCACCAAAAGACTTGTGCCTGTACCAGCTATGTATTCGTCTGTCAGATCTGCCGCAGATCGCCGTCTAATCGTACTTCAGAGAGTAGGCAAGAATCGACCCATACATTCAGTGATGAAACATGAACGTCCAACACCGTGCCGCCCATTAGTGGTGTCACGGCCCTTCTACCACTTTCCACAAATGTCCCTGACAGCACTCGAACAGCCAACCATCTCTGCTGTTTCCGAGACGTTTGTTCGTAGGCGGCGAGCCATAGAAGTCTCCCCTTCGACAGACTCGCTTAAGTCAGTGGATTTCCCAATTTGCTGTTCCACTACATAGGTACTTTTCTTACCGCGTCACGCGTCAGCAACGGTACCAGCTGGCATTCAATAGCGCGGTGGGCAGAGATCATCATGTTTTGTGCCATCAGCGTGTTTGTAGCGTGAAATGGCATCGGATACTTATGTCTGTCACTGGCGTAATGTCGTACCCACCATAGCAAAATGGCTCTGAGCACTATGGGACTTAACATCTGTGGTCATCAGTCCCCTAGAACTTAGAACTACTTAAACCTAACTAACCTAAGGACATCACACACGTCCATGCCCGAGGCAGGATTCGAACCTGCGACCGTAGAAGTCGCGCGGTTCCGGACTAAGCGCCTAGAACCGCTAGACCACCGCGGCCGGCCCACCATAGCAGAATGAAATGTGAGGAGGACACCGGAAAGGCAGCTAGGAACCACGCTCGCTGGTGAATTATGGAGTGTATGAGCAGACGCAATAGCCAATTTTTTTAAGCCGCTGAGAAGCAGCAGCCAGTGATAGTCAACAGGTAGGTAGCTGGCCGGTGCGTTGTCAGCCGTGGCGGCGCGGGAGGATATGAGAGCGGTGGCCAGGAAGCGGCTCGTTCCATATTCAAATATCTGCCAACAGGTGGCGCGGAGAGGGGAGCCACATAGCGGCCCTTGACCCCTTTGGAGTGCCCCGGCGGGCTCCCGGAAGGAAGCGCAGCCCCAGGGCACCCGAGGGGAGACAGAGGGGCAGACGGGGGCGGGCCCAAGTCTCCCCACAGCTCGCTTCCGAGGTCGTCACAAATCGACCCGGCCAACGGTCGACTCTCACTTCCTTACCTGTTTTAACGACGTGTTACGAAACTGACGTAGCTTGCACATCCACGTCCCCTAGAACTTAGAACTACTTAAACCTAACTAACCTAAGGGCATCACACACATCCATGCCCGAGGCAGGATTCGAACTTGCGACCGTAGCAGTCTCACGGTTCCGGACTGAAGCGCCTAGAACCGCACGGCCACCGCGGCCGGCAATAGGGAATACTCACAGACAGAAGCCTCAGTGTGGTGCAGACATGTGAAGCAATCAGGCAACCATGCCACAGAGACGCACTCTTGCTTCGTACAGCCAAGTGAGCAAGTTTGGCCTTCCGAGTGTTCAAATGTGTGTGAAATCTTATGGGACTTAACTGCTAAGGTCATCAGTCCCTAAGCTTACACACTACTTAAACTAAATGATCCTAAGGACAAAAACACACACACACACACACACACACACCCATGCCCGAGGGAGGATTCGAACCTCCGCCGGGGCCAGCCGCACAGTCCATGACTGCAGCATCTTAGACCGCTCGGCTAATCCCACGCGGTCCTTCCGAGTAGGGGATGGTCCTTTCGGAGAATTGTTGTACAAGTAGGACGTGCTGCGTCAGTTGTAAAACGATGCTGGTATGAGTAGTCACGTGAACATTCTCACATCCTTAGACGAGGTTCTGGACGTTCACGCAGCGCAGACGCCCACCAGCATCGTCATATTGTGAGGGCAGCAGTGGCAGATCGCATAGCTAACGCAGAGGAGGTAAAAGGGCTCCTGAGAGCAGACGTGTCAACACGAACTATTGCGAAACGGTTATTAGCAGTGGGAGTACTGGCAAGCACTCCTCTAGCCCGCCTTCCACTCAAGCCACAGCATCAGCGTGCACGGCTCGACTTGTGTCGTCAGAGGATGACTTGGAACATGGGATGATGCGCCGTGGTCTTCGCGGTGAAAACAGATTCTGCCTGCACCCTAGTGATGGTCGTTTGCACGTACGACGAAGACGTGAGCGCTGTCTCGTAGAGTGCATTCGTATGAGATATACTGGCCCAACCACAGGTCTTAGGTCTAGGATGCAATAAGCTACAACTCTCCTTCATCTTTGGTGTTGCTGGAGAAGACGTTCGCCAGCGCTCTGTACGTGCAGAATGTTGTTAGATCGGTTGTTTTGCTGTTCTTGTAATAGGAAGGTATTGTGTTGTTCCAGTAGGGTAATGCTCGCACACACTCTGCCCGTGAAGCTCAACATACTCTACAAGACGTGCAGCAACTTCCCTGACCAGCACTATCTCCGGAATTGTCTCCAATGGAGCACCTGACGGCTATGACGGGACGAGAAGTGACTCGTGCGACTCGTCAGCGAACAACTCTTACAGAACTAAGTGATCAGGTCGAGCAGGAGTGGCATAGCGTATCCCAGGACAGTATTCGCCAACTGCACGTTCGACTGGATACCAGAGTTCAAATGGTTCAAATGGCTCTGAACACTATGGGACTTAACATCTGTGGTCATCAGTCCCCTAGAACTTAGAACTACTTAAACCTAACTAACCTAAGGACATCACACACATCCATGCCCGAGGCAGGATTCGAACCTGCGACCGTAGCGGTCTCGCGGTTCCAGACTGAAGCGCCTTTAACCGCACGGCCACACAGGCCGGCCGATACCAGAGTCAGCACCTGCATTACCACCAGTAGAGGCTACACCAAGTACTAACTTGGGTGTTTCAGCACGGATCGATACCTGCTACTGCAGAACCACCTGTGCTATTGATCAGTAAATGTAGTCATTTCACGCACTTCATATGCACTATTGCAACAATAAATCTTGAATGGATTTGAAATGTCTTAAATGGTGTATTAATTTTGTTTTGGGTAGTATAGTTTATCTTTTGACAAATACAGAATTTTGAAACGATGGGGATGTGTACGTATCTGAGTGAATCAGTGTGAGTGTGTGTGTGTGTGTGTGTGTGTGTGTGTGTGGGTGGGTGGGTGGGTGTGTATGAGAGAGAGAGAGAGAGAGAGAGAGAGAGAGACAAAGACAGACAAAGAAAGAGAGATCGCTGCTGTACACACATTCAGAGGTTATAATACCTGCCACAGCGACTGGTTCCGTTCCTTTCTTATTCTGTGTAAAGAGTTCGTCTTCTTATTCGATCTTTCCTTGAAAATTATTTTGTTTTAACGGCACTAATAGGGAACTAAACTAAACTAACCTGCGTCCGAACAGGCCATGAAGGCCCAAAGATATCGACCCGACCGGCCGCCGTGTCATCCTCAGCCAACAGGCGTCACTGGATGCGGATATGGAGGTTCAAATGGTTCAGATGGCTCTGAGCACTATGGGACTTGACTGCTGAGGTCATTAGTCCCCCTACACTTAGAACTACTTAAAACTAACTAACCTAAGGACATCACACACATCCATGCAGAGGCAGGATTCGAACCCGCGACCGTAGCGGTCGCGCGGTTCCAGACTGTAGCGCCTAAAACCGCTCGTCCACACCAGCCGGCGGATATGGAGGGCATGTGGTCAGCACACCGCTCTCCCGGACGTATGTCAGTTTACGAGACCGGAGCCATTACTTCTCAATCAAGTAGCTCCTCAGTTTTTTTCACAAAGGCTGAGTGCACCCCGCTTGCCAACAGCGCTCCGCAGACCGGATGGTTACCAACCCAAGTGCCCTGCCCAACAGCACTTAACTTCGGTGGTCTGACAGGAACCGGTGTTGCCACTGCGGCAAGGCCATTGGCACTAATAGGGAAGGTTTTGTTAATTTTTAAACTTACTAGTCCTTAAAAAATGTTTACCCGCGATAATAAGCTAATGTAAGAACCCGAAGCCCTAACAGCACAAAGAGGTGTCTAACGGTGATATGGGTTGCACAATCTCTGCGCAGACGACTGTAGCATGCTGAAAACGTCTGCTGGGGAATGTGTTAAACACAGCCTGATTCAGCACACACACACACACACAGACACACACGCACATACTCTTCATAAATGAGTAGTTGTTTCACTCGTGCTCAGGCACGTACCTAACATCACTTTCTACTTTCTACAACAGGTTTTCCTGTATCCATTGGACTTTGGCTGTTCTCTATCTTCCACGAGATTATGTTTTGATATTTGCACTTTGCTATCGAATGATGTGGTATATTCGTTAAGACTCTGAGGGTCAGATGTGAAGGAAGCGGAATTCAGGTACCAAACGTCTGTCCTTACATTCCTTCTCTTTTTTCGTTGAAATGACACGATGCAAGTTCCTTACACAGAGCTGCAGCTGATTTCTTGCCTGTTTCAAATCCGATTCAGAGCTCCGTTTCTAATCATACAATGTCTACGGCCCATTATGCTCTGAACTGCCTACCAGACTCCCACAATAAATGTTGATGCAGTTGTGAGGCACATTGTCCATCTAGACATCAGACGAAGAAATCTTTTGCCACCACTAGAAAGCTGTACTCTGCCCTATCGGCGATTATATCTGTTTACAAATAATCTTCAGACGCTGCCTTTACAAAAGGCTGTACTTCCATCTTTCACAAGTGACGACACATCCTTCCAATGCATCAGAGCAGGGGCCACTTATAAATGATTGCTTCAGAAGACACATTGTTGTGTAAATGCTGTAGTAGATCCTGTTACGCGGCTATTTTAAGCAAAATGTCCTGTAGGAGAAATTCAGATTAAATTGGAGTAAATTCATCTCTACTAGCTAATGACATATGTATTAGTAGCATAGTCGGACTAAAATTACTTGACAGCTATGTCTGTCACATGCCGCTACAGTGTTGCCACATCGGCTACCGGCTACTGTTCAGTTACAGGTGACACACAAAAACAGTGGGTCGTTTGATAAATGCTGTTAATGTATAACCCGGAAAAATGCTTGAAGTGGCCGCCATGAGGTATGTCGGAAATGCGAGATGCGCTGTCGACTACTGATTTTAAGTGACCAATGACTTAACTGCGGAACAGCACACACAGCCATGCCCGAGGCAGGATTCGAACCAGCGACCGTAGCATTAGCGCGGTTCCAGACTCGTTTTGTAGCCTTGAATTGAAACTCATGTCCTAAGCTAACCAAAACATGTTGTGCACTATATCCGAGAAACCGGCGGTCAGAAATCTACGACAGAATTAAAATCACGATCGCTTTGTTCACAGCGATTATAGTTAAACTTTACGAGCAAATTTAAGACAGAAAAAATTCAGTTTCAGCGCTAAAAGCAAACTAATTTCTCGCTATAATTGTTAACTATCCTCACATAGACTACATGGGATGCCGCGTTACTAACCGATGAGTGGTCCTTCGTGGTACTTGGAAGAAAAATGAGAGCAAATACAAAAGTGAATACGATGATGAAAAATGACGTGGGGAAGTAGAAACAAAAAATGCATTTTCACCAAGTAATCGAATAAAAATAATAATCAGTCTCTTGGTTTGACCAAGCAGGGTAAGAAAGTAGTTAGGTCAAATGACTCAAATGGCTCTGAGCACTATGGGACTTAACATCTGAGGTCATCAGTCCCCTAGACTTAGAACTACTTAAACCTAACTAACCTAAGAACAGCACACACAGCCATGCCCGAGGCAGGATTCGAACCAGCTACCGTAGCAGCAGCGCGGTTCCAGACTGAAGCGCCTAGAACCGGCCACAACGGCCAGCTGGTTAGCTCACGGGACTCGCATTGGCGCTGGCCATCTTGATTTAGGTTTTCGTGATCGATGATTTCTCTGAATCGTCTGACGCATATACTGGAATGGTTCCTTTAAAAGGGCATGAACGCTTTTCTTCTTCATCCTTCCCTAATCTGAACTTGTTCTTCGCCTCTAATGATCTCGTTGCCGACGGGACGTTAAACTCTAATCTCCTAGTCCTCCACTTTTGGTTACATTTAAAAATTAAAAATAAAATCACTTCGTTTGAGGAGATTGGAATCTACGAACTTCTACCCGTCATATTAATACGCTATGCATTGTGCCACGCCAATAGACAGCGCAGTTTATTCATGTTTATGACTGCTGCCGCAACGATGAATTGCAATCTTAAAAAAAAAAAAATTGCTTCATGCAATATCGTGCGAAGCGTATCTAATGTAAGTCGATATCTGTGATTATGATAACTTAATATGTGATGCCGGATCGCGTCTTGTGTGGAAGTATCCGATAGTATTCGGTTAGTGCTGTGTATGAAACATGTTTGTTTCATTAGCAGCGTTTTGTGTGTATGTGTGTGTGTATTGGAAGTGGTCTGTCCAAATGTGTGGCAGTGTGAGGACGGCGAATGGTTCGGACGTAACATTGAGCACTCTGATTGGATGAAACCAGCTCCAACGCGTGAAGTGTCAACTAAAATGTAATAATAATCTGACTAAAGTGATTACCCACACATAACTACTTTTATCTCCAGAATGAGATTTTCACTCTGCAGCGGAGTGTGCGCTGATATGAAACTTCCTGGCAGACTGAAACTGTGTGCCCGACCGAGGCTCGAACTCGGGACCTTTGCCTTTCGCGGGCTGTGGCTAAGCCATGTCTCCGCAATGTCCTTTCTTTTAGGAGTGCTAGTTCTGCAAGTTTCGCAGGAGAGCTTCTGTAAAGTTTGGAAGGTGGGAGACGAGGTACTGGCAGAAGTAAAGCTGTGAGTACCGGGCGTGAGTCGTGCTTCGGTAGCTCCGATGATAGAGTACTTGCCCGCGAAAGGCAAAGGTCCCAAGTTCGAGTCTCGGTCGGGCACACAGTTTTAATCTTCCAGGAAGTTTCATACTTTGATCTCATTTCCTACGTTAAACTGCACGTGTAGCTAAATAGGAGGGCACTGTGGAAACAGGTTGAGGGCCAGGGAGGGCGGTGTAGGACAAAAATCCCCAGGGAGTCTGCCCACAGCGCTATTCGCAAAATCGCCGTTCATCTCCCTGCTTGAAGGGAAATGCTAGGCAGGTGAAATCGGCCAGAGCTGTGTTTTGTTGAGCGGGAGAAAGGAAAGAACCGCACCTCCCCAGTTGGCGCTGTGCGTTTGGAGTCACACAGTGCAGAGTAAGTCACAGGACTGTGCAGGATAGCGGAGTTTGTTTTTAACAAGTCGTGTCCATGGAGTACCTGCCGCCTAACAACCAGTGCCCCGGAAGAACTGCACTTTTGTAGAAGGAAACAGTGGGATGACAAACTTTGGCGAAAAACGCGGGCTCTTTAGATAACATCTTAGAGTGGAGTGGGAACAAGAAGCTGGGACTTCTTTGAAATGTGTGAGAGGCCGACACCCGACCGCTTGATGAAAATTTGAACGAATGTTTAAAGAAACGTAAACACAGCTTCTATTACTTGCATAAATAATCTAGGAATGGGAGTAGAGAATGCGACTGTGTTTATAGAGATCCAACCGCACGGACCAGTGCACGAACTGGAACCCCAAGTCTAGCAACTGTTTTAATGGGTATCCATCTCAAATTCGAGAAAGGCAGTGGGCCAGCATTTTGTAAGTCACCATCTTACGGTCGACACTCATATGAATTATTGTGCCACTCACAATTACACAACGCCGACAATCACAGACCTCAAAGTTTTCCTTATCGAAAGCACTCTGCAGATAGACAGTTCACTTTCAGACTTCACTTCCAGTCCTTCAGTTCATCTGGGATGAAAGGATCTCATTCCTCCGAGGCTGAACTTAGATGCAGGCAGAGACGAGTTGTCGGTACTGAGCTAATGAATTAAACTGAAGCGAAAAAGAAACTGGAATAGCCATGTGTATTCAAAGACAGAGATATGTAAACAGGCAGAAGACGGCGCTGCTGTCGGCAACGCCTATATAAGACGAAAAGTGTCCGGCGCATTTTGTTAGATCGGTTACTGTTGCTACAATGGCAGGTTATCAAGATTCGAGTCAGTCTGAACATCGTGTTATAGACGGCGCACGAGCAACAGGACACAGCATTTCCGATGAAGTGGGGATTTTCCCTTCGAAAATTTCACGAGTGTACCGTGAATATCAGGAATCTAATAAAACATCAAATGTCCAACATCGCTGTGGACGGAAAAAGATCCTGCAAAAACGGGACCAACGACGACTTAAGGGAATAGTTCAACGTGACATTAGTGCAACCCTTCCGCAAATTGCTGCAGATTTCAATGCTGGGCCATCAACAAGTATCATGGTGAGAACCATTCAACGAAACATCACCAATATGGGCTTTCGGAGCCGAAGGCCTCCCAGTGTACCCTTGATGACTGCACGATATAAAGCTTTACGCCTCTTCTGGACCCGCCAACACCGATATTGAACTGTTGATGACTGGAAACATGTTCCCTGGACGGACGAGTCTCGTTTCAAATTGTATCGAGTGGATGGACGTGTGTGGGTATGGAAATGACCTCATGAATCCATGGACCCTGCATTACAGTTGGAGACTGAAGCTGCTGAAGGCTCTGTAATTGTGTGAGGCGTATACAATTAGAGTGATATGGGACCTTCGTAAGTCTAGATACGATTCTGACAGGTGAGACGTACGGACTTGGGCCATTCCAGCAGGACAATGCGAAACCCCATACGTCTAGAATTTCTACAGTGTGTCTCCAGGAACATTCTTATGAGTTTAAATACTTCTGCAGGCCACCAAACTCCCTAGACATGAACATTATTGAACATATCTGTGATGCCTTGCAACGTGCTGTTCAGAAGAGATCTCCACCCCTTCGTACTGTTACAGATTTATGGACAGCCGTGCAGGATTCATGATGTCAGCTCCCTCCATCACTACTTCAGACATTAGTCGAGTCCACGCCACGTCGTGTTGCGGTATTTCTGGAATTCGCGGGCGCCCTACACGATATTAAGCCTGTATATCAATTACTTTGACTCTTCAGTGTACTCTGCAGTCACTTCAGGGGCCACTTCATTTGGAAGACATAATTCCACTTAGAAGTTCAGCGTGCTTCAGACGCCGGCCACAGATGCACACGCATATTCTTTTGTAGTGTTTCTATCCCTACCTGCTAACCTACGGCAATTACGATACAACATCCGCCAACGAAAATCTTTTGTTCAGGTACTCCTTAACTTTGGATAACGATTCCAAATCCTTTATCAATATTAGCCTATTGGTTTCAATTACTGTGTTATTCGTTTCTTGTGAGATTTGGTTACTTGCGAATAATAAAATGAGTTCTTTGTGATCATTGTTTGATTTAGTACTCAGATCCATTTTTTAATCATTGATCTGATGGGTGGTAACTTTTATGAAACATTACAGGGCCAGATTAGTTTATTTAACTAAACTATCGAATCAAAGAACTATGCCCATTCAATCGACAAATATTGCAAACAGTGTATGCTGGAACTGTTGTACCCTCTCCTTTCCTCCACAATGTGCCAGAGTTTTTTCCCAGATGCTTCGAAGCAGTTTGTTACTTCTTTGTGGCTACCCACCACCTGACGCAAGCGTTTCTACTGGGCGCCATGTCTGTGGCTTGGGTGCCCAGCTCTTCAGATGTGTAACTGTACCCTGCATGTTTTGGGCCGCCACTGACAAACATCGAGGAACGATGTACCAAACACAGAGCATGACCATCCCCTTCTAACAAAGAATGTATGCCTTTCAGTGTGTCGTTTGCGTGATACGCGCACGTGTGTTACTCATTAGTTATGACATGCAGCGCATCCAAGGATAGTCTAACTTAAGTTGTTCTTTATGCGTCTTAAAATATGATTGCGGTGAACAGGCGAATTCCTGCATCCCCCATGGACCACTAGTAGTTTGAACTCTTTAATGTGGCTCAGTGTTATGAAGAGGCAGGGGCAGTGGAGGAGACGGTATCTTGTGTGGGGACGCTGGCAACCTAGTTGAGAACATCTGCACCGCAGTATCTTCCCTGCCCTTTATCGATGCCTTCGAGAGGCACCTACGGTCTTTGTCCTCAGACTGCTGGCGCTCGAACACGTGACAGGTCGAGCAGGACCCTGATTGGGTCAGCGTGCATCATTTAATGCCTCTCTCTTTCTCTGTTTCTCGCTCTGTCTCTCTCTCTCTCTCTGTCTCTCTCTCTCTCTCTCTCTCTCTCTCTCTCTCCCTCCCTCTGTATATTTCTTTGAGGACGTGGGGAGGAGGTCAGGGCATGTGAGTGTGGTGCACATTACTGAAACTGACAGGCGTACAAACACAGAAGAAAACAAAACCCTGAATTTTCCCAGATTTCCCAGTTAAAAACACAGTCTTTCCCGGGTGAAAGTACATTTTATCCGTATTAAATGACAATATACTTTCGATTGGAGATGTAAAAGATATCAATATTTTGAATGGCGAAGGTTTTATACAACGACATAGAACTTTCTGGAACTTTAGGAAACTAAACCCAGCAAAAAAGCAACGTGTTTTGGAAAGATCTTTGACACTGCATATTTTCGCATTACGAAAGTATGAACAGAAATTCTACCAAATATAGCAACAGGAATTCCACCAAACACAACACAGTAGTTTCCGAAGCACTGAAATCGAGATTGCGAGGCGCTTTTGTCAGCAATCACAGCTTATGTCTCGTGATCTCGCCAGCCAATGACAGCAGATATTCAGAGGGTAGGACACGTGAAGTGGTTAGCCAATAGCAACTTTATTGGTAAGTAGCACGAACACACACATAGGAAAAGTTAATGATTGAAATTAACATACTTACAACATAGCTACATGAAAAGCTAAGCCACCGCATGTAACATAGGTCGTAAAAAATTTTTTTGCTGCTTTTTTCAATAGGTGTGATTAGACAGGGTCCTAAGAAAACAACTTAAATTACAATAGCTGAATATTTCCCACAATCAGGATTATACCTGTAAATGTCGATGCAGTGCACCGTACATTTCGTGGGTTACCTGGCTGAATACATGTTCCGTCGAGCACTTCGACTTTTCCAGAGAAAAGCCAATCAGTATGCTACTACTCAAGAAATCGCTTCGCACATTCTTTTAGAAGGATATTTATACTTCTACCATCATTACTGCATCATTTGTGATCTATGAAATACTAAAATAAATATGAAAAATTAACCTTGAAACTTGGTCTTTCCAGCGTCTGTTACCCTTTAAGATACAACACAAAAGTGTCAGTAAAATATTAAATAACGGCACTTTCCAGCGTCTGTTACCCTTTAAGATACAACACAAAAGTGCCAGTAAAATATTAAATAACGGCACAGACCTCTGGCCTTCTGAGCCCGAAATTTTACGAAGAGACTGGTCCTCACTGTTAAGTTTGTTTAAATTTATTACAACCGCTTTATTTCTTCACAAAGTGTTTCAATTATCTAGTGCAAATGAACGGATTTTATTGAAGTAATTTATCAATGTTCGAACACCTCCACTTGACGATAAATTTATCTTTATCCAGAAGTGTTCTAAGAGTGGAAGACTGAAGTGACCTGCTTTATGTAGGGGAGCGTTTAACAAAGAAAATCGTGTGTTAATATCAAACATCCACCGTGGTTCCAAAATGATCACAGCGAGATTCTAACGTTTCCTGTTGTTTTTCATGTAGCATCACAATAATATAACTCAGACGCACATGAAAATGCTAACATTTGATCCGAACTAGAACACCCAAAGAGCGACAAACTATTAAATATTAGAACGATTGTGTTCCACCAGGTGACAGAGAGAACATTCTACAATTTTAGAAAAGCACGAGTCGAGTCTGCGGAGTTCTTACAAGGAGAGGTTCCCCTGTGATGGGATAGGGTTTTTGAATCAATTTACATTGTGATGTAGGTTAAGGTCCCATGTAGCACACCTTGGAACCTTTCAGCTTAGTAGGCCCACGTCATCTCGGATCCTGAGAGTTTGTCAGCTGAGTTAGCCCATCTCGAAGTCACCTTTCGTCAGAATGGTTATAGCGAAAGTGAGATCAAAAGTGCGTTGAGCTATCGACCACCTGTGCACCGGCTGAGCGATGATAATACCGTAGGCTTTTTGACTTACGTAGGAAGCTTTTCGAACGGGATTGATCGTATCTTGAGGAAACGTTAAATGCTTTTTCCGACCGCCATCTAAGATCAGGATCCTTTTAGGTTCCGTAAACGATGATATTGGTTTGCGTAAGGCGAGTGTCTACCGTATTCCTTGCAGATGTGACATGTCATATATTGGTCAGACTATCAGAGCCGCGGAGGACCAATCTACTCTGCATAAGCGGCACACCCGATTACGACAGCTGAGTAAGTTAACTATTGCGGCGGTCACCTTATGGAACATAACAACATGGAGATTTTGGCACTCACTCCCAGCTATTGCAAGCTGTTGAAATTAAATTAGCAAGTAACCTTATAAACAGAAATGAAGGATTTTTTAAAATCTACCTTGTCAAAAGGCAAAGGGACTGAGTTAATACTGCCTGACTCGTTGTTTATTAATTTCACTATCGATATCTTCTGACGTCGGTCACCTACATACTGTGATTGCGCTAGTGTTTGTAGTGCAAAATTGAGGTTTTAAATTCATTTCCATTATTTGCGCTGCGCTTACTTGCTGCAGTTTCGCCTTAAAAATGGAATGGTGTGCTCCTGTCGAAATATCGGCGGGTGTCGACGATGTTACCCGGCTGCATTTCAGTAAGTTATTTGAACAAAAAATTATTAATTTTTCATGATATTGTAGAGCCTTAAAATTGATATTATTGCACAGTGAGAGGTTCTGGTGAAGTGGTTAAGGTACGTTCCTGATGTAGAGAAGGTTATAGGTTTATCTCTTAGCAGGTGATCTAACTTTTTTATATTCAACAAGTTATCAAAGTGACATTTTTATTCAATTAAATGGTTTTACTGTATTTTAAAAAAAAATTTAATCCTCTATCAGATCGTTTTGATCATCTTATTAATTATTTCCTTTTCTCTTATTTTGACTTGAAAAAGAGATCAGAATCTTTGTGCATGTGATTTTAATTATTTTTATTTCTCTTTCGTAAAATTTAAAGCTTTAAAAATGCTGGTCTATTGGTTACAAAATAAAAGAGGACCTAATCTATCTACACTGGCTGTGCAGTGATGTCAAAAACGTATTTTTCGTTTCAAGGTGTACACTTTCTTCTGGTAACCACTATACAAACATTTAACTGTCATACAAACATTTAAAACACAAATTATGGTTGGAGATAAAGATTTAAGCAAAAGAAGTGATTGTAAATAAAACGAAATGCAAGCAACCTGAAAACATAAAATCATAAAATGAAAGAATTTTAACGAAATTTAGTACTTAAAAATAAATAAAATAGCATGCATAAAGGTTACAAGTAAAAAAAGAATGACTGGAAGACAAAATAAGACCAAATGAAAAAGTGAATATGATGATTAAAATGATGGTCAGGATTATAAATTTAAAAAATTACATTTAAATCAATCAGCTGAATAAAATAATGATAAAACTGACTTCTATAAAGGTGTGAAAATAAAAAATCGTAATGCATGGGACGAGATTCGAACCAACAACCATTCGCACGTCGGAAACGTACCTCAATTATTACAGCACAAATAGCTCTGCTAACTGTTATTAGTTTTTAAGACTCTAGTAAATAAGGCGAAATTCTGACTCCCTTCGTTGATTACCCGGAGTAGCTGCAAGCTTTGATACCTAAGACCCTAACTTCATCACTGTGTAGATGGTTTCAATAAGCCGACCCCACTCTTACCAACTTCTCCTTGTAAGAAGTGTATCGTAAAAAGGAATGGAATATAGGAGACATAGACCAAATAATTTTATTTGAATTCAAATTATCTTCCGTTGGCCACAACACGCTTTTAGAAAAGTTTGTAAAGCTGTTGGAAGCTGTAAGCAAAGTATTGTTGGGACAATATCGAAGTATTTGAAGTCACAAGTTTTTTTATGTCTATCTGTAGGTGATACATTGGACACGGCAGTCGAACCGTAATTGTTGCGTAGCCTTATCGGGATCGAACTTGTAACAGCAATCCTATTGTCTGTGAAGGTCTGAACGAAATCTCCAGCATCCCCTACACGCAGGCTGAGCTCCACAGACTGCAAAAAAATGGCTCTGAGCACTATGGGACTTAACATCTATGGTCATCAGTCCCATAGAACTTAGAACTACTTAAACCTAACTAATCTAAGGACATCACACAACACCCAGCCATGACGAGGCAGAGAAAATCCCTGACCCCGCCGGGAATCGAACCCGGGAACCCGGGCGTGGGAAGCGAGAACGCTACCGCACGACCACGAGATGCGGGCATGGACTGCACTTCGGGCCGTTGCTGGGACAGTGTGGCTGGTGCCATATTGGTTTTTAACTATGAATTAAGCTGGATGTGACGTAGGGGCCGCGTAAAGAAAATCTCTGCCCTCTTAGCTCCTCAGACTGTCTGCTCAAAGACCTGAGCACAAAGCAAACCTGAACTCTTAGAGAGTGTCGGTAGCTCATCGACTGGCCAATTCAAGTATGGTGTTCCTCGACTTCAGCACAGAAAGTGGCTATTGATGGCGACGCTCATCCTGAAAAGCTTTCTTGTGATGCTTCCTGATTGCACTTATCAGGCTACTTGGACTCGTAGAACAATCTACCCTGGAGTTCCGAATATCCTCATCAGTTACATTAAGAGCCCCTACATGGTGTCAAAACAGGAGCGTGATATGCAATTAGCGCAACACAAACTATTGGTGCGATACTTTTCCATTGAACCACAACTGGTAATAGCTGTGTGAACAATTTACTGCGACATTTTTGCCAGATACTTCACAACGGAAAGAGCTACAGGTATTCGGTGCAAGAGCACACATCGTCAAGGTGCCTGTGACGATACCACAAATTGTTGTTGATGAGAAAACGGCTCCAGCAGGTAGCTACAGAAGTGACGTGAAGGGACATTTTCCGAACAGGTCAGCTGACGCCCTTTCTTTGCTTTGTGAGGCTTCAGGTTGGGTTTATGTACAGCTCTGTGAGCAGATGCTGCCGACTTACCGCCTCATGTGCTATACGGCGCAACGATTTTCTTGGACTTTTCTCCAAAGCCGCCCCTAACTCGTCTGCACTCCTCCCCCCCCCCCCTTTCTCTATCCCTTCATTTCTCTCTTTCTCGTCTAAAGCAGACAGACGAGCCGCAGTGGCGTGCTGTGCTGTACTGAACTGCCAGTCCAACTACCAGGAGAAGGGGCTCCCGCCCATCGCCGGAGGCAGCAGTAGCTTTGTATTAGAATTGTCTAGTAGTTGTATACATAGTAGCGTTTCCCTTCTTAAAAACTGTTACATGAAAAAAGAGAAGAAGTTTGTGCCCAGACACATTATTGCATCGGACATACTATTGTAGTGTCCCTATCTGGTACTTGAGCGAAAATTATAAGCCTTTAGCAAAAGGAATGAGAAATAGAGTGGAAGCCTGTGTCGAGCGTTGGGTTAAAAGTCGCGACTTGGTAGCCGCCAGTGTGGGGACATGACGGTCGCCATAAAATGCGTGTAAGAGGATTGTCAAGTCAGGTTAGCTAAGCACGGCAGTGAACGGTACCACACAGCGGTAACTGCGTAGCCAGCAGGGCAATGTCACCGCATCAGGGCTAGTCTCTTGTCATGTGCGACATGACTAGGTGCTGGGTTTTACTGAAACAAATGGCCGTCAGAGACATATAAATATGTCAATTTCGAGGCAGAGATGACTTCTCGTTGTCAGAAGCCAGCAGTATGACCGTGACACCAGAGTTATGGCAGACAGCAAGGCAACTGGACAACGCCTGCAGCAGCCATGAGTTGGAGACCATGCCGCGCCTTCTGCACTAAGTCTTTTACGGTTCTTGGTGCCACAGTGAGACCTGCTGGTCAAGGGAAGGCAGGCTTCGGTTACGATTGTGGAGGGGGCCGTAATCAGTTACCATTGGTTGCCTTTTACAGTTACACACATTTATTTTTAAAACAGTAATTCCAGACTCAGCGATAAATAAAAAATACCACACACGTTATTAACGAAGGAATAAACAGCTGTGTAAATAATAGTGTTTTCAGTGCGTTACAATTTAGCAAATCACCTTTAAATACAGATGTAGATAATGTTTTAAAAAAAATACAAGTCACTGTGATCACGGCTGAAGGCCTCACATTCCAAGAATGGCAATAAGTTAAGAATGTTTAAGAACGCGCTGCAACTTGCAAATTACAGGTATTGAAATATTAAAGGCATGTCGCCACAAACACCGCAGAAGTCATCAGACACCAGGAATGGCAGTAAATAAGGTTTTAAGACTTACTGTTAAAATACACATACCAAATAGGATTTTAAAGCAAATGACCACAATCACCGCTGAAGGTCTTACACGCCAGGAATGGCAATAATATTAAAAAAATTGAAACCTGCTGTAAAACAGCAAATACAATAGCAAAAGTTAATTAAAAAACAAGGAACTAATCCAGACGGTGCTCCAGGAATCGACCTCTGAGAAGGTGCGGCAGCAAACACTTTCTTGAGAGATGAGATTTGCAGCAAAGTGTTGCATTCACTTCACACGATGGTAGCTCATACTTGTGGCAGTCTAATGAATCACTAATGATAATCTTGCAGAGGCTACCTGACGACCGATAAACCAAATGCAACGATGGAACAATATGCCAAAGCCGGAACCGGCAGTCTGCTCTACGTCCCTAGAATACTGTGTTTAGAGCGCCTGGAGCGAGAAAGGAATCACTACCGCCAGAGTTGAAGAATCATCAACGGCCTACAATCAAAAAAGCTGTCAAAACTACAATCCTTACCGGACAGCAGCGGCAAGGCGAGGAAACGTAACTGTCGTTACATACACTAAGTCCCAGGGCATGTAACTGGGGCGTTAGTGGCCACCAGGTAGAAAAAATACCGCTGGTTGAACTTAACAAATTGTAACAAACTGAACGCAGTAAATAGTAACAAGAAATCGAGGAAAGCTAATGAGATCCGCTTTCCCCAAGCACTCCACTCGCTGCTCTTTGCCTCGGCGACACTATGAACAGCAACACGAATCAAAGTCACTGGAGAATCGCCAGATGTCACAATGGTGGAGGTTTCTCTACTTGAATTGAAATGCACTCATCTTAAAGTCTGCAGGACCTGGTTTACGACGAGGTCGTGCACCTTCGTGACCACAGCCCTTCCATCTGGCAGTCGATCCTCGCTGCCAGCGGTCCCGGCGTGTTCCCGCACTCTGCAGATCTGGCTCCTCCCGAGTCCCCCTACCGAACTGCCACACCCACACGTCACGGAAAAACAACAACGTCGCCCCAAAGATAGGGCAACAGTTACTACATTTTGATAACCGCCGCTGCTGCCACCAGCGGACAGCAAATGCTTGCGAAACGAGTGATGCCAGTCAACAATGAGAAGAAGACAAACAACCGCAACCATGCCAACTAAACGATACCGTCTGGCCAGCAACAGAGGTCGGAAACCTACAAACAGCACCAACGCGAGCCGCAGCATGGCTCACACAGCCCTGCTGACCGGCCATCTGAGCCTGCTGCTGCTAGCGTTGAGTTCTTGATCAGACTTGGCACCACTGTGCCAACTGCTGTCTGACTCCTGCCGGAGGACAGTGAGTCATACCCTGCACACAGCCGACTTCATCTATCATCGCTGTGACGTGAGTGGAGTGAGGGTCATGTAGGCACCGTGACACTGAGGAAAGCTACGCATTGCTGATGTCGGTGGCCATGGGCTCTAAAACTTCCCGGCCTACCACGGACCTGTTATCAGCAACACATGGCGCTGACTCAGCAACCAGTGCGGAAGTCACCGTCCATATGTCAGTGCTGACCAGGGTCAATGGAGTGAGATGTGTCTGCATGACTATGTCATGTACTGAAGCCTTTCTTAAATGTCAACAGTGTTTCGACTTGGCCCATCGACCCACCACTCACCCTGACACCTCCACTATAGTTGGATGCACCTAGATCACACAGTCTGAGATTGCCAATGAGCGTCCAGTAGTGGTCTGAACACTCTGCTGTGAATGTCGCAGCCAGTGGGAGCATTAAACGTGATCATATCGAGTTACTTTGAGACTTCTTATTCCCTTCGTTGGGAAATGGCATGGGTTATGATGGTGCAAGCCATAAATTCAATACAACCAAGAGAGAGACATAATTTGCAAGATACATAATATCTTCAAAAGCAAGGCACGTGTACAGGCGTACCACAACTGCTTGGAACCGGCAATGCTGCAATCCCCACCCATGGTTCGACCTGTGCGGATTGCTATCGTTCATGAATTGCACAGGTAAACTATAGCAGACTGCAGTCGTTGTTTCCCTAGAAGAGCAAGAGGAGGCTTGCTTACCGCATATCTATTAAACCTGTCTCGATATCCTCGCTAAATTTATTCTCCGTAGGCTGTGGTATCTAATGTACGCCGCGGCCACCTTTTATCCACGAGTAACATCCCTGGTGCTCATTTGATTGCAGGTTGAGTCGACATGGGGCCATACTAGAGATAATAGAACGAGGTGAGATCCCCGTCCCTATCCGAGATTGAATCCAGGGGCTCCAGAGCTAGAGATTGATGCCCAACAGACTGAAACACTAGGGCCAGTTTTGACAATGACAAATGACAAAACAAAAATTTAACGCGTCTCAGTCTGCTGCGTTTCAGGAGTACCGGAACAATATCACCGAGAGTCTTCAGCGCGTTAATATTCCACGCACTAATTCCCTCCCACCCGCAGCGGCCACCGACACTAATAAATAATCAGGAGTCACTGGACGGAAGCAGAACGCCATATCGCGTGCTGTTTGCCGGGGCCGCATTATGCAGACTACCTGCATACGATTAGAGAGAGGAGTTGGACGGACTGCACGCTCCGACGCCGCAGATGGCTCGCTTCCGCGGGGGGCTTTACGACCCAGACTCGCGGGACGCGGAGCGACGTGTGCTGGCGGGCGAGCCACGCGAGACGGGGTGTAAAACGCCGTGTTGTGTGAAAAGCGCCGGCCGCCAGACAAAAGCCGGACAGGCGTTCCGTCATCAAAGCGGCGCTTATCGGCGGTCATCTCACCCACTCACACTTCTGACTGACCGAGGACTGGGTGGTGTTCTGCCCCCGTGCCATCGCCCGCCCACAGCTGCCGTGGCGAGCCCGGCCGCTAACTTAATCGTCAGCACCGCTCATGGCCGGCGACGTGCTTTATGGTGCACGGCAAAATGGCCTGTAGCGGGCACGATACTTTATTCCCAGGCGTTACACTTCGGTTGTTTAATAGTTCGTTATGAAAGCTTCATTACTAAACCAAGAGCTTTTGAACGCCAGCAATCATGTGCACGCATATGAGAGTACAATAACGCCCTGACTAATGTCGAAGATAAAGGGGATGGACAAAAATATAGAAACACCGCAAGAAGCGCATGCTTGAACATAACTGCAAATTATGTAAGTTGAAGGTGGACGGGGGAGAAAGAAAAGGGACAGGGTAGGAACTCATGATATCAACTGCATCAAAACTTAAAGCGAAATCGGCAGTGACAAGTGAATATATTTGCCGGATCGGGACTCAAACCCAGGACCTCCTACTTACCAGGCAATTGCGTCAACCACTGCACCATCCGGCCACAGTGTTTATCGCAACTGCGCAGACTAACTCGGCACGCACCCCAGTGGGCCCACACTTTCTCCTAGCGCCACCTATCTGCAGGCACGTCCATCTCCTCCATGCTTGCTAATTTTAGATTACCGCTGGAGGTCGAATATAAAGGTTGTGAATTCATTGCTCATCGAGGCGAAACAATTACATGAATAATGGTGTCTGCTCTTTTGTATATGTAATTGTTTTGGTTATGTCCGGAACAACAACAAAAAATGGCTCTGAGCACTATGGGACTTAACATCTGTGGTCATCAGTCCCCTAGAACTTAGAACGACTTAAACCTAACTAACCTAACGACATTGCACACATCCATACCCGAGGCAAATGGTTCAAATGGCTCTGAGCACTATGGGACTCAACTGCTGTGGTCATAAGTCCCCTAGAACTTAGAACTACTTAAACCTAACTAACCTAAGGACATCACACACATCCATGCCCGAGGCAGGATTCGAACCTGCGACCGTAGCGGTCGTGCGGTTCCAGACTGTAGCGCCTTTAACCGCTCGGCCACTCCGGCCGGCCTACCCGAGGCAGGATTCGAACCTGCGACCGTAGCAGTCGCGCGTTCGGAACAACAGACAGCACACATTCATATAACTTGTAACGTTGTTACTTTATTTTTCTATGAAATCGGTACTGCTAGACAATAAAAGCGGGTTAAAAACTGTGAGCTGTCTGGGGAAGTTAACCTTGCATTACTGCGCAACTGTTTCACCAGGTATCCAGTCTAGGTTACCAAATTCCCAACCAGACTAACATTAATTATAATCTTTTAATAGTCATACGACAACCGGTGATATATATATATATATATATATATATATATATATATATATATATATATATAAAAGAGAATTTAAATCAAAAGAAATAAATCAGTTTATATTTGGAAATTTATTTTAACATTGATCATTGAAATTTCAGCATATTAAACTCGAGTCGTAACTAAGCTGGTGCCTTATTTAGGATTGTGAAAATGTGAGATTTTAATCTTACGGAACACATCAAATATGGAGTCAAGATTGGGAGACTGCCTACAATACTGCATTCATAAAATAACACACGAAGAACGTTGAAACATATGCAAGAGGAAATTAACCACAACCAACCGATTCAATTTTCACCCAAAGAAGTTACGTTCGTAGCACAATCCTGTCCGTCATGTAATTACCACACACTGGTATACTAAATTCATATTAACTCTTTGTGAAATCTTCGCGAAAAGAATAGCTGAGGGCTACTTTGATGATTACACCACATGCTTCACGTGGTCAACTTGGTTTACACAAATAATTTTGATAATTAAAATAAATTAGATCGAAAAGCAATTTACAAAAGAAAAATCTCGAACTGGTTACTAACGTCTTACTATTAACCTGATGGGTCAAACAATTGTATAAGCACGTGGTAGTGGTCTCACAAAGTACACCCCACGTGGGTTGAACATAAAGAAAAGTTGCTATATTGAAAAATATTGTCAAGACGAGACGTTATAATCTCACGCACATTCGCATTTAAGATTTATGAACTTTGAGTTACTGATCAACACGTGGTTCCACTTTACTCACAAAGTAGTGACAAAGCAACTACCGGAATATATTCTGAACTTCACACGAGAATTACACTGCGCTGCAATTTAAGATAACATTAGATATTTTGAAGCTAAACCTGAAATAAAGGTAATTAAATTCTCAGTTAGGCGGAACTTAAGAAATCCATTGTCCTACGGACTTAGCAGACACGCGCTTAGCCGGAGATCTTACCACTTCAGACGCTCGCCACGGACAGACTGACCTGGTCCCTTTCTGAGGGTGGCTCCCAAATACAAACGGAAGTGGCCAGAGGGGCAGCTTCCTATACCAACATGACAAAGGACAGACAGGACCATACTAAGGATAGAAACCTCTTTCCTTTTAGAAAGCGTAGCTACCTGTTCCGACGTTGGTCCTACTCTTCTCTAGCAGACAGGCTTGTCTGCTACCCTCAAGGATGCAACTAGAAATACATTTGCTCATTCATCCTCTCACACAGAAGGGAAGGGGGATGACAGTGTCTTATCATATACATTATACAAAAGAAAGCGGATGTAGGTTCCGTATGAGACTGTGTGACACGAATTACATATAAACTGTGTTTTAAAGTGTAGTAGTGTGACAGATCGTTCTTGTTTATGTGTAAAAGTAACACGTTCCACTACTCAGTTTTTTCCCAGATAGTCAGAAACGCCACAGTAAATTTAGAAGACGAATCTATGCCGTAAATGACAACAGTTTTAAGAAATTAAACATGAAAGGAATCCAACAGAGACCTTTCAAACTGATGGACAGTGAACCCGAACTCTTCATTGTGGATGCACATTCATGTTCGGCGTACAGTGTGAATCTAGAATTAGCGAGCGTGGAAGACGTGGACGGGGGCTGCAGATAGGTGACGTTGGGTGGGCGTATCAGTCAGGCGGAGACGGTGCCGGGATATCCGCGCATTTAAAATAAATGCTTTGTCTGGGTGGTGCAGTGGTTAACGCAGCTACTTAATAAGCAGGAGATCCCAGGCACACAGTTTCACTCGTCGCCGCTGATTCCGCATAAAATCCCGATGCACCTGTTATCATTAGTTTCCTCCCATTCATCTCCTTTCTCCCCCTTCCACCTTTAATTTACACGCTATGTATCGCAGATCCTGATTCCACTTGGTGTCTATTCTTTCGCAAATCTAAAACAGCAAAGAAATAATAATATGTGCTACATATGGGATTAAAATACATGTAAAACGACAGACGAGTTAAAAGAGAAACACAGCGAAATGTCACTGGCTGACCACTTACCAAACGAAAAAAAAGAAAAAAAATGCGTGAGCCATTACGCTGTGAACACACTAAAATCAGTCCCCTAAAATCTAAGGAAAAATATTGGACAATTCGAAAAACTTTAAAGCTCGGACCACATTCGTTTGAACGTTACTGAAAATACAGGGCATATCCGTCGTTGAATTCGCCGCGACTAGCTTGTTGCAAAATAAAACGCAGTCCAACAAAAAGGGGCCCACAGTTTACTTTACGCCATAAGCACCACACATTGGGTGGTCCTCTCAGCGGAGAAAGAAGCCATGCGTAAGAGGGGTGTGGCCAATGCGAAGACGAGCAAGGAAGACTTCGTCCGGTCCACAAGGATGGAAGGAGATACGCCGCGGCCACGTTGTGGGCTTTACTAGACGGAGCTAATTGTCGGTCACCTTCAGCCACTCATCTCTCATCGACGCAAGACTTTGGATCGCAGCAGCGAGATCATAGCATCCAGGGGGGATAGCACACTTAAATAACTGAGGATCGCGACACGCCTCCTTGATTGCTAGATCCACCCTTTCGTTCTCCGCAATACCCATGTGCGCTGGCACCCAGCAGATAAACCCCTGCTTCCCAAGTCTTTGTTTGTGAAGGAGGGCATCCTGGATATTCTGGACTACTTTATATGCTGGGTACAAACATTGTAGTAGGGAGAATCGGAACAGACAAGAAATTTGAACCTGGAAGAAAGTCTCATCTGCTCCACTGCCCGCAAGACCGCATATAATTCTGCTTCAAAGACAGTACAGTCTTCAGGCAGTCGGACCTTGAGGACACCATCCGGGGAAACAACCGAGCAACCAATGGAGTCCCCCTGTTAGGACCCCTCTGTAAAGACAGCTACACAGTTGTGGTGCTCATATAAAATGTAGAAAATATCGCATTAAAAATGGAAGCAGGAGTGCAATCTCTCCTGTAGTGCACATTTCTAAAAACACTCTGGGCCTCCGCAGTAAGCAGGGTGGAGGACGGTGCTTTGCAACTTGCGAACTGATACCCAACGTGAAAGTTGCATATAAAAAATGGTTTCAGTCGTAGTAGTACCAGCGTTTCGGGTATCAGTACCAGTATTACTACTATTCCCTTTAATTCCGACAGTGTCCTGTTGTTACAAATGGTCTTAGATATAACGCAGCTCTTCGGATCATCCTTTCCCTTATATCACTACAGTTGTCAGAATATTATTTTTTACCACCATAACAGTACACTATTACGTATGAAGTCTTATAACTACTGCAAGCGCTAATAGAAAACACTGAATTTCAAATTGTTACACATATGGAAAGCTGGGTAAATACGGAAGTAAGTTTAGCCGAAATTTTTGGAAAGGATGTAACCGTGTTCGGAATGGGTAGATTAAATACAGTTGGTGGTGGAGTGTTTATTGCTGCCAGAAGTGGTTTACCTTGTAGTGAAACCGAAATAGATAGTTCGTGAGAGTTAGTGTGGCTAGAGGTTATACTTGACAACCGGAATAAATTAATTATTGGTTCCTTTCACCGACCCCCGACTCATATGATACAGTTGCTGAACTGTTAGAAGAAAACTTGAGTGTCATTTCGAACAGGTGCCCCACTCATACAATTACACTCCATTGTTATCTCAGTTTACCCTCGATATATTGGCGAAACTACATCTTTAAAGTCGGTAGTATGCAAAATCGTCGTTCAGAATCGTACTGAATGCCTTCTCGGAAAATTATTTTGAAAATTTGGTTCAGGAGCCCACTCCAAGTGTAAATGGTTGCGAAAATATATTTGATCTCTTAGAAAAAAATAATTGTGACCAAATGAATAGCATCATGCCAGATACAGGGATTAGTGACCACAAGATCGTTGTAGCTAGATTGAATACAGTAACATCCGAACTCATCAAAAATAAACACAATATACTTCTATTTAAAAAAAAAAGCAGGTAAAAACTTGCTTCACACCTTACTAAGAGACAGTCTCCACTTTTTCCACTCTAACTATGTAGGCGTAGACCAGATATGGATTGAACGCAAAGAAATAGTATCTGCGGCGGTTCTGAGATACATACCAAATAAATTAATAAGAGATGGTACTTATCACCCAGGGTACACAAAACAGAACAGAATACCATTGCAGGAGCAACGAATAAAGTCTGTCAAATTTAAAAGAACGCAAAAGCCCCGAGATTGATGAAGTTGTACAGAATCTCGAAATTCAGCGCGAACTTCGATGCGAGATGCTTTTAATAGTGTCCACAACGAAACTCTGTCTCGAAAGCTGACAAAAAATCCGGAGAAACTCTGGTTGTATGTAAAGCAAACCACTAGCAAGAGGCAGTCAATACCTTTATTGAGCGATAACAATGGTGAAGTTATTGACGACAGTGCCAGTAAAGCAGGGTTACTAAACACGGTTCTTCCGAGATTCATTCACAAAATAATACCAAGTGAATATTCCATAATTCTAATCAAGAACGACGAGCAGGACCGAACGATCTGTGCCCTTCAGGTGCAGTTACAACACGCAAAGGAGGAATTAGAAAGGTTGAGGACGGTAGAGGGTGGTGGGGAATGGGGACTGGCAGCTGGTAAGAAGGCAGCTAGAAGGAGGAGGCATACAGACGGTTATACTTTGCGTATATGCAATAGATTTGACCCACTGTCAGCGTTGAGTGTAGAGGAGCATCTTGTAACTGTAGGTGTAGGGAACATGCAGCAGTCGTCAGCAGTTAGGGGGCCTAGGTGAGCTGCAAAGTCTAACAAAAAGAAGAAGATTCTGCTGCTACGAAGATCGCGTGGTAGAAGTGTGGGCCAGAAGTTCCAGGAAGTGTTGGAGAGTGAGTACCAGTTCACCAGCATTGTGAAGCCTAGTGCAGTGTTGGCTCAAGTGACCGACAGCATAGGGCAGTTATGCAGGAATTTTACGAAGGAGGATCTGTTAGTGATACTGGGTGGAGCAGGGAAGGGGAATATGAATTAGGTGGTGACCTGGTAAAGATAGCTACTCAAACTGATGGCACTAATGTGGACTTCGTGCAAGTGTTTCAGCCTCATGATCGGCCTCATCTTAATGCGAGTGTTAGGCGCGTTAACATGGGGCTTAAGAAGGAACTGATGGCAAAGGGCATGGGTCACATTTCAATGGTGCCATTTGAGTTTATCAGTAGATCGGGTTTCACTAGGCGTGGTCTGCACTTCAATAGATATCGGAAGGGGAGGCTGGCAAAGCTTATCGGTGACAGTGCAGTGGGTGGTGGTGGGATCACTCATGGAAAAGTTCCTGTAGTAGTTGGTGTTAGAGCTGCGCCGTTTTTAGACTGAAGTCAGCTGATAGGTATACCTGCTTAAAGGAAGTCCCTCTATGTAAGGGCTCACCAGAGGATGTCATGTTTCTAAGTAGAGAAGGAATTAGCATATTTCATCAAAATATAAGAGGTATCAGAGATAAAGTTAGTGAACTGCTTATAGATGTTGACTCTGAAATTATTGGTATATCGAAGCACCACTTAAACAGTTTGACAATTCAGAGGCTTCCTTTACCAGGATACAGATTAGCTGGCTGTTTTTCAAGGAGTTCCTTGCAGGGTGGCGGAGTGGCCATGTACGTAAAAGAACAGTACACCATTTGAGTCCACAGACTTATCACGGCACTGCACTGAACAGATATTTGAATGTTGTGTAGGGTCAGTTGAATTTAATGAAACTAAACTTCTAATTTTTGTTGTTTATAGGTCCTCTAACTTCAGAGCATTTATGCTCAAGCTAGAGAGGTTTCTTGATTCATTTAATCGGAAGTACCGGAAATTAGCTACATGTGATGACTTCGATACAAATTTTGTATATGATGCTGCAAGAAAAAGGATGTTGGTAGATCTCCTAAATTCATACGATGTGATGCAGACTGTGTTTCTTTTCAACAAGGGTGCATGGGAACAGTAGCACAGCCATAGACAATATTTTTATTCATTTCTCATTACTAGATGGACATTCTGTCAGTAAAAGGGTGAATGGCCTTTCAGACCAACATGCACAAATTTTAACACTAAAAGGCTTTTGTACTCAAACAAATGTCGCATATAATTACAAACTATGTAGAAAAGTTAACCCAACAGCAATAGATTTTTAAACCTCGTCTAGGAACAAGAGTGGCAGGATGTTTATAGCGTCGATAACATAGATGGGCCGGCCGCCGTGACCAAGCGGTTCTAGGCGCTTCAGTTCAGAACCGCGTGACTGGTACGGTCGCAGGTTCGAATCCTGCCTAGGGCACGGATGTGTGTGATGTCCTTAGGTTAGTTAGGTTTAAGTAGTGCTAAGTTCTAGGGGACTGATGGCCTCAGATGTTAAGTCCCATAGTGCTCAGAGCCATTTGAACCATTTTTGATAACATAGATGACAAACTTAATGCTTTGCGTAACACATTTCTCATGCTCTGTGAGAGTTGCTTTCCATTAGAACGTTCTAAACGGTGTATTGGCAGTAAATGACAGCCCAGCTGGCCGACTAATGCGATACGGATATCATGTAGAACAAAGCGGGAATTATATCAAAATGTTAGAAGTAGTCACAATCAAGCTACAGTAGCCCATTACAAACAGTACTGTAAGGTGCTTAAAAATGTTATTAGGAAGGCAAAGAGTATGTGGTATGCAAATAGAATAGGTAATTCACAGGATAAAATTAAAACCATATGATCAGCTGTGAAGGAAGTGTCTGGTCAGCAGCACAAGGTTGACGATATAAAGTCAGTTCGTAGTAAAAATATTGTTGTTACTGATAGATCAGATATATGCACAGTATTTAACAATCATTTTCTGAGCATTCTTGGTGAATTAAATAAAAATTTAGTTTCTACAAGGAATCATATAACTCTCTTGGCAAATGCCTTTCCGAGATTGATGTCTGAAACACTCCTCTGTGATACGGGCAAGAGGGAGATTGAGTCAATAATTAAATCAATGAAGACTCTCATGGATATGATGGGATATGATGGAGTGCCTAGCAGAATATTAAAGTACTGTAGTACACATGTTAGCCCTGTATTTAGACATATTTGTAATTTTTCTTTAGGAATGGTTAGTTTCGTGAACGACTGAAGTACTCAGTAGTAAAGATACTTTATAAAAAGGGAGAAAGAGATAATGTAGACAATTTTAGACCTATTTCTATGCCATCAGTGATTGATAAAGTTATTGAGAAGGCTGTGTATGTAAGGATAATTTATCATTTTATATCACATAATTTGCTATCAAACGTTCAGTTCGGCTTTAGAAGTCGTTTAGCAACTGAAAACGGTACTGGATTGGTTAAACAAAAGATTTCGAACGCTAGGCATATATTTTGGTTTAACTACATGCGTTTGATTGCGTTGATCACAAAATTTGCTCAAGAACTTGGACCATTGCAGAATCCGAGAAGTAGCTCACAATTGGTTTACCTCTTACTTTAGCAACAGATAGCAAAAGTCATTATTCACAGTGTTGAGAATGGCTGTGATGTGGGGTCTGAGAGATGTGCGGTCACGTTGGGGGGTGCTCCAGTGATCAGTGTTGGGGCCACTGCTGTTCTTTACTTTTATAAATGATGTGCCCTCTAGTATTACGGGTAACTCTAAAATATTTCTGTTTGCTGATGACACTAGCTTGGTAGTAAAGGACAAATGTAAATGTCGGGTGACTAGGGCCTGCCGTGGGGTAGACCGTTCGTCGGGTACCAGTCTATTTGACGTCACTTCGGCGACTTATTCGTCGATGAGGATGAAATGATGATGATTGGGACAACACCACACCCAGTCCCTGAGCGGAGAAAATCTCCGACCCAGCCGGGAATCGAAACAGGGCCCTTAGTATTGACATTCTGTCGCGCTGATCACTCAGCTGCCGGGGGCGGGCGGTAGTAAAGGATGTTGTGTGCAACATTGGCTCGGTTTCAAATAGTGCAGTTCATGACATAAGTTCGGGTCTTGTAGAAAATAAACTAACGCCAAATTACAGCAAGACTCAGTTTTTACAGTTTCTGACACACAATTCAGACAGTGAATGGAGATGAAAATTTAGTAGTCATGGGTGACTGGAATTCGATAGTAGGAAAAGAAAGAGAAGTAAATGTAGCAGGTGAATGTGGAATGGGGGTAAGTAGTGAAAGAATAAGCCGCCTGGTAGAATTTTGCACAGAGCATTACTTAATCATAGCTAACACTTGGTTCAGAAATCATAAAAGAAGGTTGTATACATGGAAGAACCCTGGAGATACTAAAAGGTATCAGGTAGATTATATAATGGTAAGACCAAGATTTAGGAACCAGGTTTTAAATTGTAAGACATTTACAGTGCCAGATGTGGACTCTGAACACAATTTATTGGTTATGAACTATAGATAAAAAGTTAAGAAAGTGCAAAAAGGTGGGAATTTAAGGAGGTGGGACCTGAATAAACTGACAGAACCAGAAGTTGTAGAGAGTTTCAGGGAGAGCGTTAGCGAACGATTGACAAGAATTGGGGAAAGAAATACAATAGAACAAGAATGGTAGCTTTGAGAGATGAAATAGTGAAGGCAGCAGGGGATCAAGTAGATAAAAAGACGAGGGCTAGTAGAAATCCTTGAGTAACAGCAGATACATTGAATTTAATTGATGAAAGGAGAAAATATAAAAATGCAGTAAATGAAGCAGGTAAAAAGGAACAGAAACGTCTCAAAAATGAGATCGACAGGAAGTGCAAAATGGCTAAGCGGGGATGGCTAGAGGACAAGGACAACTGTAAGGATGTAGAAGAATGTATCACAAGGGGTAAGACAGATACTGCCTGCAGGAAAATTAAGGGGACATTTGGAGAAAAGAGAACCGCTCGTGTGAATTTCAAGAGCTCAGATGGAAACCCAGTTTTAAGAAAGGAAGGGAAAGCAGAAAGCTGGAAGGAGTATATAGAGGGCGATGTACTTGAGGACAATATTATACAAATTCAAGTGGATGTAGATGAAGATGAAATGGGAGATGTGATACTGCGTGAGGAGGTTGACAGACCACTGAAAGACCGAAGTCGAAACAAGGCCCCGGGAGTGGACAACATTCCATTAGAGCCTTGGGAGAGCAAGATGTATGGGACAGTCGAAATCCCCTCAGACTTCTAGAAGAATATAATAATTCGAATCCCAAAGAAAGCAGGTGTTGACAGATGTGAAAATTGCCTATTTATCAGTTAAGTAAGTCACGGCTATAAAATACCAACACGAATTCCTTACAGACGAATGGAAAAACTGGTAGAAGTCGACATCGGGGAAGATCATTTTGGATTCCGTGTAAATGTTGAAACACGTGAGGCAATACTGACCCTACGATTTGTCTTATAAGATAAAGATTAAGGAAAGGCAAACCTACGTTTCTAGCATTTGTAGACTTAGAGAAAGCTTTTGACAATGTCGACTGGAATACTCTCTTTAAAATTCTGAAGGTGGCAGGGGTAAAATATAGGGAGCGAAAGGCTATTTACAATTTGTATAGAAACCAAATGGCAGTTATAAGAGTCGAGGGACATGAAAGGGAAGCAGTGGTTGAGAAGGGAGTGAGACAGGCTTGTAGCCTATCCCCAATGTTATTCAATCTGTATATTGAGCAAGCAGTAAAGGAAACAAAAGAAAAATTCGGATTAGGAATGAAAATCCATGGAGAAGATAAAACATATTTGAGGATCGACGATGACATTGTAATTCTGTCAGAGACAGAAGAGCAGTTGAACGGAAGAGTAGTTGAACAGAATAGACAGTGTTTTGAAAGGAGGATATAAGATTAAAATCAACAAAAGCAAAACGACGATAACGGTATGTAGTCCAATTAAGTCGGGTGACGCTGAGGGAATTAGATTAGGAAATGAGACACTTAAAGTGGTAGATGAGTTTTGCTATTTCGGGAGCAAAACAACTGATGGTCGAAGTAGAGAGGATATAAAATGTAGACTGTCAATGGCAAGAAAAGCGTTTTTGAAGAAGAGAAATTTGTTAACATCGAGTATAGATTTTAATGTCAGGCAGTCATTACTGAAAGTATTTGTATGGAGTATAGCCATGTAGGGAAGTGAAACGTGGACGATAAATAGTTTATACAAGTGGAGAATAGAAGCTTTCTAAATGTGGTGCTACAGAAGAATGCTGAAGATTAGACGGGTATATCACATAACTAATGAGGAGGTATTGAATTGAACTGGGGAGAAGTTTGTGGCACAACTTGACTAGAAGAAGGGGTTGTTTGGTAGGACATGTTCTGAGGCATCGAGGGATCACCAATTTAGTATTGTAGGGGAGTGTGGAGGGTAAAAATCGTAGAGGGAGACCAAGAGATGAATAAACTAAGCAGATTGAGAAGGATGTAGGTGGCAGTAGGTACTGGGAGATGAAGAAGCTTGCACAGGATAGAGTAGCATGGAGAGCTGCATCAAACCAGTGTCTGGACTGAAGATCACAACAACAACAACAACAACAACAACAACTAAAACAGCGACACACAATTCAACAAAACCTGACGTTTTAATTTCACAGAATGGGCATATGATTAGCGCAACTGAACAGTTCAAATTTCTAGGTATTCAGATAGATAGTATACTGTCGTGGAAAGCCCACGTTCAGGATCTTGTTCAAAGACTTAATGCTGCCATTTTTACTATCCGTACGGTATCTGAAGTGAGTGATCGTTCGACACGAAAATTAGTCTACTTTGCTTATTTTCATTCGCTGATGTGGTGTGGTATTATATTTTGGGGTAACTCTTCCCATTCTAAAAGGATATTTTTGTCTCAGAAACGGGTGGTTCGAGCAGTAAGTGGTGTAAGTTCATGTACCTCTTGTCGACCGCTGTTCACGAGTCTGGGTATTTTGACATTGGCCTCTCAAAATATATATATATATATATATATATATATATATATATATATATATCTTCCTTAATGTCGTTTCTTGTTAACGATATTAGCTTATTTCCAAGAATAAGCAGCTTTCACTCTTTAATACTCGGCAGAAATCAAACCTGCATTTGGATTGGACTTCCGTTACTCGTGTGCAGAAAGGTGCACAGTATTCTGATGGATCCACTTTCGATAAGCTACCACTAGAGTTCAAAAATATTAGCAGTAATACACGCGCTTTGAAATCGAAACTGAAGAGTGTCTTCATGGGTCACTCCATCTATTCTGTCGAGGGGTTCCTTGAAAAATTAAACTGATTCTTGTTATATTGTTGACAGCGTTTACTTAAACTTATGGTTTGACATTTTTCGGGTTCATAAACATTTTATTTTATCTGTTATTACTTTTATGTTGTAATTTCATGTACTGACACGTTCCATGACCTTGGAGATTTGCTCCTCAATTTCGTACTACGGAACATGACGTGAAAATAAGTAATAAATGAAAATTGCCAACGTGAGTAACGTAGAAGTCGATATCCTGAGTGTAGCGAAGCAACTTGAAACACTTGACGGGCAAGGCTTCCGTTCCACTTTATATACCACTCAGAGTAAAATTCCATACGATTGAGTAATCATATACAACCACTCGTTCGTAGAAAGATCCGCACACAATGACTGGAAAGTTGCACAAGTCACGCCAATACCCAGGAAGGGAAATACTAGTAATCCGCTTAATTACAGACCCATATCACTAACATAGATCTGCTGTGAGATTTTGAAATATACTGCTGTGTTTAAGCATTATGAATGACCTCGAAGAAAAACGATTTATTGACAAACAGCTAACACTGACTCAGAAAGTATTTTTCTTGTGAAACTCGACTAATTCTTTATCCTCACGAAGTAATGAGTGCTGTCGACAGGGGACCTCAAATTGATTCCATATTTTAGATTTCCAGAAGCCTTTTGACACCATTCCTCCCAAGCGACTTCTAATTAAACTGAGTGCCTAAGGAGTAGCATCTCAGTTGTTCTCAGTTGTATGACTGAATTCGTGATTTCCTGTCAGAAAGGCCACAATTCGTAATAACTGACGGAATCTCATTGAGTAAAACTTAAGTAACATCTGGCTTTTCCCAAAGAAGTGTTAAAGGCCGCTGTTCTTCCCGATCTACATAAATGGTTTAATAGACAACATGAACAGTCATAGATTGTTTGCAAGCGATGCTCTCATTTACCGTGATGTAATGTCATCAGATGATCAAAACAAATTGCAAAATGATTTGTATAAGATATCTATACGGTGCAAAAGTGGCAATTGACTCTAAACCATGAAAACTCTGAAGTCATTCACACAAGTACTAAAAAGAATCCGCTAAATTTCAGTTACACAGTAAATCACATAAACATAAAAGCTGAAAATTGGATTAAAAGCTGAGGGTTTACAATTGCGAATAACTTAAATTGCAACAGTCCCATAGATAATGTTGTGGGGAATATAAACGGATGACTGAGATTTATTGGCAGAACATTTAGAAAATATAAGAGGTTTCCTAAAGAGACTCCTTACGCTACCCTTGTCCGCCTTGTTCTGGAGTGTTGCTGTGCGGCGTGGGATCCGTATCAGATGGGACCGACGGAAAAAGTTCAAATAAGGGCAGTCCGTTTTGTATTATAGCGAAATAGGGGAGTGAGTGCCACGGATATGATACACGAACTGGGGTGGCAGCCATAAAGGCGTTTTTCGCTGCAGAAGGACCTTCTCACGAAATTTCAATCCCCAACTTTCTCCTCCGAATCCTAAAGTGCTTTGTTCCGCCCTTCTACATAGGGAGAAGTGATCATCATCATTATAAAATAAGAGAAATCAGAGCTCGCACGGAAAGATTTATATATGTTCGTTTTTCCAGTGCGCTGTTCGAGAGTGCAAGGGTAGGGAAATAGCTTAAACGTGGTTCAATGAACCCTCTATCAGGCACTTAATTACGAATTGCAGAGTAATTACATAGATGTAGATGTAAATGTATTTACAAAATTCTACTCATGTGTAAGTGTGGCGCTTGATGGCTCTAAACTAAATAGGTCAAACACATGAAATGAAATATGCAAGACACATACTCTGTATCCCTAAAATCACTGAAAGGAAATAATTTTTTTTTATAACTGTGGAAAATAAATGACAAGTGTACTCTATTAGTACATTTGTCCAACAAGAGTGCACAGAATATTGCAAATTTCACCAGAATTACATAGTAGTACTACAGAGTACCTGTCAGTAATTTATAAGTGCAGAATGTTTAAAACACACGTGAGGGGCAGTTGGAGAGAGTAATATTTTAATTAGTCGAGGAAACAGCCTTTCATAAATACAAGCGCAACACCACAGAGAATTCTTGACACTAAAAGGAAACGACAAACAAAAATTTTCAGTTCATTTGCGGTAGAGAAGTGTCGTCGCGATTCATTATTGTGCTTTCTCGCTGTGGATGTGCAATCCAAGTAAATGGACTTCACAAAAGCGCGTTTGTTCATTACCTAACTCCAAATGAAATATCTTCCAAAGTTTGCTAATATATATTCTAAGAAAATCATTTTACTGACAACCTTATTGTTGACATTAGTTTTAAGCGCATAAGACTGTGATCCATGGCAGAAGTCCCCACCTAATATATTGTATTCCAGTGCTCACGACATCATCAGAGACTTCAACGACTCAGAAAGTAGTTAGAGTCTCAAACAAATCACAGCAAGGTACTGCCTAAGATCACAGAGTCGCATCAACGTCTGTTGTACAGCTTGAAAAAGGGAAGAGCTGGCTGTGTTTTATTTAGGATTAAGACCCCCAACTTTTTTAACTTCATTCCTTCTTTTCTGTTAAGATTCTTTTTGCATTTTTGAATTTCTATTACCTTTGTACATCCGAGCGTAGTAATGATTATATCTTGCTAAAACTGCAGTGCAATAAAAAAAGAGTTTGGTAGTTCCTGGTCCCTACGCACAAAATCTTGCATCGTCTTTTGTATGTGCATGTTCGAAGTATTTTTGACATGAATCTCACATATCGTTCTGCGACTTTGTTTTAGCGCTGTCACGATTACGCGATAATTAATTATGTGAACTTGGTACATTTTGCTGGGAGTGACAACTATTCGATTTCTGACCAGAAGAGAGGGGTCAGGAGGACTCCCGTAAGGCCGGCAGAGAGCTTTTCATGGTGTCTCAATAGCAGAAGTATCTGTTTCTTTCCCAGGTTCGTTCATGAGATTGGCATCAGTACCCCCTCCAAATGGAGCTTGGGAATTGTGACGGTTGTGCAGAGATATTGGATTTAATAAATATCTTCGCTTCCCAGCTCTTGTATGGTAATGTCTGTAAGGATGTATTTCACGCAGGTAGTAGTGCAATCCATCTTCTTAGTAGCTCGTATTTGACTCATTTAGTTTTTCTTCCAGTATTATCAATTAACTATGTTAAATATTTGTCTCATTTATCTTGATTTTTCGAGTTGCCCAAATGTGAAAATCTTGATTTTGCTTCCTGCTGTCTTCTATTTAAGTGCGACTTCAGAACATTGCTCTGTATTATTCACTGTAAATATTTCAATAGTTTTGTTTTCCTAATCTGACTTACATTTGAGATCCCCTGTGTCCTACAACTACTATAAGGTGAGACGACCCTCGAATGGTAAATATAACCAGCTGCATTTCTAGGATGTTAGCCTCATTTTGAGGAGTTTCTATTGTGTACAGCGGCCAAGCACTATTTTCAAAGATATAAAAGGCAGAAATAGCAACGAGTCTCAAACACTCACAGGTTTTTATAGCAGGGGTAGCTGGTGCACCAGCTATTGAGCCTTATTTCGATCTCTTCATGGCCTGTTAAATGCGTCGCTATTCATGTTAATTCTGTCTTGCGTCGCGTGTAGGAAGATTTTGCATACCGGCACTTTGCATCTAATTTCTGCAGGCCTTAAACTAAATCAGCTGCTTACATGCTTCTTTTATTACAAGGGCACACAATTTTCATACTTTTAAGGCATGTTTCCCGTAACGTAGTTAATTTTTTCCATACTTTTAATGATTATTTGTGGCAGTTTCAGTGCATAAATGAATAAATATTTAGTTATTTTTCGCGCATACTAGTTCGTCCTTTAGTCATAACTAACAACAAAATAGAAGTTTACCGTTTGCCACCTGCGTCTTTTGATATGATTTCGCTATCTACAGTTCCTGTAACTGCTGTCCTCTCAAATAGTGTAGTCAACGATTAAGAGCTAAGAAGAAAGGAACTAAATGTTGAACAGTAGACAATTCCTATGAATTTCCTCCTACGGAATGATATGAGCACCGAAAGTTCTTGTTCCAGATCATACTGTACAAGTAATGATGGTCCCAGTGATTGCATTATGTAAATGTGGGAACCAACGCCGACACAAAGGTTTTCCTGTATGCCAATGAGGCTGCCGCCATTGCACAACACTGCAGTGCGAAGAACTGTCGTGTGTACGTATTAAGAGTGGTGTCTATAATGTAGACTAAGACGTTCTTCAAAACGGCATGATATTTACATAACTGACTGCAGCTCTACTTACGTGAGAGTGCTGGTATTTATACAAACATCGAATATTCCAGAATATCCAAACATTGCAAATATAAGAAATTTCGAGAATCTAGAAATGATAAAACAAAGTAACAAATGTTTGCTGGTGACCTTCAGCAGACCAGCCAGCGCCGCCCACCGCTAACCTGTACTCCACATTGCGGGCAGCACAGCTCGAGGCAGTATTCACGCTATGCATCATTCCAACGTCTGTGGCAGAGCATTTGGAAGATCGCATTTTAAAGTGGACCACTAAAAGTGGTTGGTACCAAAGAAGAGTAACCTAGTTGATCTTGCGCAATTACAGCTCGCAAATTGGTCGAGAACTGTTTGCTGGTGATCTGAGATGAGCATAGCTCATAGCTTGTCATCACTTCTAACTGGCCTGCTGCGGCAGTTCAGAACATTATCACGACTGAAAGAGGTGAACAACACCCACTGTTAACAACTTTCGCACTGCAGTGCCACGCTGGATAATCCACTGACGGAAGTGAAATCTGGGTTCTAAATCATTTGCCCCCATTGCTTGCTCAGGTTGTTTGACACAATATGTAATTGCTGCTCAACCAGTACTCTCCACATAACTGCGTATTTCACTTACAACCATTCCTCAAATTGTACTATGCTAAGGATTCAATTTTGGAATATTGGCCAACCGTCTATGTCTTGAACGAGCAAGTTAATCTCAAGTTCATATTCACGACGACCAATTTCTTCAAGTCAGGGTGATGATACATTCTCTGTACATTCATTTGGTTTTCCAAGTATTATGTCTAGCTCCACCGTA